>NW_011888800.1:5930689-5955070 GCF_000151845.1 Pteropus vampyrus | reverse complement strand
TTTCCCCATAGAGGCAGTGAATGTGATCTGGGAGACAACACTGGGTAGGACGGTCTGCCTGACCCAAGTAGTTAACTGAGCTTATGGTGGATTAGAGCAATGTTTGACCCTAAACTAGCTGGATTACTTTTCAGAAATGTTATAGTAATTTATTTTGAAAAGTATATGCCCTACAAATGATGCCTCATCCATGAAGCACAGGGTACCGGGCACAGAGATTATTCCTTCTGGGTCTTCATATAACTTTTCACCCATAGCAAAAATCAATGAGAAGTGATAGTACCTGCTGCAGGCAAGAATTTTGGAGGAAAAGGTTCTATAGGTAGACTTGGAGATATTGCGGGTTTGGTTCTACACCACTGCAATAAAACAAAAATCACAATAAAGCAAGTTGTACTCTCTTTTTGCTGGCGAAGGTTCTTCAATTTGTAAAAAATGCAACATCTGCGAAGCACAATAAAGTGAAGCACAATAAAACGAGGTATGCCTATATACACATTGTTGGTAGAATTAAGAAATCACTATCAGAGAAGTAAAGACACCAGAAAATAAGCATATATGTACAACACTATTTATTGCGTTGTTATTTATAATGGCAAAACTCCATAAACAAAGCAAATACCCAGTTGTAGCATGAAGTGAATAAACCGATATATTCACACCATGGAGCAGAGGATTTCTCCACTGTGTATGCTATATATAGAAAATTAAACTTTATGTTTACGAAAAATAATGACAAACCACCATATGTGTCAGTAAACACAGTGTATCTGTTTATATGTAACTAAATAATGAGAATGGAGAAAGGTGTGTTCACATCGGTTACTTAAGAAGATAGTGTCCACCGAGAAACAGCATGTGCAGATGATATACTGTTTACATAAAATTATGTTTATATGCAGAAAGAGGTGTATTAAAAGATGATGATCAGAATGTTAATCATGTTTATCTGAAGGTGGTGGGATTTCAGGTGATTTTCCTTTGTTTCCTCACTTTTCTGAACTATTTTAATTTATAGCAGTGAGCATATGATTAGTTTAAAGAAAAACTGAGAAATAAACTGAAACTACTTTCATTGTGAAAAAGCAGAGAGGTAGAGGAAGGAAATGTAGAACTTGTCTAGCCAGAACTGTACTTCTGGGTTCCCTTCAAATTTGGGGTCCAAATAGGATCCTATAAAACTAGTAAGCATAGAGCTCATGGGATGTGCTCCCTTATGTTTATTCATTTTTCCAGTTTTTTTCAGTCATCAAATATGTATTTAACATTCATAATTACCAGGTACTGCTTTAGGTATTAGAGCTGTAGTGGTAAAAATATTTAATGCAAACCCTGCCCTCATAAAGCTTATACCATTTAGTGGAGATTGGCACAGATAATTAACTAGCCACTTATCAATTCCCAGTATAGTAAGTGCTACAGACAGGAAATAATCAGCATGATGAGAAATACCAGGAAGGCTTGCTTTGGATTGGAGGTGTGGTGGTCAGGGAAGGTTTTTTTTTTGAAGAAGAAGACCTGAAAAATGAGGTAAACTGAGGGAGGATGGGGTGGAAGGCAGAAGGAAGAGTCACGAAAGGCTCTCAGTCAGGGAGCTTTGAAGTTTTAGATTCAAGAGAAAGTCCATAGAGGATGCTGTACCCTCTTGTCCATAGCACTATTCTAGGGGGCACCATTCACATTCAAAGTCATAGAGTTGTATCTATTACGATTAAATAACAGATGGCAGTGAAGGGGCAGCTTTTTAAATTTGCACAAGAACCAGTGGCTGGGCAGGCTGGACTTTTGTATTTGTCTTTATGAACAATGGAAAAGCAATAGAAGTTTTCGAAAAGGGGAATGATGTTTCTGATTGCTTTAAAAATGGTCATTTTCTGAGATGGATAACACTGGAGGAGGGGGAGACTTGGGGAAGAAGGTTAAAAATTGAGTTTTGGACATGTTAAGTTTGAGACACTCCTGAGAGTCCTATGTGGAGAGGTTGGGTGGGTATATGGGTATCTTGTTGGTATATGGATATCTGGGTCTAGGGCTCAGATAAGTGGTAAAGTGGCACAATAAACATGGAAACCATTAAAATTTGTGGAAGATCAGTAGTCTGACTTAATTTGGGGGGAACATAGCATGAGAAGGACTGATATTGAGCACTGATACGGGAGGAAAAGCTGGTGGAAAGAAACTGAGAAGTGGCCATAGTAGTAGTAGGATAACCAGGAGAGTGTACGCCAGACTTAGGTGTTACTAGCAGTTCCTAATATCCAACTAGGACAGAACCAAGGCCTTTGAATGATCAGGTTAAGGTCATCCCTTAAGGGAAAGGTGGATGCCGCCACTGTCAGGTACTCACTATTATCCCACAGCTCTGATATCTGGGGTTAGTGACTGATGTGCCTTGATTATGATTTTTATGTTTTTTCAAACAGCCACTTATCAGGGCAAATTACATTTTGCCAGTCAAGTAGCTACATTTTCTGATTTCATTAATTTTACACCTGATGGAAAGAAGTCAAGCTGATAAACCTTTTTAAAGGAGTAGTAATTATTTGGGTTTTGGTGTTCATTATACTTCTGAGAAAATCAAAGAGAGTAAACAGGAGATTTACTCTCAGGAGTTAACAGCTGCAGTCAGGAGAAAAGTTTAAAGATTTGTAAAAAATTTTCATGAAGGGTAAGTAAGTCTAACACTCTGAAGAAACATTATTTTGTGGTTGCTCAGTAAGTACTGTGATGCCATTTGTGACTTCTAGAAATAAGTCTCACTAATTTATAGTTAAGTGATGACCAGTAAAAGAAAGTTAAAAAATTATGATATGTAACATTACAGTTATTTAACATTTACTATAGATGAGGCAATGTTTGGCACTTTTTATACATCATCTCGTTTAATAGAACAGCCCTGCCAGTGGTGGAAATGAACATATAGCAGCTTAAAACAACACACATGTATTATTATCTCACAATTTCTGTAGATCAGGAATTTGGGAGCAGCTTAGGTGGGTGTTTTTGGCTTTGGGTCTCTCATTAGGTTACAGTCAGGATGTCGGCTTGAGCTGCAGTCACCTGAAGGCTTCAGTGGGGCTAGAGGATTCCTTCCACATTGGCTCACTCACATGGCTGTTGGTAGGAGGCCTCAGTTCCTCATCACGTGGATCTGTCCACAGGACTGCTTGAGTTTCCTTAAGATGTGTCAGCTAGCTTTCCCCAGAACAAGTGATTCAAAAGAGTTTAAGATGAAGTGGCAATGCTTTTTCCTAGCCTTGAAAGTCTCCTTGTCATTTCTGCTGTGTCCTGTTGTTTACTCAAGTTGGCCATATTCATTGCAAGAGAGTTCTACACAGGGACGTGAATACCAGGAGTCAGGGATCATTGGCCATCTCGGAGGCTGCTTACCATAGGGGGCCTTAGGGTACTGCTTTTCCCAGAAGTCTTAACAATTAGCAAACATATCTTTTCTCTGTATAAAACTTATACAATCTTATCTGGAAACAAGGAAGGCATGAGTGATTCTTCTGGTTCCTTCTATCCATATGAGTGTATAGTCTATTTGGTGTTATAAATTACTTGTTTACTCCTGTTGAAGAATGTCAGAGTTCTTTATTAGAAAAATGATTTTAAATGTTGCAACCTGTCACTGTTTCCTTGATCATTGCATATATGCTCACTTTTATTTCTTTACTTGGGATAATAGTAAAATTTCTTGACTGATACTCATTAGCCAATGTTCTGCCTTCAGCTATGGTAGTTGGCTGCTTAAACCTTTATAAGAATAATGTGAGAGGCAAAACTAATAGAAACTGGGGCTTAATGAAAGTGAATAGATTTTATATTTTATTTTATTTATTTCATCCACATTGAATCAGTGGTATTGATTGCACTGTGAAAGCCAGTAATTTACAAACCCATAAAGTGAAAAATCGGTATTTCACAGGATAGAAAATTCTCCCTTCTGCCTTTTTTTTATAATAGGAAAATAAGAGATCATATCTCCTCACTGATCTAAGTGCTTCAAACAAGTTGATAACATTTCATGCTGATTTTATTTTGAACCAGCAAGAAAATTGCATGGTAAATAACTTAGTGTTATTCAAATCAACTGATATTAGAGGGAAAATGCAGGAATTGGAAGCTGATTATTCATGAAATGATAAAATGTTAGAATTCTCTTGTTTATCTATATCACTGTAGTCACCATAATCATGAATCCTGGGCTTTTAGAACATGATACAAAGCAAAGAAACCTTTTTGTCCAGTTTTTAGCAATGTGACTCATGAACGTGCAGGCATCCAAGGCCTGGACTGCCTTAAGTAGTCACTAGGAAGTGCACATACAAAAAAGGGCTTGGCATGGGAGATAAATGGAATAGAAATTATTCTCCTTGTTATTTTTCTCTGGACACTTGCCTTCTTCTTTCTCTCTATTCTTGATTAGTGCTTGAGAAGACAGAAGAGCAACAGAGAGAAAGAGAGGTGTTAGAATTTGCTTTCTGAAAAGTGTTGTTTCTACCCACCGACATGCACTTCATTACAGGTACTACCAAAATCATGTTGCACGGACAAGGCCCTTACATACAGCTTGTTGGTTTAGTTCTTGTCTCATAGGGAAGTATTTCCAAGTTCAGGATCTAGAGCAAGGTTGTCTCAGTTATCAAGCTCCTTCCTTGTTACTTGGTCTCTTGTTTTGCTTACTTTACCCTGCTCCCTCCTTCCTGCACAGCTCTTGGCAGTAACTCATCTTTTTAATGCCTCTTGTGTTCTAGTCTCAACTTTGCCGTGACTTTCAGATCCATTGCTTCCTTGGCCATCTGTCTTTGGCCCTGTCCTGGATCTGGCCGCCTCCAGCTCTTATGCCATCTGCTGCTCTGGCTCTCCTAGTCCCAGTACCAGCTGTTGCTGGCCTTCTCCTTACTTGCAGAGATGGGAGAAAGTGGTGCAGAAAGCATAGAAGGTGTACTCTAGAGCACATTTAACCTCCCCGGTCATAGGCGAGTGGCCCAAAATCTGTTAGAATTTGAATGCCATTCCTTGTTCCTCCTCGCCCTCCAACCTCTCCCCTTTCTCTGGCCTCTCTGCCCAAACTCAGCTAAAGGAAAAGGAATGGAATTTTCAACTTTTAATTAATGCCATTGTCATATTATGCCCAATCATGAGGAGTAAGAGACTCCCATTTCCAAAATCTTATTCTTCCACCTCACATCAGTGATGCTAGGTCCCCATGGACCGAAGCAGGATTTGGCTCACTTTCCTTTCTTAGTCCTGCAATTATCTTACCCTTGTGTTCTTTGGAACTGTTTCCAACATAATTTTTCCTTTCAGACTGCATAATTATAGTTACTGGAACAGGAGGAGTAGGATAATAGAGTGCATGAGTATTCTGTGTACGTTCACTAGACTAATTAGAGTATAGCATGATGGATCATTGCCGAGTGCATCTCTCTCAAGCTGCTCTGACACTGGGTGTTGGCAATGGGAGATAGTAAATATGCAGCTTGTTGCCATCCATAGATGTACCCACAAAATTGAGTCCCCAGAAAAAGCGATTTTGATAATTCTGATAAAATAATATCAAACTTCAAGCTCTTATTTATTCACTTATTTAGGTATTTATGAAGAAAATCCTGTGATATAAAACTGTGATTGGTTCTCTTGAGGTTCAACAGAACTTTCTGCATAAGGTTCTCTTCAACCTTCATGATCTTACGGTATTTTAGAGGAGAAATAACCCCATCTGGACTAAATGCAATATGGTACAGAAGATATGGACCTTGTCTTCAAAGATTACATGAGCAATTAAAAATAGGAAGGACCTCTTAGTGAGGTGGCCTGCATAGTAGATATTTAGAGCAGTGAACTACTACATTCAATCAAGAACGGCTTGTTTGGATGAGGATCCAAGGCGAGCATGCTTAATAACTTGCTTAACAAGTTAGATAACTTCCTTTTTTCTCTGGAAGCTTTCTCCATATACATATGGAGGAAATGGAACCTGTGGTTATTAAAGCATTTCAACACTGTCACAGTTAGTGTGGGCTAATATCCTGAGACTCTTGACATAGCTTTTCAGGTAATAATATACATTTCAGGGAGGTTAATAGACTTAATATGAGAGATCAGAGAGCAAGATATCTTGTGAAGCTATGGAAATCTCATAGTTGGTTTATATGGAAAAAATTCGCCTAGTCAAAGAAAGGAGAGTTACCAACTTCAGACTTTGACTGTATATCTTTCTTTTTACTTCGTGCATCTATATGTATCTGGCTGTATATTAAGAGATGTGAGGGACTTAGCTAATTTCAGGGGCTTTATGACTTCCATGCGAGAGCCCCAGTGGCTGTGGTCACTGGGATCTTTTTTCTTGATTGTGCTATACAGTTTGCCTTTAGGAATACCACTGTTGCTAAAACATACATGCATTTGTAATAGACTCACCTAAAATCTTTTGTGTGGCCTCCCAGGAGCTGACTGGAAGAGGCTATTGTTGGAGTCTCTTTATATAGTCTTATGTATTACCAAAGTGAATACTGTTAATATTTTATCTAAAATATTCATTGGGAACAAGTATTCTAAGGAGAAATCATCCAAGGTTATATTGGGGATATGTATTTCATAAGATGCTTTTCATTCAAAGTAATTATGTAAAATTCACCATGAATTTTAATAAACTTACTAACATAGCTTCCTGCTAATTCAATTCCTGCTTAATTTGAACCTCCTGTATCATTTCAGAAAAACCTCTAGAATCAAATTAATTGTAACTAAAATAACAATTTTTTCATGCTTGTAGTGATCAGCTTAAACAGAGTTGGGCAGGTATTAGATAGTTTAATCACAAGTTACAGCAAATTGACACTTCACTACTTAGGAAGAGGCTCAAATTTTTAGTTTGGGAGGAAGACCAAATTGTATTGAAAACCACCAGGCACAGCTCTCTGCCTGTAAGCTGGTCCCCACCCCCACGGCCACCCACATTCTTACTGATGGCCATAATTCTTTTGATACCAGTGGCAAAAAAGCTCTATTTATCACTTAGCCTGTCTGACTCTCTAGGTAGCTAGGGAATTAATCCGTATAGGAGATTAAAGATTAAAATCCCCTGTCCCTTCTCTTTGACCCAAGACAGTGAACAGCTGGGAGATATGCAATGAATCAATGAGCATTGATAATAAAAAAAGTGGTCGAAGAATGTTATTCTTTCTTTTGTTTCTCTTCTGGTAGAAAAAGGTGTTTCTGTGGCCATAGCTGATTCTGCGTCTGCAGGCCATGTTGAGAAACTGAGCAGCAGTCCGAAACTGATCCTTGGCCAGAGAAGGCTTTCTTTGGGGCTCTTTGGAGACTATGATTAGAGCTCACTGTGACTTACATATTTTTGCCTTCAATATTGGGGAATGTTCTCTTTATATCTGAAAAAAGCAATGAATACACTGAGGTACTCAGTATGGTGAAGGCTGACAGTGAGTAGCTGTGGTGGTGTATCCTGACTGGTCATCTGAATTTACTATTGAGCATATAAAAATAAAGATTTCGGGCCTTCCAGGGTTCTGATTCAATTGGGCCGAGATGTCTAGGGATCCATATTTTAAATGCTTTCCAGGGGATCCCAATGATCATACAGGTTTAAGAACCGAACATCTGTGGCATGGTATAGTAATAAAAAGTGTCTAATCCACAAAAAACCTTTTATTTTTCTCAGTGTTCTGTTCTCCTTTTTTTCCCCTTACCTTCTTTTCCTGTTCTCTTTCTTTAAAAATTACCAAACCTGTTCTTCTTTCTTGCCTGTGAGAAATCCTATGAATATTTATGGGACTGCTAAATGAAGTTGCTGAGTTGTGGCCTGGGATCTGGAACCTGACCTAAATAATGCTTTTGTGTAATTGTGTGTGAGTGTTTGTGTGTGTATGTCTGTCCAAATGTCCTGTAAATATCATTTAGCAATATAAATGTCCTAAAGATGATATCTAGCTTTTAACCTAAAATTATGAGACACACTAAAACATAAGAAAAACGATTGTCAAGAAACAAAGCAATCAAATATCCCAACTGAGATATGACCCAGATATTGAAATTATCAGATAGGGAAAATTTTAAACCTGTAATAATTCAGGACAGTCTCCCTATTTTAAGGTCAGCTGACAGAAGCCTTTATTCCTCTCTGCCATGTAACCTGACATATGCACAGATTCCAGAGATTCAGGTATGGACATTTGGTGGTAGGGTGTTATTTTGCTTACCACATATACTACATGTAATTAGAATCTTAGCAGGAGAAGTGAGAAAGAATGAGGAAGAAGAAATATTTGAAGAAATATTGGCCAGGAATTTTCCGAAAATAATAAAAAAATGTCAGTCCATAGATTCAAGAAGATCAGAGTATCCTAGCCAGGTACAGACTCGCACACAGACAGACAGATGGACACACACACACACACACACACACACACTCCTAGATGCATTATATTCAAACTGCTAAAAACCAAAGAGAATTAGAACATCTTGAAGTTAGCTAGAAAAAAAAGACTTATTACATATAGGAGAACAACGATAACATTTATAGAAGACATATTATCAGAAACTGTAACATCCAGAAGACAGTAAAATGACATCAGTCAAGTACTGGGGTAAAAAGAAAAGTCTCTCAATTCATAAAATTATACCCAGCAAACATGTCATTCAGAAATGAAGGAAAAAAGGAGACATTTTCAGGCAAACTTTGAGAGAATAAATTACTAGCAGACCTGTACCATAGGAAATGTTAAGGGAAATTCTTCAGGCACAAGGAATATGATACCAGGCAGAAACTTGGATATACCCAAAGAAATGAAGAGCTCCAGAAAAGGTTAAAATGAAGATAAAAATAATACTTTCTCCCCCTTAAATTATTTTAAAAATTTCAGCAATGTATTTTGGTTTATAGTTTATATAAAAGTAAAGTGTGTGGCAATGGAAGTGCAAAGGTTAGGAGGGAAGAATTAGAAATATACTGTTACAAGATTATTATACTACATGAGAAGTGTAATAGTGTTTGAATGTAGGTTGTGAGTAATTAAGGATATATGTAGTAAATATAGGGAAACTACTAAAAAGTTTAAAAAGAAATAGAAATAATAAACCAATAATGGAGATAAGACGGACTTTTAAAAATACTCAATCCAAAATCACAAAGATAAAGAGGAAAAAGAAACAAAGAAAAGATGAGATAGATAGGAAGCAACTAGCAAGATGGTAGATTTTATTCCAACTGTATCATTAATTACATTAAATGTAACTAATCTAAATATACCAATTAAAAGACAGATTGTCAGATTAGTTATCAAGCAAAGTCAACTATATGCTGGCTATGAGAAAGCCACCTTAAATATAAAGACATGGATAGGCTAAAAGGCATTCCAACTGTTATCTGGCAGATTAATTAAAAGCATTTCCTGATGTTCATTTTATATAATTCTTTTAACCCAAGAGACCCTGTTATTGGTTACTTTTTTATTTGCAAACTGAAGGAAAGAAGAAATTTTAAATCCCATTCTACACAAAGTAGTTGTCTGTTCTTTGTTTTTTCTGTTATGGAATTGATATTACCTAACTTGCTTAGACTTTCCTTTTATATCACATGGTGTTTGCTGAGTGTAAAAATCCTCTGTAGTCTTTTTAATTCTTGTTACTTCACTTTGGCCTCCCTCTTGGCAGTCTGTCTTCTTAGGATTTTCCTTATAATGTAATATTGCCTCCACTTTGCTTTTGCCTTTTTCAAGTTTCACTTTTTAGAATGTTCTGGGAGATAATGTTATCTTTCTGAAGAGCATGACCTTGATTTTTTATTTTCTTTTTTCTTTTTTACTGCTGTAAGTCTCTGGGGAAGCCTGTAGTTTTAAAAGGTTAATGTATCTATTTTCCCAAGAGGATTCTCAATGGCATATTATTTTCTAAGGCACTTTTGGAATATTTTGTTTTGATTACTAGTCTCTTTAATACACCAGGATTGTTCTCACAGATGAAAAGCCTATGAATCAGTTAAAAAGAACAACCACAGTTTGAAATTTCCAAATGCAAAATTTAGTTGGAAAAAAAAATTGCATGGTGAGTTCCTCAAGGTCTGTCAAGTACTATCTGTTAGTTGTAATTAATTGACATGTTTCTGCCATCACCCTTTCCTTCTTCTTTCCCTTTTGATTGTGTGTGCTATGAGTATATACTGGCTGTGTTGCTGTCCCCACAGCTCTGGGATTGAATGTTGTCATGGAATCCAGCATTAGAAAGTATAACAGGAATATATATGGAGGAAGAATGGGTATGGAACTTGAATCATGGATTAGATGGAGGATTAGATGGTTTAGAACATGATCTCTAAAATGAAAAGTATCTCAAGGTTGAATTTGTGTTGCTTAAAATGTATACTGAATTATCCTTAGTAGGTCTTGTTAAGCTAAGATGAATCTGAAGTGCTAATGAGATTAAATGATCAAATATATAATTATCTTGCTTTTTTGTATGTATATTTGTGTGCATGCCTATATATGTGTATACTCATGTGCTTGTGTGTGTGTGTTTGTGTGTACAGACACACGCCTTTTTTATGTGTGTCAAATATTGAGCGTGGATGACTCTCTCCTGATTTTTTGGTCTAATTCAGGTTCTTAGAGCCGAATGAGTCCATTTTTAAGTGAGAGGAGAGAGAAATAGTTTAAAGAATGGAAAGAACATAGGCTTCTTAGCTTCAGGTTCTTAATAGCAAAAGGGATTAGGCTCCAGATGCCATTTAGAGTTTTATAAGTAAGTGGAGATAAAATGTGACGATAGCAGTATCAATTTTTTAAATAATAACCATTGAAAAGAGGTTTCCTCACTCACAAGTATGGATATATTAATAAAATATATGATTTTTTAAAAAAGTATGCCTGACATAATAGAGGGAAAGATAGGAGAAGAGAATAGGAGGGTAATGATGGAAATTAGTTTCAGTTAAGTTTCAACAAAATCTACTATGTGCATGAGAAAACTTGGCCCACAGCCTGTCCTCTCCTTTGTGATGAATTTTCCTGTTTGTTTGGTTACTCAAAATGTTTTGTTCAGCATAACCTACCAAGCTATGAAAACTAACAGTGATGAGAGAGAAAGAAAATCTGAAGGGTCTTGATTTATAGCAAAGAAGGATTGTGTTTATGGGACATCCCTTAGTGGACTGGAGCGACCTCTTGATTTTGACAACTGAAGGTACTGTGACATGTACAGACGTCAGATTACTCTTCATGGCAGATTACTTTAAGTGTCTTATTTCACTTTTAGATGGTTACCAGAGTTTAAGTCCTGTATATAAAACTTAAGTGAGGAAAGATGCTTTAGCCGGATTCTGATGTGTGCTTTAGTGGGAAAAGGCCAGGAAAAAGAATTCCCCAAATCAGTGGAGCTTCAAATACATTATTATTTGCATAGACTATCACTGAGGTGACAGGAAAGCTTGAGGGGACCAAAGGTGGTGGTATTAGTATAAACAGTTCTTACACTGAATAAATGTATATATGTATATGTTCACACCACTGGTTTCATCTCAGTGTGGTAATTACTAATGCAAGGAAAGTTTGGTAGAGAATTTCCTGGAAGCGGCTTGCCTATTTACCTAAAATTAGTGGCTTTTTTTTTTTTTTCTACTCTGTCTGGCAGATAGGAGGTAGCCATAGAATATCATGTTTGAAGAGAGACTCTTGACTGTAAGTTAGGTCAAGATCTAAGGCATTTAGGCAGCTCCTTGCAGTGACTGGCAGCAGCCCTGAACCCTGCCCCCTCCCCTGGCACCATCACTCAACTTCTCAGCAAGGCTGAGCTCTTGGCTCAGTTTATTGGAGAACATTCCCTGAGCATGTGTACAGGAGGCAGCAGTGTCTGTGGGTCATGACTGATTGGCTGAATGGACCTGGTTCTCCCATCAGGTAAAAGCTCCAACAGTAGAATAGGCTGTTCTGTAAACCTGAAGACTTGGTCCCTGTGAGCCTCTGGGGTGGGGGCTATACACTCTGTATTTCTAAAACTTTAGTCTGCGGGGCCAGCTGTATCTGGGTTGCTTGTTACAAATGCAGGCTCCCAGATTCCGTACCTATTAACTGTGATTCAAGATGTCTGGTATAGTAATTCTGATGCACAGCAAGGTTTGGGAACTACTGATGTACGTACTACAAAAGGGGTCATCTTACTGCAGGGACTTTTGATTACTGTTTGTCCCCTTACCTTACAAATTCATTTATTCAACAAATATTTATCAAATCCCCATTGTGTGACAGATACTGAGCGAGGCAATGGAATTATAACAGTGAACAAGATTGACCGGGTTTTTTGCCTCACGAAATGGAAGGGAAACCAGTAAACAAATTAATAATGGTAAGAGCTATGAAAATTACATACAGGGTATTATAAAAGAGTATAATGAAGGGAGGAGCAATGAGTATTTAAAATAAAAAGATGATTAGAGAAGGTCTTTGAGGAGGCAGCCATTACATTAAGACCTAGATTAAAAGGAACCAAATTTATGAGGAGCATGCTAGGCAGTGTAAAAAACGTGTGCAAAGGCAACAGGAAAAAAAAAAAAAAGCCAGAGTGGCTGGTGCCCAGCAAGCCTGAGGAAGAGAAGAGTAACATTAGGCAGATAGGTACCAGATCCATAGGCTTTTGAGGACCAAGGGGAGGCTAACGGATTAAGAGGGGTAGTGGATCAACTTTTTTTAGAAATAAGAGTCTGGCAGTTGAGGCCTAATTAGGACCTGAATGTGGGAGTCATCAGCATTTCAATAGAAAGCCACTTGAAAGGGTAATTTAACCTAGGAGAGGCTGCAGAGAGAGAAAGAGAGACAGACAGACAGAGACAGAGAGAGACACAGAGAGAGAGAGAGAGAGAGAGAGAGAGAGAGAGCGAGCGAGCGAGGCCTGGTAAAGAAAACTTGGAACAGCCAGGAATTGGGAGAAGTGGGTGGGTAGGAGGAAAACCAGGAGGGTATAGACCTGTGGAAGCCATGAAAGGAGGCTGCTCAGAGAGATAGTCAAATGTGTCATTTCTGCTAAAGATCTAAAACAACTCAGTCCTGTGCAGTAGCCACTAGCTAGCTGCATGTGGCTATTCAGCACTTGAAATGTGACTAGTGCAAATTGAAATGTGCTATAAATATAAAGTAAAATGCACACTAGTATACCTAAAACTAATACAATGTTATATATCAATTGTATTTCAATTTTAAAAAATGCACAGCAGATTTCAAAGACTTAGTATAAAAACAAGAATGAAATATGTTTTAAAGTAGTGATTGCAGGTTGAAATGATAATATTTGGGGCATACTGGGTTAAGTAAAATACTCTGTTAAAATTTCACCTGCTTCTTTTCACTTTTGAAAAATATGGCTACTAGAAAATCTAAATTTGAATGCGTAGCTTGTGTCCTAATGTGGAAGTCATTTGCAAACTATGTGAGAGTAGACTGCCTGAGATTAAGTAATATCTGGCAAATTATTTATACTCAGAAGATACTGAATCAACATCATAATACTATTATGCCTAAATTAAGTAACAAAACTTATTACTAAAAATTCTTCTAGCCTTTTTGAGATGTACATAATGATTTAACGATTCCACGTACATAGACAATATGTAAGTATTTAAATTAAATCCTTTGAAATCAACTCTGATATGTGGTGTTTGAATCTTTTTTAACCTGTATCTTTTTTCTTTTTTTTTTTTTTTTTTTTTTTTTTTTTTAAACTTCTTTTTTTTTTTTATTTTTTTTTTTTGTGTGTGTGTGTATATGTGTGTGTGTATCTGGCCAGGAAACTTCATGGTGTTATGGTCAACTTGCCGCACAGCTGTGTTCAAATCTGTCACCAACAGGTTCATTAAAAACCTGGCCTGCTCGGGGATTTGTGCCAGCCTAGTCTGCGTGCCCTTCGATATCCTCCTCAGCACCAGCCCTCACTGTTGCTGGTGGATCTACACCATGCTCTTTTGCAAGGTTGTCAAATTTTTGCACAAAGTCTTCTGCTCTGTGACGATCCTCAGCTTCCCTGCCATTGCCTTGGACAGGTAAGATCAGGCAGCTAGGGGCTCAATTTTTGTTTTAAGTGTATTGAAATATTAGCATCACGAAACAAATGGGAAATAGTCACTGTTCCACTTTTTATCAGCTTGTGGTCGGTCAACAGAAAGAGAATGAATTTTCAAAACAGATGCCTCACAAAAGACAGGTTGATTTAACAGCAGCTACGAGAAATAGGACCACTAAGAAAAGCTGTGGCATTGGGAGGTTACATCATGAAGCTGCTGGGGCACAGCTACAGAATTATGGTGTAGCTTCTGCTTGGTAAGAATTGGCGGTATTTGTATTGCAATTTGCCGTAGATTGCTCATCTGCTTGAAAGCTCTGCAATTAGAGCTTTCTGATGTAGGATGAAAACATTTCTGGAAGAACAAGAGAACAATTCATGGTTAGTTAACAAATGATTAGTCCAGATAGCACCAGAATGCCTTTGGAAGATTTATTTTCAAGGCTTTACGTTGTGATGGTTGTTGTTTTCTCTTCCCATCCTCTTTAACAGGATGTTCATTTGGAAATGAATCTTATATCTTAGCTACTGCCATCATACATAGTATGATCAAATTTATCAAAGTTAAGTGTAAAGATCTCAGTAATCAACAGCTTCCTGCCTTTTCCCTTTGTTGCTAGCATGTCCTGAATACAGTTGAGATAATAATACATTTTAGAGAATAGAATTAAATAAGCAAACGAAATTGAAAAGTATTTTATGTGCATGAGTACTTCTGATTTTTAGGGTTTACATAAAGGAAAAATTGCTGAAGCAATAGTGCTGACTCTTCTGACTTTATACTCTATGATAAATTTAACTACATTTTGAATGAATTTGGAATTTTTAAACTCTTTGTCCATTATTAAGTAAGTTCAAAACTTACTTAATACCTTAATGACCTGTAAGTATGTGGATTGCAGAACCGATTTGTGGAGTCATCTCTCAGGTCTGGAACCCCAATTTCATTAGCTGCCTGGAGAGACACAGAGTCACACATAACCCCTACATAACTAGCTTAAGAGAGGGAACTCTGGAGCCAGAAGTCTGCCTTTAAATCCTGCTTAACATCGCTTTCTTGGTGGGTGGCTTTAGGCAAAGCATCTTAACCTTTCTGAGCCTCAGGTTCCTCAGCGTTAAGAAGAAAGAAATGTATTATTTATGGCCTGTGCTTGGCTAGGTCCTACCAATATTTGTCTCTCTTTCTCTAGGCTTTGCTTTTTATTAGCACATTCTTCTTTAGATATATTGTCTGCAATCATTTTATCATCAGATCTGGCTGTGAGCCACTCCATCTCTGAAAATTTCTCACTAGAAACTCACCATCCACAGGGGCAGATGAGGCAAATCCAAGTGACACAGACCAGGCTGAGGTCATGGTTCTGCATTCCTGTTCATTAGTGTTAGTTACTCAGCAGGTGCAACTAATAGTTGCTTTGTGGCTATCTAGACTTAGTTGGCAGGACTTTCTGTTTTCTTAGAAGAGAAATCAGAAATCTAGAATTCTGTCATTGTTATATGTTTGCATTTAATTTACATTCAAAAACTATGTGGACCATTCAAATCCCTTCAACAAGCTGAATGTACACCATGCAATCAATGCCAGTTTGCCATGCTGGCTTTATGGTGATTTGGCACGTCTCTTCCATGCTCAACAAGAGGTCTTTGAATATCTGGAAAGTGCACAGTGTTAGAATATAACAGTGAAAAGTCAGTTTACTTCCTGAATTTTGTGTTGAAGGATTCTGTGTTTGTGGCAGGGGTCCTCCCAGTTGCCCCTTATACTACCAGCTCAGTGAAGTCTTAAGTCTTCAGTTCATATTGTGGACTTTTCTGAAAGATTTTTAAAAACAGTTTCATAGAGAAATAATTTATCATAAAATTCACCCATTTTCAATGTATGTCAATGAATTTTAATATGGTTATAGAGTTGTGCATCCATCACCACAATTGAACTTTAGAACATATTTATCACCCTTAAAAGAAGCCTCATGCTCATTTACACTCACTCTCCATTCCGTCACCAGACATAGGCAACCACTAGTCTACTTTCTGTCTCTATATGTTTGCATTTGGGGGGCATTTCATATAAGTGGACGCATATAATATACATTCTTTTGTGTTTGGCTTCTTTTCAAGAGTCATTCATGTTGTAGCATGTATCAGTACTTGATTTCTTTTCTTCCTTTCCAGTTTTCTAGTGATATAATTGACCTACAGCACTGTATAAGTTTAAGGCACACAGCATAATGACTTGACATATATATATTGTGAAATGATTACCATAGTAAGTTTAGTTAACATCCATCATATAGATACCAAAAAAAGAACAATTTTTTTTCTTATAATAAGAACTCTTAGGATCTACTCTCTGAACAATTTACTTCATTCCTTTTTATTGTTGAATAATAATCTGTTGTATGTATATACCACATTCTGTTTATCCATTTACTAGGTGATGGATAGTTGGGTTGTTTTCATTTTCTGGCTATTGTGAATAATGCTGCTATGAATCCTGAAAGTTTTTTAAGAATAGGAATCAAAGAAGAGTGAGAACACATTATTTTGAACGCTTTTTTGTTATACCTGGAATCAATGCAATAATAACAGTGGGCTATTTCTGGGCCCTTTGTCTTGGGAAAATATCCTAACAGTAAGAAATCCTTATTTTCTTTTCATCAGAAAATTTGTG
This sequence comes from Pteropus vampyrus, assembly GCF_000151845.1. NCBI lineage: Eukaryota > Metazoa > Chordata > Mammalia > Chiroptera > Pteropodidae > Pteropus > Pteropus vampyrus. Next base: position 5,938,332 of record NW_011888800.1, on the reverse strand, counting down.
CCATTATTTTTTTTAAGGTAGGCATGTCCTTTTAGTAGAAAAACAGAGCTTATAAGGTCCTATTTTATTATTCAGAGACATAAATTACTTGTAAGCTTAAGTATGATGTGCATGAAGATAAAGAGAATACAACCCTTTCTCTCACTTCTTTCTCAGATATTGGTTTTGTGGCACCGATTCAGCAAGTTAATTTAGAGGCCACGTACACTTCCTGCATTATCTTCTAGAGATGTACATACTAACAAAATTATTTATAATGAGCCTGTGTGCTTGTGTTGCAGTCTAGTTCCTAATATATGCAGAAATGACTGGAAGCCTGGGTCTGTTATCTACCATTTAGTAAATGGGCAACATAAACAGTGGACTCCTGAACATGTGTTCGCATGTGACTGCAGGGCCATTACACTGGATTTATAGAGCTGTGGTTAGAAAACTTTATTTGTATTCAGAGAAATAAAATTGGGAGCATGTGTAACTTATGCATTTCTTTCTTTTTCCCCCCCTCCTAGAAGGAGATCTAGAACACATTTCACCATGCTTCGTCCATCTTACATCATCCATGGTCATGTTGTATTTGCATCGTATCTCCCTCAACTTGGAACATTCTCCCCCAGCTTGTCCCCTGCTAGACTCCATCAAAGTGCCGCCTTCTCTTGACATTTTCCCAGGTGCCCCCTTTTGCCATATCTCCTTTGTGCGTACCTCCAAGAGAACCATCATCTCCTCATTTATAATTGTTTGTTTGCATGTGTTTTCCCCCACTGAGTTCAAAAACATTCCTGTATGTCTTTTTTATCTTTGTAACATGGTGTCTAGCTCAGTACTAGGCATATAGGTGGTGCTCAGAAATCTTTGTGGCAGGAAGGCATGCATGTGTACCTGGCCTCATGAATGAATGAATGTTAATAGGGTTGTAAGGTTGATTCCAGCATTAGCTGACTGCAGAGATGTGGCCCAGGATAATCTCTGACAATCGCCATATTCCTGATGGCCAGCGGCAGCCCTTTCATGACAGATGTGGCTCTAGGGTTTGAAGAATTACTCAGTTCCCCCAAATCATTGGTGATATGGAAACAAGGTGCTTTTGGAATTCTGATTACGTAGTTACAGAATAATCAAGTTAAAACTTGAATGAAAATCTGATTTTAACAAAAATCTAATCATGCAGGTATTTTAGACCTATTAATTGCCCTTAGGGTCACTAAGTGATTGTCATGGGAACAATATTGAGCAGGCATAATTTTTGTCTGTTGAATTGGTTTGGTGGAAGGACTTTGTCAGAGTCCATCATCCTTCGTACTGGGTTATTCTGTCCTGAGCAGCTATAAGGCTTATGTTATCCATACATACACTGTGGCATGAGTCTGCTTTGGAAATGTGGGCAGACAAATTTCTTTCTGTTAGTGGCTTTGAAAATTGCCCTGAAGCTCCTCTAGCCCATGTAAATTTTTTTTTTACAAATTATCCTTTACCTTTAAATTGAAAAACAAGTGTCTTTATAGCAGATGAAGACTTCCTTTATATTGAGCGCACTCTTTGGGATTTAATCTTGGTGGCAGTAGTTATAAAGCTAGCTATAAATTGTACAGCTAAGTCCTCATGTCTTGAAGTCTGGCTCCCTAATTCCTCCAGTGGTTTCCTTTGTCTTAGGCAGAATAAAAGAACTTGACCCATTTTTCCCTCTCTTCCACTTTTGGTTTCCCCTAATTTAAAGCATATCTTCTGTGAAACGAATTTGGTGCATGTGTTTTGCAGGTACTACTCAGTCCTCTATCCACTGGAGAGAAAAATATCTGATGCCAAGTCCCGCGAACTGGTGATGTACATCTGGGCCCATGCAGTGGTGGCCAGTGTCCCTGTGTTTGCAGTGACCAACGTGGCTGACATCTACGCCATGTCTACCTGCAGCGAAGTCTGGAGCAACTCCTTGGGCCACCTGGTATATGTTCTGATCTATAATATCACCACAGTCATCGTGCCTGTGGCCGTAGTCTTTCTCTTCTTGATATTGATCCGACGGGCCCTGAGTGCCAGCCAGAAGAAGAAGGTCATCATAGCAGCGCTGCGGACCCCACAGAACACCGTCTCTATCCCTTATGCCTCCCAGCGGGAGGCCGAGCTGCACGCTACCCTGCTGTCCATGGTGATGGTCTTCATCTTATGTAGTGTGCCCTATGCCACCCTGGTCGTCTACCAGACTGTGCTCAACGTCCCTGACACTTCAATCTTCTTGTTGCTCACTGCCATTTGGCTGCCCAAAGTCTCTCTGCTGGCGAACCCTGTGCTCTTTCTTACTGTGAACAAATCTGTCCGCAAGTGCTTGATAGGGACCTTGGTACAACTGCACCATCGGTACAGTCGCCGTAATGTGGTGAGTACAGGGAGTGGGCTGGCCGAGGCTAGCCTGGAGCCCAGCATGCGCTCGGGCAGCCAGCTCCTGGAGATGTTCCACATTGGGCAGCAGCAGATCTTTAAGCCCACGGAGGATGAGGAAGAGAGTGAAGCAAAGTACCCTGGCTCTGCTGACCTCCAGGCCAAGGAGATACTTAGCACCTGCCTGGAGGGAGATCGGGGGTCACAGTTTGCACCACATGTGCCACCCCCTGGCACGGTGGACTCTGTATCCCAGGTGGTTCCAGCAGCCCCTGTGGAACCTGAGACATTCCCTGATAAGTATTCCCTTCAGTTTGGCTTTGGACCTTTTGAGTTGCCTCCCCAGTGGTTCTCAGAGACCCGAAACAGCAAGAAGCGGCTGCTTCCCCCCTTGGGTAACACCCCAGAAGAGCTGATCCAGACGAAGATGCCCAAGGTAGGCAGGGTGGAGCGTAAGATGAGCAGAAACAATAAAGTGAGCATTTTCCCGAAGGTGGATTCCTAGCAAGGGTTGAAAATTCCTGGGAACAGCAGGGATCTCCCCTGCTGCTGCCCTCCCTTCACTCTGGCCCTGTGATTTATATGATCTCATTGCAACCCTGTATGGGTTGACCCCTCCTGTCTGGGCCAGATGCTTTTGAATGAGAGGGAAATCTCTATAAAATCAAATGTCCTCCTTATCGAGGGAGTATATATATATTTATCTCAGTGATCCATGTCCTTAGTAATGTCCCCATCCCCCTCTGTGGAAACAAAAACCGGGTCTTGGGGTGGCTACACCATGTGCATTTTCTGGGGACACTTCAGTTCTGTGGGTCCAGCAGGGAATTCATGGGGGGAAGAGCATCCATGAGCTCAAAGGGAGTAGGGGCACTCCAAGGGAAGCCGAAGATAATTGTGGTGTGACGCGGCTACAAAGAAAATGCCTATTTGATGGACTTAAATATGACAGATATTAAAAATGGATAATATCGATCTGTATCTTCAGGAAATATAGGGACGTGGCAACCCTTCCGATGCCCTTCATCCTCTCACCGTGACATGGATAAGGAATGGCTGTTCTGCCCCATTTGAAAGATATGGCAATAGATGTGCCTGGTGGTAAGGAAGATACTCTGTCCTGGATTATCCTGACAACCTCCAGGCATCACTGAGACCTTAGACACATCTGCAGTATAGGTTGGAAAACACTGCAAGCTCTTTTTATGTCTTTCCCCCTTAAATTGTGTGTGTGTGTGTGTGTGTGTGTGTGTGTGTGTTTTCTTTCAACAAATGAGAAGCTTAGAGGTGGAGAAGAAAGACTGTGAAATGTCCATGCACTGTAGTCTTTTTCTCTTCCCACATATTCTCACCTAAAGGTGCTACTAGCAGTGAGTAGGAGTAAGGTATATTGGAAAAAATTATTCCATGCAAATTTTTGGAGTTCAAAAGTAATTAAGAAATGCAAATTTAGTGTGAACTGGGTCCTTTGGAAATAGTAAGCTAAAACTACTTGATTAAGGGAGGTGATTCTGCCAAAAAGAGTGGGAAAAGGCTGACAAAAATCATTCCCCGTTCAGAGAAAGACTCCAAAACCAGGCGTGACCAGTCTCATTTTCAGTCTGTTTGTGCAACTGTGACTCTCCCTTCATTTTGGACTTATAGGAGGAACAGAACAGAGAGAAAGAACTAATCATTGTAAAATGCAAAGGCTATACCTAGACTAGGTAATCTTTCCACTTCTTCCCTCTCAGTGTAGTTTGAGCAGGAGCCCAAGTGGATAGAAGAGGAAGGACAGTGTCCTCAAGTGATTAGTCCCCTGGAGGCTCTCACAAGCAATTTGAGTCTACTGAAGGTGGATTTCACCAGGCTGAGTTCAAATAGGTGACACTTCACTCTTGCTGAGAGCAAATCAAGTGCCAGCCTTGTTCTTCTCTCTAGGAGGTTTTGTTCTTGTTAACAGCACATAGAGGAGTCCATCCAGTGCCTTGAGCAAGCTTGAAAGGAAGTGGGCCTTCTCACCACACACTTCTGTATCCTGAAGGCAGTGGTCCTCACGTATCCTTTCCTTTCATCACACTGGCCCTTGTCCCTCAGAGGAAACTCAGACTCTGTGTAAGGAGTTTCCTTTTCCTGTCCTCTCCTGGGTGTGGTGTCTTATAATTCCTGAATGTGAATACAGAGACCCTTCCCTTACAGAAGGAGTGCCTTCCTCTGTGTGTTTTGTCTCCTCAAAGCGTTGTGTGCTCACAGCAGAAACCCAGGACTGCCGTACTCTCTCCCTGTGCCCCCTGCCTCCCAGGCCCTCTGTGCATGCCGTCTGTAGCTTCTTGCTCTGATAGTTAACATGTGGCCCTTCAAACATGTCTTTCAAATCCTTCACAATTGTTACAACTTTCATCAAGGGACAACATAATCTGTCAGAAAATTATGTCCACTTTAGAAGAATCTGTCAAATGTAGCCACTTTGGTGTCCTTATGATAATATATATTTGTACCGCTTAATAAATCCCAATGAGGTGGAATTTGGTAGATATTTCTCGATGTCTGAAGCAGATGGATGACTTTTAACAGGTCATTGCCAGGTGTATTTCTATACTCTTTGAAGAATTACATTTTAATAAAAAATTGAAAAGCAGTTTTCTGAACTCGAAAGATCGTATGAGTTGTGTGTTTTTGTTTCTTCTTTTCCCTTGAGTGGTATATACTGTCTGAACCTCTCTCTTCCTACATGATCTCAAATGAAAGGTATTCATTTTTCCCCATAAATGCAGATGCAGTAGCATTGCAGTAGCATTTTATTGTGTTGGTGCAACTTAAAAAATGAATTCCCAAAGGAGAAAATGCAATGTTTGAATAAATGCCACAAACATGGGTTCCAGGACAGAGTAGAGTGCAGCCTTCATCCTCCCTCACGTGGGGTGGGGGTTGATAGCACATGGTTAGGATCATGGGCTTTGAGGCCAGATGGCCCATGTTTTGAGACCTAGCTCTACCACTTACCAGCCTTATGACCTTAAGCAGGTGAGGTAACCTCTATCCATCTTGGTTTCCTCCAGGTAAAATGAGGAGATAATCACTATGTCACAAGTCTTTTGCCCCAACTCACATACTTTACTTCTGATTTGAGCCATATCTGCAGTGTGCCATTGCTGGCTGCATCCACTCACTTCCCTGAGAGCAGTCAAGGACTAGTTTCTCTGCTTTCTGCCCTGTGAGAGCTCCCTACCTTCTGGGTAACCCTTGATTAGTGGGGCACAGGAACCAGTAGATAAATACTCCTGCCTCCTGTCCTGCTGGATAACTGTGGGAGATATCTTTCCACATCTCAAGAGCTCAGGCAGAATTAAGCCCCTGTGGCCCCCCATGGTGACAATAATGCATCCTTTTATTGACTTCCTCCTCTTTCCCTGTCTGGCTTTCTATAGCCCTTATTTATGCCTTCAAGGATCACATCCCCAAAACACTAATGCATAAAGCCCTCGTCTCCACTTCTGTTTTCAGGAGACTCTCAAGTGAGACAACAATATACCTCGTACAGGCAATTTTGAGGATGACATGGGATGATCCGTTTAACATGATTCTTGGCACAGAGTAAAGCTACATCAATGTTAGTACTTACACACCACGTTTTGTAAAAAGTGGAGGGGGCTTATTTGGATTTCTTTTTCTCAGAAAATTATATTAAACTGGCATTTTTACCAGTTACCCCAATAATAATTAATATTCATCATGATGATACTTTGAGGCAGTACACAATACTAAAGGACTGTGTGAACTGCTGGAGAAGAAATAACTGTGTAAGCCAGAGTATTTCTTAACCAAACAATTCTCAGTTTCAAAAAAGGAGGGGAAAGGGTTAAAAGAATGCTCAACTTTGCTGTAAACTTATAAAGCAGATTGTGAATATGAGTGAGCATAATGTACTATATTGATGAAGAGGGAAGCAGAGTATATAGAGTAACTAAGGGCAGATACACATTCGAATTGGCCCCATCTGTGGAAAAGGAGCTGTAAGTTAATCACTTGGTGTGCTAAGTAACATCTAGAGCTCAGGCGCAAGTTTGATTTGGCTGGAGAGAGGAGTGGGTGCTCCATCTCAGCTCTGGGCATTCTGAGCTCTTGGCAGCCATACACTGGGGTGGGGTGGCTTGGCGTGCACACGGCTGTTGCTGCGTGCCAGAGCTGTGATGCTCAGGGGAAAACGCTTATATTAGGCTGAATTTTGGTGGAAGGGGGAAGGGTTAATGCTTTCATATTATACTCTACCAATGTAGCAACGTACACTGTAAATAATATTACAGCAAAGTGACTAACTTCTGCCAAATAGTTATAAACATTTAGCAGGTTTGTATCACAACATTTTGTGCTATATTAGAGTTCTGTAGCCAAAAGAAAAATAATTCATGGTTAATGACCTGAGAACATGTGAAAAAAACAGGAATTGAAATCAGCACTTATGCCCAGGACAACATCAAAAGCCTTTTTGTGTGAGCTCGAGGCTTTTAAAATAAATTGAAATGATCTAAGATTCTCCATACATGAAGTTTCAGCAGCTGAAATATCTCCCCTTCTCTTAGCCTCAGGTTCTACGAGTGTTTTCTCATTTGTGCCAAGGTGATAAGTTGGTTAATAGGTAGAATAAAGGCCTGGAGACTGTCATAGAACTAAAACTATAATCTCCAGGATTGCTTTGCATGAACCTCTTACAGCAATTTATGTTCTGGAGACTTACGAACAACTTATTTCCAAACTTGAATGAATGATGAATGAATAAGAGATACAGAACCTGGAGAAGTGGCTAAATATTGCACATGAGCCGATGATAGATTTACAATCAGTAGAGTTATTGCTGGTTCTTATCGATTTCCTTAGAATGACTCATACAAGGATTAAACCATCAAATGCAAGGTCTTTGATCTACCTCTTGCTCCAAACACCTAGGCCTGGATATAATTCACTAGAGAGAGTGTAAGTTCTAAACCTGGAAGCGAAGTTCAATACCCAGAAACAGTTGGGCATGTGTGTTGGGTGTGAATAATAATTCTTTATTTCAGCTGCATGGATCATAATTTAGTGGCTAAGTCTCTTTCTTCCCCTCTTAAATTTCCTTTTATATGCTATTCATTGCAGTCTGTATGCAAGAAGTAATATGCACAAAGGAGGTACTAGAATGACATGTGGTGTACATTTTAAGGCAACAGATTCTAAAATACAACATAGGTGGGATGACACTTTTAAAATATTAACCATATTCCCTGATGCATCTAATTTCTCTTTCCTCTTTTGCT
>NW_011888800.1:5922674-5928139 GCF_000151845.1 Pteropus vampyrus | reverse complement strand
GAGATCCCAATGAGAGGACAATGGCTGCACCAGTCAAATAGAAAATATTTCCTCTTTTCTCCTATCTTTTCTCCCAACTCTCATGGAGGCAATAGGAAGACCTAGAAGAGGAAATGGTGATGTATAGATGGAAATGGTGCTTGTTCTTCCTGTGGTCAGTTCCTTGGGCCACAAGTCAAGCCTGAGTTGGGAGAAAGGAAGAACATTATTAGGAATCATAGTGAAGCTTCAAACTGTACTAGACTTTTTCATATCTGACAGTGACCAGAGAGTGATAGGATATGCCTGGGCTATAGTTAAGGAACAAGAGAGGAAGTGTTCATGGGTTAAGTACCCCTACTAAGTTCAGAGTCTACAGTGAAGCATGGCAACCATGAAGGGAACCAGCATTGGAATGAGGGTAGTAAAGAGGACAGCAGAGTAGAGACATAAGGTGACATGTTTTTGATGATGTTACTGAGGTGCTAAATCATACACCCACACCTATGAACTTTCAGTTATGTGAAATAATAAATTTCCCTGTGTGTGTGCCAGTTTGAGTCAGATTTTTGTGCTTTTCTGCTGAGGGTCCCCTCACTGACACATGAGTTTATTATTTGCAAAGAACACATAGAAAAGTGCTCCTGTTTATGAAAGAGAGAGAGAGAGAGAGAGACAGACAGACAGACAGACAGACAGAGAGACAGAGAGAGAGACAGAGAGAGAGAGAGAGAGACAGAGACAGAGAGAGAGAGACAGAGAGACAGAGAGACAGAGAGACAGAGAGAAAACAAAAAAAAAATTAGAGGAGGAGTTTGGGAGGTCTAAGATCCAAAAAATAGAAATTCCAGAAAGAGGGAAAAGGCAAAATGGAGAGAAGGGAACCATTGATGACATAATTAAAAAGAATGTTCTAGAACTGAAGAGGAAAGTTTTCATATTGAAAAGACCATTGAGTATCAACAAATGGGATGAAAATAGGCTTATATCACTACAAAATTTCAAAACACCAGAGATGAAGAGAAAAATCTCAGAGAGAAAAAACAGGTCACGTACTAAGGATGAGGAATCAGAATGGCTCTTCTCAACAACACTAGAAGCTATTAGATAATAAAACAATGCCTTCAACATGAAGAAATATTATTTCCAATCTAGAATTCTATACCCAGCCAAACTATTAGTTAAATGTGAAGGCAGAATAAAGATATTTTCAAAAATAAAAGTCTCAAAAACTCACCTCTCATATACTCTTCCTAAAAGTTACCAGAGAATATTCACTAGTACAAAAAGAAGAGGAAGTCTAGGAGTGGACACAGGGCATATGATGCAGGAGAGCGGCAGAGGAAATCTCAGTATCATGATGAAGGGCAATCTTAGGATAATAGTTGTACCAGGTGTAGAGGTCAACAGTCCATACTGGAGCAGTGTGACTTATATGTATGAAGGCTGTCCTTTCTTCTACCATTATATTGTCTTTTTAATCCGAAGAAGCTACTGGATGTTGTGCTCTAACAAAATAAGAGTGTAAACTATGAACGAGGAAGATGTGAAGTCCAAGAAACAGGGAACTCATTCTGGATATAGGCCAAGGGAATTTCTAGGATAAGAGTAGAAGGAAATCCCAGGATGATGTGCAGTAGGGCTAAAGAGCAGCCAGTCCACAGAGGAGCTAGGAATTCATTTAGGAGGGATGTCTTCATGAAAAGAGTGTAACTGGTAGATTACTTGATCTGTGCAGAGATGCCTTTAGGAGATGTGGGAAGAGTTGCCAGTGGGTACAGGGAAAACTAAATGAAAGAAACAATAAGGCAATTATTAACTTTAGGAGAAGTGAAAGGTAAGAAAGAAAAGATAAGATTATAATTTTTTAGGGTGAGTAATGTTTGTATGGGTGTATTAATGTAAACATGGAATGTTGATTTAAACAAAAATTGTAATGACATTGTAGAGGAGGAGGAAGGTAGAGGAGGAGGAAGGTAGAGGAGGAGAAGTAGAGGGATGATTGTGCAAGAGAGCAATAGCCTCATCTACCATAAAAGGCTGCAATCTAATTATATTTAAAATAGATAATAAAAGAGCAGAATACACATGTTATTTAGAAATGTGGAGATGTGTGAATGCCTGAAGAGACAGCTACAATTATTGCGGATCATTGTCTCTGAGACTGTTTTTGTTTCTTTATTTTGTTTCAAGCCCTTTTGTTATATTCTAAAACAATCTATGTGTATAGAAAAAATACACGTTAACTTTAAAAAGCTTCTGAATTTTGAAACACATAGACTAAGCAATAGAAAAAATAAGAAACCATATGCATAACTAAAGGGAATTGAGAAAACAAGGCAATTTAGGCTTTCAGGGTCAGAGCAACCAGTGGCTTTTTGCTGATATGCTCAAATGATGCCAATTTATTCATATAATTCCTTTGGTTTGGTTGTATGAATTGAGCAATTGCAGGCTGTTATGAATTCTATTTTTTCCCTATATCCTCTCAATAACCAAGAAGAAATATTTCCTCTTTTTTTGTGTGTATTAAAGCACTTTTAAGGATTATTAATACTTTTAAGAGTAAGTTTAATTTAAATAATGCTAGTTTGCTTTACAAATTAATTTAGAACTCATAATATTTTAGATAAATACAATTAAAATGTTGAGTTTAATGAATTAAACTATTCTGGAATTTATTTATTTATTTGTTTATTAATTTATGTTCACATCTACTTGGAAATATCTAAAGTGAATGCAATATAAGTACCTTTCCATTAACTGTTTCAAGTCATTAGGATATTATATAGAAGATCTTAATTATTTTTAATTTCTTATACTCTCTGCCTTAAAGTTTATTCCCTTGGTGGCATTTGGCTTCTCATTGCCTGCTTTGTATTTATATATAATGTTTCACTGGAGGCTATTAAAGCACAGCCCACAGACTTTCTGTAGGAAATGATATGATCTCTGTTTTGCAGATGGGGAAACTAGAAGCACAGATGGCCACGTCATTAGCCCTAAGAGATGAAACAAGTTAGAGATGGAGCTAAAAACAGTACAGAAAGCATTAAGGCCCAATTCTTCCACTGTACCCTCTAAAGTACTCATGATCATCATCATTTATTGTTATTATGACTATTTTTTGAATACCCATTTGGCACATATTATTAAACTGTACTGGGGACTGGATTAAAATCCTTAATGCTTGGCAGCTGTTTTTCTCAATGTTGTTCCCCAAATTTCCTTCTGCTTCACAATTTCCCCTGTTTTGTTATAGAGGCATTTAGTTCAGAGTAAATGTTACAAAACTCTTAATGGAATGCTAAGATTGAGATCTCTGAGCCAAGAGTACTCACAGGCAATGTCTTCTGCCTCATGTTCTCTTTCTTAATTCTGTGCCTGAGTTTATCCTTATTTTAAGAGTCATCGCTATCAAATCACTTTCACCAATTGCCCACTCGATATTCTTCTCTGCAAGTATATGAAACATTAGCAAGATTCATTTATTCATAATGGTAAATATTATTGCATTTAATATGCAGTATTATAATGGAGTTTAAAGTGTTCAAGATATGGTCCCTGCCCTTTGGAGAGCTTAGGGGAGAAAAAAACTCCTACAAGAGACAGAGAACAGTAGATGATCAAGTTCTGACAAGAAGTGCTGAAGGAAAGTGAAAATTATGTTTCTTTGAGAGAGTGCATTTTCCTCAATCATTTTATTTGATGGATGGCAAGATTTTTCTTTCAATCCAGGATATTTCTTTCTTCATAAAATACCTATTTACTTCATATAGTCATAGTACTTAGAATTCAGAGGATTTTAGCCCGGGTATATACCACCTCTGTAATTTAATATGGAGAAATCGAGGCCCAGGAGATTCAGTAATTTTTTTCAAGACCTTGAACCAGAACTCATATTTTTTTAAAAAGTGCCTAATCCATTATCAAGATGTGAGGAGCAGAAACCAGTGCTTTTAAATGTCTTTTTCATGATGAAATTTAAATTTCAGTAGATAGTAGGTTGAGAAGATTAAAAAAATATTTCCCTAACTAAGGCCTTCCATTTTCTTCTGGCTAGTTATTGTGAATAGAGGGGTAACTACTACATAGTTAGCACTCAGAAATTCCCCTTACTCCTGATGTCTAAAATGAGTGGAGGCAGGGCACTGGAGGGGGTTGGTATGACCATCTAGCTCCTGCCCCTGTCAGGATCTCTGAGCAACTAGGAATGATTAGAGGAAGAACGAAAAGCTCACTTGCCTAGAAATAGCTTGCTAGAGGATTTGTCTCAGAGTGAGTGACCAATAAAAGGTAAACAATGACTGCGTGAATGCAAGAGTGCCACCTGAACAGTAAATTCCCATAAATTTGGGCCACGGTAGTGATCTCTACATTTGTAACAAAAAGTAGTTGGCAATTTTCACAAAAATACTAAGTCATCTGTAGCAAAACATATAACATGAAATGAGCGTTTAATAGATGACAGATGTGAATTGAACCTGAAAATTCACTTTTTTTTTCATTCTCCAGCATAGATTAGAAGGCTGCTTTTATTTGAAATAAAATACTTGTTTTATTAACCATTGTAGTGAAACAGTCAATATAGAATTTCAAGAACATTTTAAATTCTCTAGACAGTGCTTGGGAGTTATCTTCCCATTATTTAATAGGCGGTTGTTAAATGGAAGCCTAAAGAAGCGAAAAAGCTTGTCCTAGAATCAACAATAGAGGAAGATACAAGCCCAAATCTCATAAAACTTAAACTAATTTTTAATTCATTCTATTACATCATGCTATAAAAATAGGGCACACTTACCGTGCTTTTGCTTTATTTAATTCTTTATTCATAGATTGCAGAGGACAAGACAGATGGCTGTTACCATTGCCCAGATGTTTCTAAACAGGCAATTGTTGCCACCCAGCCCGTTGAGCTGGTATGAATATTGCTGAGGTTCAGGCTGGGACACATGAGCAGGTTGTTTCCAAAGAGAGCCCTGCTTGCTGAAATGGAATGATCACAGAGTCTCAGAACTGAAAGTAAGTGTAGAAACCTATATCCAGTCCCTTATCTTACTAGATGAAGAAACAGATTACGAAATGAAATCCTACCATTTGCAATGACATGGATGGACCTAGAGGTTATTATGCTGAGTGAGAAGTCATACAGAGAAAGATAAATACCATATGATTTCACTTTTGTGAGGAATCTAGGAAACAAAAAGAACAAACTCATCAAAACCAGACTCACAAATACAGAGGACAATCTGGTGACAGAGGGAAGGAGGGTTGGGGGGCTGGGAGAATGAGGTGAAGGGTTAAAGAAGTCCAAATTAGTAGTTGATGGATGGTCATGGGGATGGGGAGCACGACATAGGGAATGCAGTTAGCATTAATGTATTGGCTAGGTAGAGAGCCAGAGGAAAGAAAGAGCAATTAGGGGATCATTTTATAAACTATATAAATGTCTAACCAATGTACTGTATACTTGAAACTAAAAAAAA
>NW_011888800.1:5920029-5922624 GCF_000151845.1 Pteropus vampyrus | reverse complement strand
AAAAAAAAAAAAAAAAAAAAAAAGACCAGGCCCAGATCAGCTTGTAGCAGAGACCAGAGACTAGAGACCAGATGCATTTAAATTTAATAAATCATTTAAAATGGTTTTGTGTGTCGATATATGAGTTATATAACAAATTCTGAGCCAAATTACTATATTAATTCCAATTTGTCCGTGAGGATAAAATGAAGGGAAAATAAACCAGCTTCTGTTAAATAAGGAGTTTGGATGATTAAATAAGAAAAAGATTTAAACACGAAAGCCAATAGTCATCAAGATGATGACTAGTGCCTAGTCTAACAAACACATTGTATGTTCAGATAGAAACATTACTTTGAATTCAAATTAATAAAAAAGATGTGTAAGAAGTGAGTGAGGTGCTGAGCATGCCAGGATGGCAGCCTGATTGCTAACTGATGAACAACCCCGTGGTTGTTGACCCATTTCTTCTTTGTCTCTGCATTTAACTCTGAGAAAAATAATTTCTCCGCATTGCTGTTTAAGACTCTTAGTTTAGTTTGAATGCATATCTAATGTGCTATGTGAATTGCTTTTAACTTCTTTAATTTGTGTTAAAATAAATATTAAGGTTTATATAATAATAAAGATTTATATAATTTACATACTAAAAATGCACTTTAGTACATAGATCCAGAGACCAATTTAAAACAAAACTATCCCCTTCCCACCCCACCCCCCCAAAAAAAGAAAACCCCTACAGGATCAGAGACCTAGGAGCTTGATATAGAAATTATGCTTTGGAGTCAAAGACAAGCATGCCAGTAGACTGAAGCACGAAGCATGACACTTAATGCACGGACAGTGTTCATAAACCATGGATTTCAGCCCAACATTGATTGTTGCAGTGAAATTACTAAACTTCTCTCCAGCTATTATCCACAGGTAGTGTTCCAACCATTCCTCTGGCAGGGGTGAAATGCCAGGAGTAGAACAGGTTAATCTTAATTGGCATCCAGCAACGGAAATTGCAGCTAGGCTCAGGAAGCTTCTGGAAACTCTTTAATTCTTTACAGGTACAGAATTGCTGCAGGCGACCAAACTTTGGAGCCAGCAATATAACAAGAGAGTTAAGCAATCTGTTACTGTGAGGGAATTCTCTGAGAAAAGAGGAGAAAGAGTTTTCCTTTTCTGGTGAGAATGACTTACTTGGCAAAGCTGATCTCTTGAGAACTGAACTGAGATGACCAAAAAAACACACACACAAACAAACCCCCAAACAACAACAGAAAACAACCCACAGAACCTCTGGATTTTAGAATATATCTTCATTATCTTTGATTTGCTTCACTATTTTTAAAAAAAGAAGGCCTCTATAGTTTTCTGGGTCATATATGTATAGCTGCAGTGTGCGTGTGTGTGTGTGTGTGTGTGTGTATGCACACCTGTGCACATGCACATGCTGATTTTTATGTGTCTCCACAGTCTCCTGGCACAGTTTTGTTCTTTTCTTTCCCCACACCGATATTCATGTAACTTGAACAAGTTAAACAAAGATCATGTGACAATGCATGGGCTAAATCTTTTCACTTAATGAAATTTAGGAGTTATCATTATGTGTTTGGATGAATATATTTTGAGAAGTAGCAAGCTTCCCCTTACCTCCAATTTTTAAAATGGGGACATTCTCTGACTAGCGTATGATTCTTCGTAGCACTCCACAATAGATAAGAAGAGAAAAGAAAGGGTTCAGCATCAAGGAAGTGGGAAGGAAGAACATTCTTCAATTTCTAGTTTACTGTTTACAGAGGGAGTACTGGATGTGTCTGTTCAGTGACCCTGGGTTGCACAGCTCCAGGGTTCTCCATCCTGTCTCTTGGAGCAGTGACTTCATTACTATTTACGCTTTACAACACAAATTTGAAGTTAGTGTTTTTAAAAGTATGCTCATGGTTCTACTGCACTGGCATCACCAAGGTACTTGTTAAAGTGAAGATTCCCGAGCTGGACCCCAGACCTACTAAATCAGGGAATAGGGACTAAAATCAACACTTAGACACTTTAAATTAACACCTGAAAGGATACTTATGTACGACAAAATCTGAGAACCCATTTTTAGCAGACTTATTTTATAGCTTTATGTACTAAAAAATGTTCTAAGAAAATACTAAACACATACTAAACTTAAGGTGCATTTTATTTGAATAAGGACAGGATTACCTGTTCCAGAACCTGATTTTTTTTTAATTTTAATTTTTATTTTTATTTACCTCCCTGTTCATGATTCTTGATCACATGGATTAGTATTATGGCCAAGCAGGATTGGGAGATATGGGAGGGAGTGAGGCTGGTATAAAAGGGGGTAAATGAAATAAAACATGGGCTTCTTTTTAAGTCTGTAGAGTTTATATAAATACAATAGTGTAAGGGACTTTTTTCTCAAAGTCATCAATGGTATTTGATATAGATATTTATATTATGTACTAAGAAATTTAAATTTTTTAAAAAATCCATTGTGTGTTTTTTGAGATCTAATTTTCACTTTTCCTATTTGGATAGCTATTTAAAGATGTGCCCAAGCACAGTATACTTCAGTTGTTTCTTGAGTCACACCTGAAATCCTAAGAAAGTGAGTTT
>NW_011888800.1:5917843-5919979 GCF_000151845.1 Pteropus vampyrus | reverse complement strand
AAATGTTCTAAGAAAATACTAAACACATACTAAACTTAAGGTGCATTTTATTTGAATAAGGACAGGATTACCTGTTCCAGAACCTGATTTTTTTTAATTTTAATTTTAATTTTTATTTACCTCCCTGTTCGTGATTCTTGATCACATGGATTAGTATTATGGCCAAGCAGGATTGGGAGATATGGGAGGGAGTGAGGCTGGTATAAAAAGGGGTAAATGAAATAAAACATGGACTTCTTTTTAAGTCTGTAGAGTTTATATAAATACAATCGTGTAAGGGACTTTTTTCTCAAAGTCATCAATGGTATTTGATATAGATATTTATATTATGTACTAAGAAATTTAAATTTTTAAAAAAATCCATTGTGTGTTTTTTGAGATCTAATTTTCATTTTTCCTATTTGGATAGCTATTTAAAGATGTGCCCAAGCACAGTATACTTCAGTTGTTTCTTGAGTCACACCTGAAATCCTAAGAAAGTGAGTTTCTGAGTGTCTGCAGTTTTGTCTTTGACTGTCTTTAACAGAAGACAGTCAGCACCATCTAGTGGATACTAATGACCTTTTTTTTCTTGACTTCAGTCCAGTGAGGTGAAGAGAGCAGTCTTTGGAACTTAGGTTGGAATCCCACTGAGAGTTCCTGAATGGCCTCTGAAAAATTACTTAACCCCTCTGTGCTCTGCTTCTCAATTATAAGTCTGGATAATAATAGTGCTGCCTCATAGCATATTATGAAATGAAGTGAAATGATGTGTCTAAGGCATGTCCTAAATGTTATTTTTTAATAACACTAGGCCATAGTCTTATAGGAGGTGGGAACTGTCCTGTGGCACACACTTTTAATTGCCCTTCAGAAGAAAAGGCTATTTAATCTAGTTTATATGATAGGAGGCTTAATGTTGTTCCTCTTCTAGTAGGCTGTTACATTTGGCTGAAGCTTATGGTGAGAAAGAGGAAACTGGGGCAACAAGACTGGAATGGTAGTTGGAGCCCAGATGGAGTACAGTGCGGGCTCTTTCGCATTCAAAGTCTGACTCCACTCAGAGGGAGAATGTCAAGAGTAGAGAGATTGAAAACAAAAACAAAAAGCAATGCTGCCATATGTCCCCAATCTGGAATGAAATCAGGAAAATTTTAGCTTAAAACATCTTGACTCTAGAATAAATCTTTATGAATTATTTTGAAAGGCACAATACTTCCTAGAATATGTTTGAGGTTTTGAACGCAGAATTTCAGAAAACAGCATCAAAAATATGGTGCTGTCTGACAATCTGAATATGAATTGTTTTAAGGGTGTTACCTGCACTAGCTGACACAGAAGCAGTCCAGAAAATTAAAAACAAAGACACAATTTATTGTGTACTAAAATACAACAAATGCAATTTATTAAAGTTTGCCCTCCAGGTACATACAGCTTCCCAGCTGTGTGCAAAAACAGAAGCAGCGGGAGGTAAATAAACAAAGTGAGAATGACAGAAACAATTCTAAATGAGGTGAGTTTTATGCAAAATGTTTGGAAAGGTTATAGACAGTGAAGAGACACTAAATTTCTATTGAACTTGAATTTTCTTTTTACTTGCGTTATATGAAACAATTCTAAATGAGGTGAACTTTATGCAAAATGTTTGGAAAGGTTATAGACAGTGAAGAGACACTAAATTTCTATTGAACTTGAATTTTCTTTTTACTTGCTTTATATGTACCTTATGTTGCATATATTTAAAAAGCGGCAGTTAAAAACAATGAAAACACCAGTTAATCATGGGCATTGGTCATAGCCTTGATTTTTTTTAGTTGTTTTTTTCTCCTTCACATCCACAAGAAATCTGAAATATTCTGTATTCTTATTGAGCAACACTAGTTACCAAAAATAAAAATGGAAACTGCCTTTATTCACGAAAAATGAGAATTGCGCGGGCACTTGGAGATTATCTGGTTACTAGCTACTAAAAGACTGGTCAATGGACCAGAAGTATTGCATCACCTGGGAGCCTGTTAGACTCCTGGGTCCCACCTGACACTGAATCAGCATTTTTAGGAAGATCCTCAGGTGATTTAACTGCAATTAAAGTTTGAGAAGTCCTGGAGTTTCAGAGTTATTTGCTCTCAGCTACAGCTCTGGGATCAGTAGTTTATA
>NW_011888800.1:5914808-5916749 GCF_000151845.1 Pteropus vampyrus | reverse complement strand
ATAAAAATGGAAACTGCCTTTATTCACGAAAAATGAGAATTGCGCGGGCACTTGGAGATTATCTGGTTACTAGCTACTAAAAGACTGGTCAATGGACCAGAAGTATTGGCATCACCTGGGAGCCTGTTAGACTCCTGGGTCCCACCTACACTGAATCAGCATTTTTAGGAAGATCCTCAGGTGATTTAACTTCAATTAAAGTTTGAGAAGCCCTGGAGTTTCAGATTTATTTGCTCTCAGCTACAGCTCTGGGATCAGTAGTTTATAAAATTTCTCTAGGTAATTATAATGCAGTAAATAACTGCAAAACTAGTCCAACCTCAATTTTCAAATGAGGAAATTATGGCCCACAAAAGCTGACGAATTTACCCAAAGTCACTCAGTTATTTAGTATCAGAATTCAAACAATGTTATCTATCCTCTTTAAAAAAAAAAACAAAACATCAAGCAGAGTCAGGGAACAGAGGATAGGAAGCGCGGAGATGGGAAGAGATTATTTTATATAGGGTGGTCAGGAAAAGCCCGCGCGCGCGCGCGCGCGCGAGAGAGAAGAGTTGGGGGTTTATTTGTAGGGGAACAACAAGCAGTAGTGTTTCCAAATTCCCAACAGATACTAATTTATAGGAGGCAGAAACAAGAAAACTGCCAGGAGTTCTCAAAATCTTAAGTTCTTAAAATACTTCCAATCTTCATATTCTTTACTATTTGAAGCATTTGTTTCAAAAATAATTTAGAAGTGTTTACAAGAACTGTAGCCTATGGAAAATATTCAAAAACGGGAAAGCACAGAGAACATTATTGGGTAACATTTGAATAATGTAATATACAAATCTCCAAACGAGGTTAACAACACTTTACAGAATCATGGTTTGGAAATTGCCAATTTAAAGTGTTATTTTGAATCAAAACTTGTTATTTCTTGGAACACCACTCATAGAATTTGTATAAAGTATACAATGATAGAATTGATAAATTGATTGTCGAGTGTGAGAGCAAGAAGAACTAAGGATGACTTTAAGGATTTTGGTCTGAGCCTGGCAGGATGGAGTTACCATTTACTGAGATGGATTAGAGGGTGGTGATGCCGGAGGGGACTGTGGAGGGTTGTTTTCTGACATGTGAAATTTGAGATGCTTTTTACATCTAAGTTGAGATGTCTGTAAGTGGAGATGTCAAATAGATAAGAGTGCGAGGTTCAGGGGAGAAGTCTGGACTGGATATAGAAATGCAGGATTTAGGAGCATACGGATGGTGTTTACGGACAGGTTTTTATACCCAGCACTTACCCTAGATTGTGGCCGTGTTTGAGTAACTCACTTAATCTTTGTCTATTTGCTCTGCTGAAAAACACTTAAAGAACACGTCCTACCCACCTAAAACAATGAGGATAAAGGTGGCATCTATGTGAAAGTGTCTTGTAAACTGTAAAGCGCTATTCAGACTGGAAAAAAAGCAGATAGTTCATGGTACTGGAGATGAAGAAAATCAGTTTGGGCACTCAACGAAATAGCCTTCATGTACTGAGACTTAGGGAAACCACAAATAGTAATTATTACCCTTTTTGGACTGGAGCTCAATTTGTGCACAACGAATATTTTTAATTTATATGGCATACAAAATTTACCAAGAATTTCACATGATCTTTTTGAGCTGCACAACAACCTTGTGAGGACGGAAATATCATTTCCATTTCAAGGAGGAGGACCTGCAGGGCACCATATTACTAATGAGGGGCAAAGCCATACAAGCATTCAGATATCCTCGTTCCGAGTTCAACCTAAATATGAACAAACCATTCCCCACCCACGCCATCCTCCCGGAACACGAAAGAGACAGTTGGTAGGTCCCAGCTCCCGGTGATCCACCAATTCCTCGCGGCCCCTGGCCCCCACGTCGCAATTCTGGATGGTACAGCCCCTTTTTCCTATCGCGAGACTGGAA
>NW_011888800.1:5912899-5914758 GCF_000151845.1 Pteropus vampyrus | reverse complement strand
CCCCTGGCCCCCACGTCGCAATTCTGGATGGTACAGCCCCTTTTTCCTATCGCGAGACTGGAAGGGCACGGCTTCTGGTTGCCAGGGGAACAGCGTTCTCAGAAGCAGGAGTGCTTTGGATCCGCAGCTCCCTCCACCTCCAGAGTAGCTGTGGTGGCGGGAAAAGCCTCTCTCTTTTGGGGGGCAGTGGGTGACGCGGCGAGTGTCAGCAGTGCGTTTCCGATCCGTCAATGCTCTGACAACTGGTGACCAGCTCCCAAGGTTTCCGCCGGTAAGCTGAGGAACCGCACAGAGTAGAGCAGAGCGCGATAGCCGCGCGACAAGCCAATGACAGGGCAGGGCGGAGTCGTGTCAAGCTGCAGGGCCCGGAGACTGGCTGTTAGAAAGAGGAGGCAGGGCCAATGAGAGGGCGGGAGCGGCACTCGGGGGCGGGCTCAGCGGGGGCTGGGCCAGGCCAGACCCGGGAGCTCGTCTAACGTCCTAGAATTTATATTAAAAATCAATTACCAGCCATTTAAAATAGACCATAAATGGCAAAGGATGCAAATAGGCATTTCACAGAAAAAAATAAAATAAAATAAAATGTGGCCTGTAAAGATTCGACTAGAGGCTGAACTTCTGTCGTAATTAAATGTAAATCACACTCCAGACGCCTTTTCACACTTACCAGATTAACAAAGATGAAAAAGCTTTGATGTTAACCAAGTTGAACGCAGTCCAGTGTGGGGAACCCGACACTTGCATCTCATCGTACGTTGTTGGTCGTAATGTAATTTGGTACGATCTTTTTGGGGACAGTTTGGCAGATTACCAGAATTTGAAATGCAAGTGTTCTTTGACCCAGCAATTCTAATTTATCTCCTGGGTATGTAAACATAACTAAACAAAGATTTGCAAAAGCAGTTAACTTAAAATTGAGGTATACTTTACATGTTAAAATTCACCCTTTTAATGTGCAGTTCTATGAGCTTTGACAAATGCTTACCATTATACAATGACCTCCACAATCAAGATGCAGAACAATTTCATCATTTCCTTAAAATCCCCTTGTACCCTTTTGTAGTTAACCCCCCTCTCCACCCCCAGTCCTGGCAACCACAAATCAGTCTTCTGTTCCTGTAGTTTTGTCTATTCCAGAATATCATATAATTGGAAGCAAACACTATGGAGCCTTTTAAATCTGGCTACTTTCAATTTAGCATAATGTATCTGAGATTTATCCAGGTTTTGTATCAGTTGTTTGTTCTCTTATATTTCTGAGTAGTAATCCATATGGATGAACCATAGTTTGCTTAGCCATTCCCTAGTTGAGGGACATTTGGATTGTTTCCAGTTTTTGGCAGTTATTAATGAAGCTACTATAATCATTCATATACAGGTTTTTGGGTGAATTTAAGTTTTCGTTTCTTGGGTAAATATCTAAGAATGAGATTGTGGAGTCATATGGGAAGTGTCTGTTTAACTTTATAAGAAACCACCAAGCAGTTTGTAACATGGCTGCTCCATTGTGCATTCTCACAGGCAATATGTGAAAGTTCTAGTTGTTCCACAACTTTGTCAGCACTTGATATTGTTAGTTTTTTTAAAAAAAATTATTTTTCACCATTTGAATATGTAGTTGTATCTCATTGTGGTTTTAATTCACGTTGGTGACTAATGATGTTGAACGTCTCGTACTGGTTTGCTATCCATACATCTTTGGCGATATGTCTGTTTAAATCTTTTGTTTTCTTATTATTGAGTCTTCATACTCTTTATGTATTCTGGATACAAGTCCTTTGTCAAGTATGTGTTTTACAAATATTTTCTTCTAATATTTAGGCCTTGTTTTCCTTAACAATGTCTTTTGAAGAATGAAA
>NW_011888800.1:5901565-5912849 GCF_000151845.1 Pteropus vampyrus | reverse complement strand
CCCCTTGTACCCTTTTGTAGTTAACCCCCCTCTCCACCCCCAGTCCTGGCAACCACAAATCAGTCTTCTGTTCCTGTAGTTTTGTCTATTCCAGAATATCATATAATTGGAAGCAAACACTATGGAGCCTTTTAAATCTGGCTACTTTCAATTTAGCATAATGTATCTGAGATTTATCCAGGTTTTGTATCAGTTGTTTGTTCTCTTCTATTTCTGAGTAGTAATCCATATGGATGAACCATAGTTTGCTTAGCCATTCCCTAGTTGAGGGACATTTGGATTGTTTCCAGTTTTTGGCAGTTATTAATGAAGCTACTATAATCATTCATATACAGGTTTTTGGGTGAATTTAAGTTTTCGTTTCTTGGGTAAATATCTAAGAATGAGATTGTGGAGTCATATGGGAAGTGTCTGTTTAACTTTATAAGAAACCACCAAGCAGTTTGTAACATGGCTGCTCCATTGTGCATTCTCACAGGCAATATGTGAAAGTTCTAGTTGTTCCACAACTTTGTCAGCACTTGATATTGTTAGTTTTTTTAAAAAAAATTATTTTTCACCATTTGAATATGTAGTTGTATCTCATTGTGGTTTTAATTCACGTTGGTGACTAATGATGTTGAACGTCTCGTACTGGTTTGCTATCCATACATCTTTGGCGATATGTCTGTTTAAATCTTTTGTTTTCTTATTATTGAGTCTTCATACTCTTTATGTATTCTGGATACAAGTCCTTTGTCAAGTATGTGTTTTACAAATATTTTCTTCTAATATTTAGGCCTTGTTTTCCTTAACAATGTCTTTTGAAGAATGAAAGTTTTAAAGTTTGATGCATTTCAATTTATCAACATTTCATTTTATGCATCATGCTTTTGCTGTATCTAAAAATTCTTTGCCTAGCCCACAATCACACATATTTTATAGAAATATTATAGTTTTAAGTTTTATTTTTAGATCTGTGATTTATTTTGAGTAAACTTTTATATTGCTTTTATTAGCAAGTACTCCATATTCAACCTAAATGGGCCGATTTTAAAAAAGCTACATTTTGCAATGGAAAACTATACCATTGTTTGAAAGCATGAAGTTTATCTGCAAAATATATTAAGTGTGAAAAAGCAAGTTGCAAAGCACCATGGCATTTGTTTGTATTTGTATTGGGGAGGAGTAGGTATAAAAGATAGAAAGTTTGCATATGCCTAAAAAAATAAGACCCACAAAAATCTATTAACAGTGGTTTTTGGGGTGAGGGGAATTTTGGTTTTAAAACCTTTTATATTCTGTGTAATTTGATTTTTTCCTCTTTCATGGACAAGTATTCCTTACATAATAAACACATATGTAAAGTGAAAAATCTACTATAAAATAACTTTTAGATGTTAAAGCCATGAAAATAAATGTAATGCCACTTTTTTCTTTAGGTTGGGTAATCATCAATACTAAACCAAGGAGGATTCATCTTCTTTAGTTCTTCCATTCATCCCAAAATATGAAATTACAGCAGCTATGTGTCCCCATTTTGATTTTAAATCATCCATGATGGTTGCATTTTTCACAAGCCTATATGAAAAAGTTTGATTTTGTTTGAAATGAATGTTATAAAAAGTTGGTATGTATTAGCAGTTATTGGTTACACTTTAGAATCTGGTCATATTTCTTTCTATTTAATGGAATAGCATGAAGTAAATAATATTCTATTTTTGAAGTATCTTTAGTGTAATAAAATGCTCATCATGTAATGTTAAGTGAGAAATATTTGGGTCCAATTTGTTGAAGAGACATAGAGCAAAAATGGAAAAGAAATGTGCCAACAATGTTTAGCTGAGAGTGGAGAATATTGAGTGATTTTTATTTATTTTTGAATACACTTTAATGTATTCTAGAAAATTTTCCATAATAAATAAATTCATTAGTTTCGAATTCAAGATAATAGAAAACTAGAACTACAGATAAGCGAAAAGTAAAAAATGATGCAAGAACACGCATGAATGCGGCAATCCAGAACCCACCTGTTACTTCTTTGATTTGTGATCATCTTTCAGCCTTCTTTATGTATATTTCTTTAATTAGAGAAATTAGACCTGTTTTTTTCTTTAGAAGATACTGACAATTTTTCTTTCTTTCTTTTCTTCTTTCTTCCCTGCCTGCTTCCCTCTATCCCTCCTTTCCTTCCTTTCTTCCTTTTTTGGTATGTGAATCCCTTGTTTATGCCCTTAGCTAGTTTTTTTAATTGGAATATTTCTTTTTCGTATTGATTGGTAAGAGCTCTTTAAATATGTAAATTTGTTAACCTTTTGTGAATCATCTATGTTGCATATATTTTTCTGTTCTCAGGTGTATTTTAATTTGTAGTTTTTTTTTTTTTGGTTTGACACTTGAGCATTAAATGTTATGTAATCAAATATATTTGTCACTTCCTTTTTGATTATGCTCTTGGTGTCATGCTTAGTAAATAACTAATCTCATTATTATGTAAATTATATTTATATTCCCTTCCAATCCTCTGGAGAATTCATATTTTACATTTATTTATTATTCTTAAAATTAGATTTTATCTTTGTTAAAGTAATTAGTCAAAAATGTCAAACTGCTATAACATTTACAATGGAGAAAAAAAAGAAGCAATCCCTAGTCTTATTTTCTAGGGGCAACCATCTGAACTTGTAAGTATTATGCTTATTTAACTATTGTTTGGGCTTATCAATTTTTGGAGATTCTCTTTGATTTTATATTATGACATAAAATTTCTCCTCCCCATTTACACTCTGTATCATTAAGGCACAGTATTTGGTTAAATCAACATTTAGTGCTATGTAATTGTAAGTATTTTATTATCATTTGATTGCTTTTTGGTACAATGCTTTATTTTTCTTGTAGAATTTCTATGTGGCTATTGACATTCCTTCTCAAACATTTAAATACATCTATAAGATACTGATTTTAATGCCCTTTATCCATGCTTTTTTCTATATGGCCAAATTCATAAGATTGTCGGTTATATCCCCACTCTCCCTGGGAAATATATTTTATTTAATTTATTATTTTCAGGAACAAACATAGCAGAACAGATATATTTCTAAAACAAAATGAAAAATCCCTGGAAACTTTTACCTGATCCATGTCACTGATGGGCTCCCTGGGCCTCTCCCTTTACTGACATGTATTCTACTGGCTCTGGACATGCTTCCATCTCAGTACTCCCTCTGTAAGCTGCAGTTAGTCTCCTCTGACAAGCTGCTTAGGGCATTTACAAGATATTTGGCCTTTTGGTGACTTGTGCTTTTTGATTGTGATGTGTTGGGCCAGGGTGATCAGTCATCCCACAGTAATAATGTCAGTGCCTTCCTGAGTGAGCCTAAACCCTTTTGCAGAGTTTAAATAGTGTTGAGATCAATGCCTTTTTCATTGCTGAGATGGAAAAAGTTGACCTAGTGGTCCCTTAAGCATCAGCTTTGGCACAAAGACTGGTTGGGGCCAAATTATATTATCCCTTTGTGTGCGTTGGAGGAGCATCCGGTTGTTTATATTTGTGCTTCTGCCTGTGTCCAAAACATCCCTAGATTCTCCCTATGCTATTCAAACAAAAAGAAAGAAAGATGAGTGAGTCATTTTGTAGGGTAAGAAAAGGATGTTGTTATACTTGCTGAGCTGGAGGCAATTGCCTTTCTTTATTCTGTTATGAGAGAAGTAGTTTAATTCATAGTTGATAGGAATTTAGGAAAGGATTTGGTGGATGATATCCATTCACATATGAAGCTAAGTATTGAGAAGGCAAAATCTGGAATTCTCCCTATTCCATTTTCCTCAGCATGCATGATACCCCCACGTTACTGAACAAATCTGGAATGGTCCTGATGAAGGGAACAGTTTAGAAGGAGCAATGTGTCTTCAGTGCCCAAGTTCTTCCACTAGTTTAAACCACCCTGCATAATATTTCCTGCTTCAGAAAGCAGCACTGGGAATAGAGGAGCCAGAGTGGCAAAAGGCCTGTGGACAGTGTCACATGAAAAAGAATTGAAATGATTGGTGATGTGTATGCAGATAATGAACATCTTTCCCTTAGTAGAGAAAGTAGTTTTTGTTCTCAGTTGTTTCAGAGGGCAGAAATAGAATGGCAGGTTTTAGAAGGGGAGGATTGACAGAAAAAGAGCAGTGACCTGGAGATAGTTGCTCCTTGAAAATGTGGCACCAGGGAGGAGTGGAAAAACTAGGCTGAAGGTTGAGCTAGAATGAGGAATGCTGGAATAAGGCAGGCAATATTGTAACAAGGCCTTAGCCAATCACTATGACAAAGCAAGAATCCTGGTTGAGAGGTGCAATGCTCCAAGACTGTCTTCTCAGTCAAAGGACGCATTACTAGTTTCTCTTGGAGGTATAGGAAGCCATCCAGATGGCATTCACTCTTTTTTAGCCACTTTCAGAACTAACACCCTAGGCAGCATGTTTTCCACCTAAATAATGATTTAAGAAGATTTAATGATCCACAAACAGATGTCTTTTGATGAAATTAAGGTAGTGTGACTTTGGTAGCAACCTAGTCCTTATGACAAAGGCTCTGAATTAATTGCATATTAGCACTAATGAAACATTTAAATACACAAGTCATAACTTGCTTTAAAATTTTTTGCTTGCTTGTTTCAGGGTATCAATGGATATTATAAAGGGAAACTTAGATGGAATTTCAAAACCAGCCTCAAGTTCAAAAACACGTCCTGGGAGCAGAGGTTCAAATGCTTCTTTGGAGGTGCTCTCACCAGAGCCATCATCGTTCAAGGTACTTTGCTGTTTAGAAATGATTTAAACTCCTCGCGACCTTTAGCAATTGATAAACTAAAGTTGTTTTTGATATTCCATTTTAAGGTTCTTTTCTAGAGGGTGCGTTCAGGGAGCACTCACAGAGTTCTTGGATTTTACTTTAGAACGTTTAATATGAACTACTTTTTCCTTCTTTACCTCCTTTCCCTCTTTCTTTTTTCCTCCCCTTACTTTGGAGTGGGGCTTATTTGTTCATAGTTGTGTTTTGTTAATACTCATGTGTTAACTATTTTTTTCCCTAAGAAAGCTTTGTATTGCAACATCTGCTATGCCACCATCGACTCTCTAAAAACATTCAGTAATTTAAAAAAATACAGTTTGGGTAAAGAGCACATAGTATATGTTTTGCAGGAACATTATCTGGCCATGACTTCCTTTTCTTTAGTAATCTTTTTCTTTTCTTAAATATCTAAACTTGATCTTTTTTAAAGAATCGATTTTTTTGTCTATGATATGGAGCAATTTATTTGTTTTAGAATTATGACAAAAATTTGAACCTCATGATGGAAAAAAACTGCAAGTTTATAAATCCATTCTCATTAATTTTTTTGATTTATGTACTAGACTCTGCATTGTGAAACTTTTAGAGTTTTTGTCTGTTAGGAAATAAAAAGCACTCTAGGCATTTTCAGCAGAAAGGGATCGAATATGAGAAATCCACTTCTTCAAAATCAGTGGAAAGTCTGCAGGAGAGGAAATCACGAGAGGATTTCCCTTGGATTATTGGTTCCCAGGTCATGCTGCCATAGATGAAATTCAGAGATAAGAAAGCTGTTGGTGTTGCTGCTTCTGACACTGCCACTAGTCCCTCAGAACCACAAAACTGGTGACTAGATATGCAGAGATGACAGTTTTGAATATATATATTGCCAGCTTCCTATCAGGAGCGCAGGAAGATGGCTTCTGCCTCGCTTCTTGTTAAATCTTGTGCAGCTGCATCTAACTGGATGATCCTAACATGCATCCAGAACCCTAGCTGCAGGTGACTTTGTAAAATATAGATTCTAGCTTAACTCTCTGTTTTGTTTCATCTAACCCTGCATTATTACTGTACCGTGTGTTAACTCTTGTAGCTTTGTTATAATTCTTGATGTCTGATAGGACACCTTATTCTTTTCTAGGACTTAGCTATTTTGGCTTTCTATTTTAGATCACTTTTTCAAGTCTTGTGATAAATACTGTTGGGGTTTTGACTGAAATTGCTTTGAATTTATAGCTTAATTTGGAAAGAATTTCTAACTTTATGATATTAAATCTTTCCATCTATTACCATTGTATCTTGTTGACTTTTTTGTTTCTAATTTAATAATTTTACATACTGCAAAATTCACTGTTTTTTTTGGTGTATAGTTCCGAGTTTGGCAAAGGTGAAGAGTGATACCATCATCAGATATAGAACAGTTCCATCATCCCTCAAAAATTGCCTCCTTCTACTCCTTTGTAAAAAATCTCCCCTACTCTTAATCCCTGGAAACTCTTGATATGTTTTCTATCCCTATAGATGTTCCGTTTTCCAGAAGGTCATTTAAATGGAATTGAAAAGTATATAGATTTTGAACCTGGCTTTTGTCTATTGGTACAATGTATTTGAGACTCATCCATGTTGTTGCATGTATCAATATTTCACTCCTTTTTATTGCTGAATAGTATTCCATTGTATGGGTGTACCGCAGTTTGTTTTCATTCTCCAGCTGAGGAACATTTGGGTTGTTTGCAAGTTTTGGTGATTATGAATAAAACCTCTATAAATATTTGCATACTGTATGTTTTTTGGGGGGGTTGTGTAAAATAGGTTTTTATTTCTCTTAGGTAAATACCTAGAGTGGGTTTGGTGGGTTGTATGGTAAGTGTGTGTGTGTGTGTGTGTGTGTGTGTGTGTGTATAGTGTGTGTATATATATGTAGTGTGTATATATATTTATATATATATAGTGTGTATGTATATATATATATATTTTTTCCCCTCTTTAATTCCCCCCACCACTTCCACCCCTTACCTACGAATGTTGCCGTCTCCCCTTAAGAACTGGATCTCTGGGAGAACGTGTCTCCTCCCACGTGCTCGCGGCGTGCACCTACGGCCCGGCGCACCGAGGTCCATGGCTCCACCTGGGGCATGAACCCAGGACCTTCTGTGTGTAAAGCAGATGTGCCTACTACTACATTATGGAGCTACCCCCAGAGTATATGCTTATCTATAAGAAACTGTCAGGTTGTTTTCTGTTCTCACCAGAATTATATGAGAGTTCCAGCTGCTTTGCATTCTCACCAGCAATTGATGTTGTCGATGTTTTTAAAAAGCCATTCTAATAGGTATATAATAGTAGCTCACTGCGGTTTTAACTTGCATTTCTTTGGTGACTAATAATATTGAATATGTTTTCATGTGCTTATATACTTTTTTGGAAAGTTTATGTTAAAATATTTTGTCTAACTTTTTTTGGTGTTTGTTTTCTTATTGTTGTCTTTTAAGAGTTCTTTACATATTTTAGATAGAGTCTTTTGTCAGATATATGATTTGCAAATATTTTTTTCCCAGTCTATAGTTTGACTTTTCATTCTTTTAACTGTGTCTTTGGAAGAATGTTTTTTACTTTTGTTAAGTGCAATTTATCAATTTTTTTTCTTTTGAAGATTGTGTTTTTTTGTTGAATCTAAGAACTCTGTTAACCCAAGGTCTCAAAGATTTTTTCCTGTTTTTTTTTTTTTTTCCTGAAAGTTTTATAGTTTCATGTTTTATATTTGGGTGCTTGTGGCCTCTCTTGTTACCAGTGAGAAAGCTTTTATATATCCCAATATTCATTCCAGTGTGGATTGTTTAGTTTAGATATTTTTTTCCCGATTACTTTAATGGTTTTCTCTTTGTATCTACTATTACACACCTAGTATGGATATATTTAATTTGTCTTTCTGGAGACTAGTATTTCTTCAATGTAAAAATCTGTGTGTTTCATTTATTTTGAAAAATTCTCAGCCATTGTGTTTTCACATTTCACGTGTTACCTACATTTTTTTCTATTTCATCATCTTGGAAGTCATATTCAATGTCCATTGAACCTTTCTCT
Source organism: Pteropus vampyrus (assembly GCF_000151845.1). Lineage (NCBI taxonomy): Eukaryota > Metazoa > Chordata > Mammalia > Chiroptera > Pteropodidae > Pteropus > Pteropus vampyrus. The sequence continues at coordinate 5,904,970 of NW_011888800.1, read as the reverse complement.
TCTATCCTTCATGTCTCTTATCTTCTTTTTAATATTTTCTATGCATTTATTTCTCTGTGTTTCATGCTGGGGAATTTTTAACATATATTTTCTATTTTTTGAATAATTTCTTTTACTATGTCAAATCTGCTCTTTAATCCATCTATCGAATTTTTAAATTTAGTAATATATTTTTAATTTCTGGAAGTTATTTTTAGTTTATTTTTAATCCAGCTGTTCTTTACAGTATCTTAATCTCATAGGTATTTTTTTTTGATTTTTTAAAACATCAATTAAAATATTTCTATGATTATCTTTGTCAGCATTTTAACATCTCAAGTTCTTTGGTTTATTGTGATTCTTGCTTATTGTGGGTCCTATGTTCATGGCTTTTGAACTTTTGGAATGTAAGTTTTAATTTTGGGAATTTTATGGAGCCTAATTTGAAACTATGTCTACCAGAGCGAGTTTCTGTTTACTTCTGCCAGATGCCTCAGAGATACCACTGGCATGAATCAATCTCTCTTTCTCTCTCTCTCTCTCGCTTGCTAATTTTTCAGCTTTAAGCACCCCAGAACTCATGAATAATATAAATTGGAGCCTAAACCCACATGAAGCATGAATCTGTGGTTGCAAATTCTCAGGAAAGGTTTTTCCCACTTGTAACCTGGACATGTCCTTTATTCTTACCCTGTGCTTTTGGCTAGATGTGTTTTCCTAGTCTATGCTCTCACTGTGGATGCACCTCTTTGAGGGATATAGCTTTATGGAGCAGGAGAGGTAAGGTTCCTTTCCATCTCCTTATCTTGCATGAGTCCAAGGCCTACTCTCCTACCCCTGCATGGGTTAAAAAAAGCCTGTAGCTTTCCGATGCCAGCACATCCTCCTTAGCATCTCTTTGTTGCTTCTACCCCCATCCTTAAATAGAGCAGTTGCTGTAAGGATTTTACAAGCCTCCTGTTCTAGTTTGTCATTTCCCTTTAATTTCTGTCCACTGGCAATTTCCCTAACGTTCTTGTGTGTTTCTAAGTAGATGGTAGTTTTTAGTTTATTCAGTTTTCCATAGCACTCAAACTGGAATATAAAAACAATTTCAGATTCTTTAGTCCCAAGCATAGGGATTATATAAACCTAAACTCTGGAGTCATTAGTTCAGAATTAGGGCTCTGCTGACCACATTTTATGTGATCTTGAGCAAATTATTTTGACTCTCTGTGCCAGCTTCCTCATCTGTCCAAAGAATTAATAATACTATCCATCTCATATGCATGTTTTTAGGATAAAATGAGACAAAATTTTTAAAGTCCTTAGAACAGTGACTGGCATCTAGTAAGTATTTAGCACATCTTAGCTATTGGTCTCAATTCTTTAGCTCAATTGGTCAGTCCTTCCTATATTATTCACAGCATTCAGCATAAAGTCTGGCACACAGTAAGTATTCACAAAATATGTGTTCAATAAATTTAGAATAAAGATTTTCCTACTTTATAGAGGTAGGATAATATGCAAAGACCTGACAAAATTTAGATATAGAATTAATATTTTAGTATTTCTGCATATATATTCCTGAGTGATGACTTTTTTAAAGCAGCAATTTCACAATATTGGCACACAGGTTTCAATGCATAGATTAATATTACTTTGTTCAAGGTTTATTTATTTAAAAGAAAAATATCAGCAATCACTTCAGGCGAGATTTTATTTGAACCCACTAAACTATAGGTCAAACTCTAGCATATTTATTAGTCAATAGGGACTTTGATATTTATATCAAAAGCAAAGCCTCTTAAAAATCGTGACTTATATTAATCAAATTCATGGAAAATAAGTAAGGTTTGTCTTAGGCTGGGGAAAAAAGCCATAGATATACTTCATGCTTACTGCTGATTGCAAATGATTCAATGTCTATAAAGCTTTATATATTGTCTGAATAATAAATCCTGGAATTTTGATTAGTTTTAATGATCAAATTTAGTTTTTATTAATTTCTTACCTTAATTTTCTGTATGGCAGAAAAGGAGTTTAAAATGCTAGATTTTTAAATGAAATTCTTGTAGTAATAATAGATTTCTCATTCAAAATATTTTGGTTTATTGTTGCTTTTGAATATTTTTATTGAAAGAGCCAATAGTTGTAATTTTTGTAAAAAAATCCCACAGCTTTCAGGTAGAAATCTAATTGTTAGGAAGGTTTTTATAGAGTATTTACCTTTCCTGGGACTAACATGAAGGTATGGAGTAGGGGACCTGGAGCAATGCAAAATGGAGGTAGAATGTGGCCTTGAGAATGAAGAAGAAAGAAAAATCATACACATAAGCCACAAGTAGAAGAGAAGGAAGGTTAGGAAGAGAGAGGCCAATGGGCAATGGGCTGGGGAAGATGGGTGGGGAACTGTGGGTAAAATTGTGATATGGGCAAAGTTTGCCTTTTGTTCTCCAGTTTCATCTTTTTGCCTTATTACTTCCTGCTCATTCTAAGATTTAAGATCATATAGAATGATATATATGAAAGGTCTTTGTATATCCTGAAATGTGCTATCCAAGTATATTGCTAATATCTAGTTATCTTCTAGTTATATTCTTCTATATAAAAATCCATTCTCGGGGAAACATAAGCTAAATTCATTTACGTCATGATATTAATGACTGACAGGGGTTATGTAACCTCTCCTGGCAATTTCAGTGTTTTCACAGAACTATATAGCCTTAAGGATTTACTGCATAGTGTGGAATTTCAGGCTTTACCCAGCCTTTGACAGTTTTTTTTTGAACAGGGAACGCTCTTTAACACCTCTGAGATTACATCAAGTAGGCATTGTTTTGTTTGTTTATAAATTGGTCCTCTACTGGTTTCATTCTATCCTGGATCTGTTTTCTTCTTTGTTAAATCAGGGTAGCAGTGCCTTTACCATAGAGTCATTGTGTGGAGTGAACAAGGCAGTGTGTGTAAAGTACTCAGTACAAGATGTGGCCAATAGTAATTCTTCAATGAATGGTGGTTATGATTATTATACCACTGACTCACCTCAGTTCCACTAGGGCCTTTTTTCTAGTTCAGGCAAACAGAGATGCTCCTGCAGTCCTGTATCCCTGGCAGTTTAATTCTCAGCACCACCAACCTTCTGCCTTTGAGGTTAACAAGGGGGCACCGATTACAGTGGGGGAGAGTTGATCATGTAGGTGCAGAGAGGACATAAATCACTCCAAGGCCTGAGCCCTGAAGATGTGCAGCAGACAATCCTTCCACTGGGAGAGGAAATGTACTCCTCTCAGAAGTGACTGGCTCTCTCTCCCTGAGGTTTTGGTTTGTTCATTTGTGCTGTGACTCTCACTGCCACGTTCAGCCCTCAGGGCCTTATGATCCCTGTTTTTTCCTGACGCAGCCATGGATGTCTTGTTCTCAGGAAAACACAGCTGTACCAAATTG
>NW_011888800.1:5893050-5897205 GCF_000151845.1 Pteropus vampyrus | reverse complement strand
GAAGATGGGTGGGGAACTGTGGGTAAAATTGTGATATGGGCAAAGTTTGCCTTTTGTTCTCCAGTTTCATCTTTTTGCCTTATTACTTCCTGCTCATTCTAAGATTTAAGATCATATAGAATGATATATATGAAAGGTCTTTGTATATCCTGAAATGTGCTATCCAAGTATATTGCTAATATCTAGTTATCTTCTAGTTATATTCTTCTATATAAAAATCCATTCTCGGGGAAACATAAGCTAAATTCATTTACGTCATGATATTAATGACTGACAGGGGTTATGTAACCTCTCCTGGCAATTTCAGTGTTTTCACAGAACTATATAGCCTTAAGGATTTACTGCATAGTGTGGAATTTCAGGCTTTACCCAGCCTTTGACAGTTTTTTTTTGAACAGGGAACGCTCTTTAACACCTCTGAGATTACATCAAGTAGGCATTGTTTTGTTTGTTTATAAATTGGTCCTCTACTGGTTTCATTCTATCCTGGATCTGTTTTCTTCTTTGTTAAATCAGGGTAGCAGTGCCTTTACCATAGAGTCATTGTGTGGAGTGAACAAGGCAGTGTGTGTAAAGTACTCAGTACAAGATGTGGCCAATAGTAATTCTTCAATGAATGGTGGTTATGATTATTATACCACTGACTCACCTCAGTTCCACTAGGGCCTTTTTTCTAGTTCAGGCAAACAGAGATGCTCCTGCAGTCCTGTATCCCTGGCAGTTTAATTCTCAGCACCACCAACCTTCTGCCTTTGAGGTTAACAAGGGGGCACCGATTACAGTGGGGGAGAGTTGATCATGTAGGTGCAGAGAGGACATAAATCACTCCAAGGCCTGAGCCCTGAAGATGTGCAGCAGACAATCCTTCCACTGGGAGAGGAAATGTACTCCTCTCAGAAGTGACTGGCTCTCTCTCCCTGAGGTTTTGGTTTGTTCATTTGTGCTGCGACTCTCACTGCCACGTTCAGCCCTCAGGGCCTTATGATCCCTGTTTTTTCCTGACGCAGCCATGGATGTCTTGTTCTCAGGAAAACACAGCTGTACCAAATTGGTGTTTTCAAAATGCACTTTGCTAGAAGAGAAACCAAAATGAAATAGGAAAACTGTGAATAGGATAAAATAAACTAATCACCAAAGCTTGACTTGAAGCATTTCATTAGGAGCACATCTCACTTCAGATTATTCACTTTTCAACTGTTCAGTAGCCACATGTGGCTAGTGGCCATTGTATTATATTGGACAGCACAGCTCTAGACCTTTGACTCTCCATCTGAGTAGAAGCTCAGGGAGCAAAGACCATCATGTCTCGTCCCCAGAGCCTGGCAAAGAGCAGTTCTCTTTGAGACTGATTTCTGACTCTTCTTCAGTATTGCTAGAAATTGCTAGAGAATGGTGCATATTTCTTTGGTGCAAACTGTTATGAAATTTAATTGTGTAGTTAAATTACATTTAATTAAAAAGTGTTATATTTTTAGATTACTTTAATGCTAGTGCATGTATGTCCCCACATATACTTCCATTAAAATAGTCTAGAAATTTAAAGTTAAAAAACACATTATTTTTGAAAAATGTTTCTTTGGAAATAATTTTTAGGTTGATACTGCAGTCAAGTTGAACTCTGATAAAGAAGACTACTCAGAGAGCAGTAATACAGAGGAAAGTAGAAACAGTAATGTTAATAAAGAGGAAAACTATTCCGAGAAAATAAAATTGGCTGAAGAGGAGTCAGATGAAGATCTGAGTCTGGTTCAACATCAGATAATCTCTAAATGTTCAGGTAGGTGATTGGCTAATGATAATTACAGATGTTATAGTTAAAATATTAGAATTAGGCATGTTTTTAAATTAGCAAAGTGGAACTAATAAAAAAAAGAGACATACTTTTTGTGAGCAAGCAATCACAAGTTGTTATTTAGAAGAATATTAAGAGTCCTTAAAAACACTTAAATAATAAGATATGTCATTTAATAAAATTGTTATTGTGGTCATTTTACATTAATCAAATAGGAAATATTTCTGCATTTTATGATGTGATTTATTGATATTTTTGATGACTAAAATTGTATAATAAAATGTATCCTATAATTTTTCAATGCCTTTTTAGGGATAATCTCATTTGATCTTAATAACTTTTGGATTTTAAAAGACTACTTTTTTCATGGTTATTAAATTAATATTGGTCAGAGTGAATTAGACCAGCAGTTCTCAAAATGTGGTCTGCAGAGCCCTAGGGTATCTCTGAGACCCTTTCAGGAGCTCTAGAAAGTAAAAACTACTTTCGTCATAATACTGACATAGTATATTAGTAATATAGTTCATCATAATGCTGAAATTATGGTATTTGCCTTTTTGCCTACTGAATGGACATTTGCACTGATGGTACAAAAGCAATGGTGGGTGAAATTGCTATGCTTTAGCATGAATCAAGACAGTGGTACCAAATTGTACTATTAGTATTCTTTATGACTAGGCACTGGCAGAAAAAAAATGTCCAGTGTCATGCAAGAATGTTTTTGGTCAAAAAAAAAAAAAAAGCAGTAAAAATTATTAATTTTATTAAATCTTGACCTTTGAATACATATCTTTTTAGTATTACATCTGGTAAAATAAGAAGTACATATAAAGCAATTCTTCTGTATACTAAAATGTGAAGGTTGTGTTGAGGAAGAGTACTTGCATGGTAGTTTGGTGGCTACTTTTTATATGTAACACCATTTTTACTTGAAAGAATGACTGACAAAAACTATTATCATTCAGACTTGGGTATTTGACAAACTTTTTTTTTTTTAATGAAATGAGCCTGTTACCACAAGGGAAGACAACTGACATTATTTTTTGTCAATGATAAAATTTGAACTTTCAAATGAAAGTTGGAATTTTGAAAAACTTATGTATGTCACTGTGAGCTTGACAGCTTCTTGATACTTAGATTTTTCTGATAAAAATTGGTGGCCATCTTAACAAATGTAATTTTTTGATAGTGTATACTGAAATATTAACATTAACATTTTGAATTTCTGCATAATCCATTATTTTCCAAATGACCAATACATGGTAGAAGATCAATTTAACATGAAATATAGCTCCATGGATTTTAATGGAACAAATACAAAAAACTCACTGGTATGTTTACAGATTTCATATTCCAGCTAACCTTTTAGAGACTACCCCTTGTCAAATTTTGATGTAGCATCAAAGCAGAATATCCATAATTATCTGAAAATGCTATTAAATTTCTTCTACCCTTTCTAATTACATGTCTCTGTGAGGCCTGATTTTCTTCATAACTTTAATGATGGAATGCAATAGATTGATTGACTTTAGAAGCAGATATGAGAATCCACCTGTCTTTTATTGAGCCAGATATTAAAAAATTAAAGCAATGTCATTTTTCTCAATAATTTTTTTTTTGGAAAATATAGTTATTCATCACAAAAATGTTATATTTGTGTTAACATATAATTCATATGTTTATTCTAAAATGAATAAATAATATTTTTCAGTCTTGATTTCTAATATTAATAGATATAACTCGTAAACAAAAGCTACTTTGGGTTCTGAATAATTTTTAAGATTGTAAAGGGAAGCTGAGATCTTAAACTGTGAAAACTGAAAGCTGTTGGTTTAGAATGTTTGGGATGAAGTCAGCTCTCACTGTTAGGCCAGGCGACTCAGGATTACAGTTATCAGAAAACAAGATGTTATAGTTGAGATTAGCTATTGGCCCAATTTACATTGTATTGGTTAATATTGTTTCAGTACTGCATGAGTTACTTCAAAATGCCTGCAATGTAGACCACCAATGTACATGGAGCCTGAGAACGCTAGGATTGATGGTTGGGAATTAGGACTAGAGGCTGCTTCATTTGAAGTATGCAAGTAACAGGATTTGTAGAACCCCTTTATTAATAAGACTGGTATTTTTTTTGGATAAGCATATTCTCTTTAAGAATATTTCCTTTTCCTTAAGAATGATATACATTATAGGAAAACATCACAGGACTCTGGAATTGCAAAGGTAAAATTTGGCCTTTCTTAGCATAATATGTCATTTCTAATGATCTAAACTGGGGTAGGCAACACTTTAGTATTGAGCATTTATGCTCATTGCCAGATTATCATCTTTATCAGACTTCACAGAGGAAGTATTGCCTA
>NW_011888800.1:5890399-5893000 GCF_000151845.1 Pteropus vampyrus | reverse complement strand
AAAATGCTATTAAATTTCTTCTACCCTTTCTAATTACATGTCTCTGTGAGGCCTGATTTTCTTCATAACTTTAATGATGGAATGCAATAGATTGATTGACTTTAGAAGCAGATATGAGAATCCACCTGTCTTTTATTGAGCCAGATATTAAAAAATTAAAGCAATGTCATTTTTCTCAATAATTTTTTTTTTGGAAAATATAGTTATTCATCACAAAAATGTTATATTTGTGTTAACATATAATTCATATGTTTATTCTAAAATGAATAAATAATATTTTTCAGTCTTGATTTCTAATATTAATAGATATAACTCGTAAACAAAAGCTACTTTGGGTTCTGAATAATTTTTAAGATTGTAAAGGGAAGCTGAGATCTTAAACTGTGAAAACTGAAAGCTGTTGGTTTAGAATGTTTGGGATGAAGTCAGCTCTCACTGTTAGGCCAGGCGACTCAGGATTACAGTTATCAGAAAACAAGATGTTATAGTTGAGATTAGCTATTGGCCCAATTTACATTGTATTGGTTAATATTGTTTCAGTACTGCATGAGTTACTTCAAAATGCCTGCAATGTAGACCACCAATGTACATGGAGCCTGAGAACGCTAGGATCGATGGTTGGGAATTAGGACTAGAGGCTGCTTCATTTGAAGTATGCAAGTAACAGGATTTGTAGAACCCCTTTATTAATAAGACTGGTATTTTTTTTGGATAAGCATATTCTCTTTAAGAATATTTCCTTTTCCTTAAGAATGATATACATTATAGGAAAACATCACAGGACTCTGGAATTGCAAAGGTAAAATTTGGCCTTTCTTAGCATAATATGTCATTTCTAATGATCTAAACTGGGGTAGGCAACACTTTAGTATTGAGCATTTATGCTCATTGCCAGATTATCATCTTTATCAGACTTCACAGAGGAAGTATTGCCTAGTGGTGAAGAGCTTTGCCTCTTGAGTCAGGCAGGTCTGGGTGGAAGCTGACTCTGACATTTACTAGTTACATTGTCTTGGAGACGTATGTAACAGTTACAAATTAGCCTCAGTTTACTAATTTGTAAAGTGGGGACAAAATTATACCACCTTGCAGAGTTATGATGAAGGTTAAATGAGATAATGCTTGTAAATAAAGCACTTAACACTGTACCTATCAGATAACTCTATACATGTTAGCTGCTATTATTAACATTATCATTAATCATAATCATAAGCTTGAAAGACTGAAGTTCTAAAGAGTCCCTAATTCCAAACAAGTTACTATCAATTATCTACAACTAAAGACCATTTTCACTTACTTCAAGAAAATAGAACAAATGGGAGGGGCATAGGTAAAAATGTCTAGTTAAATGGAGTACTTTTCTGAATCTGTTTCTATATGTTGCAACTACTTTATGTCACTTATAACATGCTACAGTTTGCTGCAGCTATTTGTGTACATGCCTTCTCTTTCCATTAGTCTGAAACAGAGTTAAGATAGGGTGTTGTCTTATTTCTTATTTTTAAATTATGAATATGAAAGACATAACAGGATGAACGGTTTGGGATTTAAAATCATGTAAGACCCACTTCTGAGTTCAATGCTTTAATTTATTAGCTATTTGAAAGGACCTAGTTACATCAACTGTAAAATAGAGATACATGTCTATTTCAGAGGATTGTTAGATAACTATATGAAAAAATACATGTAAATCAAGATACATGATACCAATCTTAGTTATTATGTCAGCTATAAACATTTGTTGAATGAAAGAAGAAAAAGTAAAAATAAAACACAATGAAGCTTTACAGTTTACTAAACTTCAAGCTCATTCCTACTTTCAACACAATATAGATGAACCCGAGTTAAAAGAATTAGATTCTCAACTTCAAGATGCTATTCAGAGGATGAAGAGGCTTGATAGAATATTGGTGAGGAGACAATATAGAGAAAAAGAAATTAAGAAGCAAGGTCTAGAAATGAGAATAAAGCTGTGGGAAGAACTGAAGGTAAGAATTGTCTAATTATATCTTCATATCTATGATGAGTAAGAAAAACATGGACTGTGGTAGTGTCAGTGTGGTTTGTCTTTATTGATTATTTTGTGGAGGTAGGGAACTTTGCAGCATTCCAGATTTCAGGCACTGCACTGGCACTAGCATGTTCATTCCCCTTGGACAGCCCAGTAGGCCTCTCTTACCAGCATCAGAGTGGGCCTTTTCTATCTCTGGAATAGAAAGGTAAGGCACCTACTTTAATCAAGTATGTATGTCTGCTTTTTCTTCAGCTAGCTTACAGGTTGGAGATAAATACACAAAAACACAAAAATCTAACCCCCTGTTTCTCATTATTATTTAAAAATTTGTGATTAACAAATTAGGGAGTTCACTGTTTCATATGCTGGTCAAGATCTCTTCAGGGAGCTGTAAAGTACTTGAGGTCTGGGACCATGCGCTGTTTGTTTCTGTCTCAATTTCTAGTGCTAGATTAACTTTCCTTGGCTTTCTTGAACATCTTGTTCTCTGTAGTATTGAGGGGTAGAATCGACCAGATGTTGGCACTGACTTGATGTATAGCCATTGGCTCACATTTGAACTTTGCCCCTCAAAGGAGAATGCTTTC
>NW_011888800.1:5873262-5890349 GCF_000151845.1 Pteropus vampyrus | reverse complement strand
GGAATAGAAAGGTAAGGCACCTACTTTAATCAAGTATGTATGTCTGCTTTTTCTTCAGCTAGCTTACAGGTTGGAGATAAATACACAAAAACACAAAAATCTAACCCCCTGTTTCTCATTATTATTTAAAAATTTGTGATTAACAAATTAGGGAGTTCACTGTTTCATATGCTGGTCAAGATCTCTTCAGGGAGCTGTAAAGTACTTGAGGTCTGGGACCATGCGCTGTTTGTTTCTGTCTCAATGTCTAGTGCTAGATTAACTTTCCTTGGCTTTCTTGAACATCTTGTTCTCTGTAGTATTGAGGGGTAGAATCGACCAGATGTTGGCACTGACTTGATGTATAGCCATTGGCTCACATTTGAACTTTGCCCCTCAAAGGAGAATGCTTTCAAGGTAAGGAATATTGTAATAACAGATTGGTTGTTTTTGATAAATTCCTCCTTGACCAGTTGACTGACTTTAGAGGAAATTTCCTAGACAATGATATGAATTAAAAATGAAGTAATTAAGAATACATTTATACAAATTTCCCAGAACGACCACTGAGATGGAAAGAAAGCAACATACAGAATGCAGTGCTTTAAACTAGAGAAATAGTTTAGTTTGTGTAAATTTTAACAGAAAAGAATTAGTCTAACACTTATTCCTACTGAATCTCAAAGCAAATCTTACTTGCTTGGAAACAAGAATTAAAACTGGAAATATAATAAAAATACAGTAGCAATCTCAAAATGTCTGAAATTGTGATTTGATGCTATACCTTTAGGTTACTCATTAGTTATAGAAGTATTAAACAGAAACTTAAGAAAGTTTAAGTAAGGTATTTATCATATAATGATAGGAATATGTACTCTAATTCTTTCTGGGAATACTTGTTGACAGAATTTTATGGGAATAGGAGACAGATTTTCTAATTAAAGGAATAAAAATGACCTGAACTTTCTTTTTGTATGTAAATTAAAAGCCATACTGGAATTTAACAAAATATTAATGAGTATAGTTGCTTTTTTTCTCATGTTTAAACTTTCATTTCTCTTTCATTAGTCTGCAAAAAATAGTGAAGCTTTGCCAAGTAATGAGGAGATGGAAAATACAAAAAAGTTCCTCGCTTGGACTGCTGTATCAGAAGAAACTGTCGGTGAGTAAAATCGATTCATCTTTATTTTTATCCCAGAGTTCTAGAATATTTGGATTAAGGTAAAATTTTCAATTCAATAATTTCTTTCTTTTTTGTTATAAGTTTAACTCTTCTTTAGGGGAAATGATCACATTAGGTGGGATCACATAGAACTACCCTGAGCTTAGGTATGTTTCACAGTCTTCAGGCTTTGTATCTGCTCAAGCATGGGGGGACAAGGCAGTGAAAAATCAGGAAATAGACAAAGTACTGTCTTCACTTCCTGTGTGTCCTAGGATCTTCTGGATACCCAGTTTTTGCAGATAGTTCCCTAATGGCCTAACATCCTCCCATGAGGTGTCTCACTCAGGCCTCCATAACCCCCTTCATAAAAATCCATTACTGATTTGTCCTATTTTCTGTTCTCTCACAGTCGTGCTTTTTTGAGACCAGCCAATTAATTTTGTACATGTTTCTACTCCCCACCTTGTGTGTATGTATATTTGTGATTCTGCCCCCTTCCCCAACTCTTCTTCCTTTTTCTTCTTCTTTTTTTTCTTATGTAGAACTATTATAGAGTCATGTAACCTATTTTAGCCTGCTTTATTTATATAGTGGCGAAAATTTTAGGGATTGAGAAGCAGTTGGTATTTTTTTGGTAGGACACTTTTGAAGTCTTTTCCAGGGGTCCCAAACTCCCAGGCCGGGCCACAGACTGGTATTGGTCCGTGGCCTGTTAGGAACTGGGCTGCACAGCAGGAGGCGAGTGGTGGGGGAGTGAGGAAAGTTTCATCTGTATTTGCAGTCACTCCCCAGTGCTAGTCAGTGCCTCAGCTCCACCTCAGATCATCAGGCATTTGATTCTCATAGGATCACAGGTCCCTGGTGCCAAAAAGATTGAGGACCACTGCTGAGTTTGACCTACATAACATAAGCGGTCATCTAGTACTGTGTGAGCATTAGACTGGCTCTAAGCAGGGGCCTCTGATTTCTCCGAAAATTCTGGAATTCTTTTGTCTTTTACGAAGTGGATGTCTAGCATTTTAGAATTCCAACATTCTGATCCAGGCTACTGCACCTCTTTAGTATGAGCTTTGATGTGGATGAAATTTCTTCTGGATCTAGCCTTGAGAGCCCAGAAGCTGCTTGGGCATGTCTTCATAGAGAGAGAGAATGATGCTGGCCCATTCCCACAGATAGTTCAGTAGTGTCTCTCTGAAATTCACATTACGTGGAACCTCAGAATATGACCTTATTTAAAAATAGGGTCTCTGCATATGTAATTAGTTAAGATGAGATCGCACTGAATAAGAGTGGGCCCTAAATCCAATACTGGTGTCCTTATGAGAAGAAGAGAAGACTCATATTGCATTTAGTTGTCCTGTCTCTTTAGTCTCCGGTCTGGGATAGTTCTTCAGTCTTTCCTTGTCTTTCATGATCTTGACTTGTTTGGAGAGTACTGGTCAGTTATTTTATAAACCATCCTTCAATTTCAGTTTGCCTGATGTTTCCCTCTTGATTAAATGGAGGTTAGGCATTTTTGCAAGAACACCCCAGAAGTGATGTGCTGCTCTCAGTTAGTTATACTCGGTGTACCTAATGTCAATATATCTTATTACTGTTGATGTTAACCTTGAAAATTTGGTTAAGGTAGTGCCTGCTGGCTTTCTCCATTGTAAAATTACTATTTTTCCTTTCATACCTAATAAATATCTTGGGTGAAATACTTTAAGACTATGTAAATATCCTGTTTCTCCTCAAAATTTCAGCCACTAGTTTTAGCATCCATCAGTAGTTCTTGTTTGCAATAATTATTACTATATGCCACTAAATTTTGGGTGAATTTAATGCAACAATGGATAACTGGAGTGATTTGCATCAGCGTTATTTTTAATTACTGTATATTAATTCACTATATGGATGTACTATCATTTGTTTAACTAAGACCCTCCTGTTAAACATTTAGATTATTTCCTTTGTTTTTCAATTTTTTAAAAATTATGTGTAATGCTGCAATAACATCTTTATGCTATTATTTTATTACCTTCTGTGGTAGTCTGAAAAAATGCCCTGCCCCCAAGAAATATCCATGGCAGCTGTGAATTCTACTTTATTTGGAAAAGGGGTCTTTGTAGATATGATTAATAAGTTAAGGATTTTAAGATGAGGAGATTATCCTGGATTATGAAGGTGGGCCCTAAATGCCATTATTATTATTTTTTTTAAAATTATTTTTTTGATGACGTTGGTTAATGAAATCTAGTAAGTACTAAATTATAACTATCCTTATAAGAGAGGGAGAATAGAAGGCAATGTGAAGATAGAGGCAGAGATTGAAGTGATGTGTCCTCAAGCCAGGGAATGCTGGCGTCACCAGAAACTGGCAGAAGTCAGGAATGGAATCTCAACTAAGGCCCTTGGAGGGTACGATCCTACTGACATCTTGATTTGAACTTCTGGTCTCCAACACTGTGAGAAAATATATTTGGATAGTTTCAAGTGACCAAGTTTGTGTTAATTGGTGACACCGGTTACAAGAAACTAATACACCTTTGAATAAATTCCTATAATACATATTAGTTTGTCAAAGGTGTTGGACTTTTAAAATATTTTTATCTATATCGACTTATTGAAAGGTTATATCAATTTAGACTCCCACCAACATTGTATCTTAATGTTGTGTTCCTATGCCCACAACAACAATGGATTTCATAATTGTTTTAAATCTTTGTTTATTTAAAATGGAATCGCAATAATTCATATCTCTCAAGGAAGTTGAATATTTATTCTTTTATTTAGCCATTTTGTGACTTATTTGTTCTTTTATAACGTAAGGTATTCCTTTTTATTGATTCTCTGTCATAAATATCAAATACATTTTTTTCTAACTTATTTTTCTTTAGTTTTGTATTATTTCTTGCTTTACCAAAGTTAATATTTTTTTAGTTAGCTAAATAGTCATTTATTTTGTTATTTTGTTGCTCTGCTTAAAAAGGCCATTTCCAATTTAAGATTATATAAAAATGTACCTGTTTTCCTTTAGTACAGTTATTATTTTATGAAATAATTATGACAATCTACTTGGAATTTGTTTTGGTGTTGCAAATGAAGTAGAAAGTTGATTTAGGTTTTTCCCCCTAATTTGTTAGTTTGTTATGTTGAGACCTTTTATTGAATAATACATAATTTCCCCACATTTGAATATTAACTTTATCATGCACTAATTTGTTCTATGTATAAAATGTCTATTTATTGCCTTAATATTTCTGTCTGTGCTGATGTTAGTAGTGTACTGTTTTGATTATTGTAACTTCGTAATGCATTTTATTAGGGCAGCTATGTTGTCTTTTATAAAAAGTTTTTTTTGGAGCAACATATTTTTCTCTCTGAGAGCTGTTTAGCAATGACTACATTATTTAAGAAAAAAGACTGCAAAGCATCTCTAAACCTATAGCTTATAAATGCTTTTTACTAATTTAAACATTTAAAGACTATTGTATGAAGGTAATCTGTCTCAAAGTTTTTCTATTTTCTTTCGTGTCTCTTGGTAATTCTATAACTTCATAGAATTGAGACTATGCCCCTTATTTCAAATTAAAAAAATAACAGTGCCAGGAATGTGACTCTGGATGCCATAGCATCTCAGCATTTGTATTTTAGAAAGCAGATGCTAAATGCTGATTTCTCTAATGGTTGAGGCAATAGGCGAGGGGGTCCATGATGGCCTTTTGACATTAACAGAGTTCACTACCAAGTGAACTTTTGGCCCTGGAGGGCAAGACTTTCGTTTTCAGTTAGTTGCCCTTTTTTCAGAATTAAATCAGAGCTATCAAATACGTGAATTTCTAAAGCTCATGACATGTATATTTGGCTTAAACTTATAGAGCTCATAGTTGTATCCCTGGAGTTCCAAGACTACTACTGTAGGCCCCATAGACAGTTACAGTCATGTTAGATTAGTACTAATGTTGTAATGTGGAGTTGGGCTTAATGAGCTGAAAGCTGGAGTTACCAGGGGCTTGAAAGTTATGTTCAGAGAGAATCATTGCTTTAAACACTATCACGTTAGAATTTAGACTTTTAGATTTTGAATTCTTAGTCAATTATAACATATTGGCAGAGCAGGTAAGATTTATGAGATTTATTTCTTTATGTTTATATTTTATTGAAATTTTATTTATTCTTTATTAATTAATTTATATTTCTTTATTTATATTTATAAGACTTATCAGATTGGTTTATTATGTATTGGTGGAGCAGATAAGATGCAAAATAGGGTTGATGTAAAAGGAAATGCAATAAAAGACAGGTGAAACAATGTCTATTGACTCTCACTCTTGTTACCATCTGTCTTGATTAGCTCACACTAGACCAGTTCACCAAAGTGAAGAGAAATTATTGTATTCCTATTTCTTCAGATTTAATTAGGATGTTTTTCTTTGATGACTGGTCTTTTATAAAAGACAAATTCCTTAAGGAAACTTCCTCTGGCTCTTTATATCATAGGTATGTATTTAGCAGTCACGTATTTGATTTTTTAAAATCTTAAGACACCAAAGGGATAGTATTTACTTTACATTACATTATTAGCCTAATTACACATTTAAAAATATTTTATGTAACATAATTATTACCTTATTTCAAATAGGAAACTTTTGGAATCTTCAGTTTAAGAAAGGTATTATTAGGAGAGTATTTTCACTGTGTGTATGGAAGAAATAAATAGAAATGCAAGATTTTAATTTGACCACAGCTATCAAATAGCACTAATTTTTGAGTCTCATATTCCTACTATTACAACATAGCAGCATATTATATAGTGTGAAAATGCTTCTATTTCCATTCTGGGATCAGTTTCTTTCCCATGTTATTCACTAAATTTCGGCTACTCCTCTTAATTAAAAATATAAAAATTAAATAATTAAAAATTATTTTGATCAAGCCTATATATATAGCCATAAGTTTTAAAGTAAAATGTTTCTCCAAGGCTTGTTATGAAAACTGCAATCTTTTGCTGTTTCCCTTCATGATCATTTTTTCTGTTACCAGGAAAGTGCAAAGCCTTTATAAATTGTCCAGTAGATGGCAGCATCTAGTTAACATACATACTTTAAAAAAATCTCAAAGAATTTGGAGACAGAAGAACCTGGGCTTGAACTTTAAACACACATGTGCAAACATACGCAAACCTACTTTCTACTTTTCTTCTTATTTTTTATTTTTTAAAAAGGGGACCTTTTTAGATGAGTATTTGTTTTCTCTCCCATTCATTTCCTTAACTTTTTATTTAAGAGTAACTTGATGGACTTTGGGCTGGTGTCAGAATGACAATTTCCAATCTGTTTTCCCTCAAACGCAAAATACATCCTAGTCCCCTCCCTTCTCACATCACAAATAACAAACAGCAAAAAGAAAAGAAAAGGAAAGAAAAGATACTTGTTCAATTGTTATTTAGTTGTTTTTTTTTTTTATAGGTACCGAACACAAATGAGGCCTTGACTCCAAGAGAAAGATAAAAAACACATTAAATTTATTTTTACCACATTTTGACTTTTTAACCCAGAGTTAATAACCTCAAGTTTAACTATGGGGATTTGGAAGTAAACAACATTGTGCTTTCTAGAGATCTCAGAGATATTTTAAAAGTCTATCCCACCTCATCTTTGAGGGATCTCTATTAAGTTTTTCTAGAGAAATGTGAAAATCAAAACTTTACCACACCAGAAGTTTTCCCTTGGTTTTTAGCATTTATCTGATGGATAGAATTCAGTACTCTCTGAAACAGATATATCTAGTGATAGGAGCATTTATTTTTGGTGTTTTGTTACAGATTATTCTTTTTTGCCTTTGTCACATTTGCCTCTTGTGTTTCCAGCTCCAAATTTGTAAGTATGTGTAAGCACACAACAGGGACACAATGATCAATCTCAAAATCAAAGTGCTTTTCTGTGAAATTCAGGTATGTGATAACTTCTGCTTTTAGATGTTAAGATAAAATAGTCCAAGAAAATCTGATGATCTCTTTCTGCTTTGATTTGCAGAGGACTGGAGAAAATCATAAAACTGGTAACTGGTATAGCTAAGGAATTTCGGTTTTTAACCTATGTTGGTATCTCAGTATAGCCTAGCAGTTTCTTTTGCAGTCTCCAAAATGGCTCTTCCAAATTGTTACTATGTGTTTAACCTCCTGTCAGTCTTCTGCAAGTTCTTCTCTCTGTGAGTCTTACTTACTATCCAGAGAAAATGAATCAACTGGATGGAATCCCTTCTATATTCTTTTTTTCTGTCTCTAAACTGTACTCTGATTGTGTTCCTCCATCCCTCTTCACTCTTATCTTAGATCGAGGGAATGGTGCTCTTCTCCAAGGTCAAAGTCAATAACATCCTACCTATTTCACCCTGTCCCTGGCTCCTGATCCATTAATCACTCACTTTCTCTCTCTCTCACTCAGAGCTTCACTCTTTGTCCTCTCTGACTCCTTTCCTTCAGTTTACCATGTTCAAATCTTCTGGTTCTAACACAGTATCAAAGAGCCATCAAACCAACCAAACATACAAATAAAACCTCTTCCCTCAGTTCTTCACCCTGCTCTCAAAAAGATACCACTCAATTTTCCTCCTTTCCTTAAAAGGTCAGACTTCTTGAAAGAATAGTCTACACCTACTGGTGCTACCTGGTCAACTTCCATTTACTCCTCAACTCAATGTTATGTATTTTCTTCTATCATACTACAGAAACTACTTCATCAGTGGTTCTCCTAAAGTCGTAATCCAGTGACATACTTCCAGTTTTTATCTTACTTGATATCTCTGTAGCATCTGACACAGTTGACCACTCGTAGAATAGTAGCATTTTTACTGGATTCATTGTTTGCTGGTGGTTCTCCTCTCCCTCCTCCTTTATTTCCCATCGTGGAAACCTAATCTTCCTTTCATGTGGTTATGATTTCATCACCCATCCAGTCTTTGTGATGGTTAATTTTATGTGTCAACTTGACTGGGTCATAGGATGCCCAGAGGTCTGGATAAACATTATTTCTGGGTGTATCCATGAGGGTGTTTCCGGAAGAGACCAGCATTTGAATTGATTGACTGAGTGGAGTGCATTACCCTCCCCAGTGTGGGTGGGCATCATCCAACCTGTTGAGAGCCTGAATAGAACTAAAAAATGGAAGAAGGGAGAATTTGCCCTTTCTCTACCTGACTGCTTGAGTTGGGACATTGATTTCCAGCCCTCAGTGACAATTAAATTATTTTATTAATTCCAATTATCTTTAATTATTTGCTTTGACTTGTTAGTATATGATTACCTGGCAATAATGCTATTTTTTTGTGTTCTTTTCAATAATTATTCATATTCAGAGAACTTTAGAAGGACTTAGTGTTGAAATTCATTGAATGCATTTCAATATCTGTTTAAATATCATAAAGTTTTTTTTACTTGACATACTTATTTAATGTTTTAAAATTAATAGATTTAAATACCAAATTAGTCTTTTTTTCCTGAGTCAATATTTCTTGGTTATGGAAGATTATTTTTTAAAATTTAGTACCATGTGTGAACGGTTAAATCTATTTAGAGTTTTTGTATCTACATTTATAAGTGAGATTCTCTCTCTCTCTCTCTCTCTTCTCCCCCCGCTCCATGTGTGTGTGTGTGTGTGTGTGTGTGTGTGTGTGTGTGTGTGTGTGTGTGAGAGAGAGAGAGAGAGAGAGAGAGAGAGAGAGACACGGATTGTCCCCCATGTGCATGCATGTTATGGTATTGGAGGTAGAGGTTGGGTTGGGGGTGTATGTATGTGTGTGCTTTGTCAGGCTCTGTTAACTTCATAAAATGAATAGGGCTGGATGGTCATTTATTTCTATGCTTTGCAATAGTTTATATAACATAGAGATTATCTGTTCCTTAAAAATTTGAAACATTTCACTGAAAAAACCATCTGGTTCAAATAATTTCTTGGAGGCAATTCTCTCTTTTCTCAGCTTCTTTCATAATTACTATTGTGTTTAAGTTTACTAGTCTTCTGGAGTCAATTTTGGCAATATATCCATGTCACTGAAATTTTCAAGTACCCATTTCACCGAGATTTAAAATTTTACTAATGTAAAATTTCATATACAGCAGTATTTTAAAATAATAATTCTCCTTATTAATTATATGTTCCATTTCTTATTTCTAATTTTGTTCATGTTTTCCTTCTTTCCTTTAAATCTAAAATTTTTTTTTAGTTAACTTTTTGTTTTGGCATAGTTTTAGATTTACAGAAAAATTGTGAAGACAGTACAGAGATTTCCCATATACCTGGAACCAGTTTCCCCTATTAACATTAATATGGTACATGTGTTACAATTAATGAACCAATGTTAATACATTATTATTAACTAAAGTCCATACTTTATTCAGACACTTAGTTTTTACGTAAAGTCCTTTTTCTGTTCCAGGATATCGTCTAGGATACCACAATACATTTAATCTTCATGTCTCCTTAGGCTACTCTTGGCTATGCACTTTCTCAGACTTTCCTTGTTTTTGATGATTTTGGCATTTTTGAGGAGTGCTTGCTGGTCAGGTGTTTTGTAGGATTTTCAGCAATTGTACTCTAACTCATGTTTTTCTCATGATTTGACTAGAGTTGTATGTTCTTGGGAAGAAGACCACAGAGTAAAATGCCTTTTCCATTTAATCACATCATACTATCAACACAACTATCACTGTTAATGTTAACTCTGATCACCTGGCTGAGGAAATGTTTGTCAGATTTCTCCACTGTAAAGTTTCTCTATTTTCCTTTCCTTCCTATGCTGTCCTCTTTGGAAGGAAGTTATAATGTGCAGACCATACTTAAGGAGGTGAAGCATAACTCCTTGAAAGAAGAGTGTTTACATACGTTATTTTGAATTATTCTGCATGGGGGATTTGTCTATTCTCTCCATTCATTCATTCATTCATTCATTCATTCAACATTTATATTAGTATAGACTTATTTATAGTTTGAGTTACAATCCAATACCACTTTATTTATTTCATTGCTCAAATTTTCCCAGCCTTGGCCACTGGGAGCCTTTCAGTTGACCCCTGTGTCCTACTGACATACTTTCATCATTGTGATTTCTAGCACTGTAAGATGCTCCAGACTCATCTTTATTTCCTACCTGAGTCCTAGATTCAGCTATTTTCCCAAGGAACTCTGGTTCCTCTGAAGAATATTAGAAACCAAAATCTGGGTGCTAGGTGTGCTTATTGCTACTGGGGAGGTGTTTCTAGGCCCTCTGGGAAAGGAAATATTTGTTTATGCTAACCTGTTATATATATACCTATATATATTTCTATGTGTAACTATCTGCATCTGTAATAAGCTAAACATGAGTTCATACTGATGTGTCCAACTTTATTACCACATGGATCATTCTACTCTTTCCCCCTTGCTCTTCTGTAACCTCCACTCCAACAATGAGAAACCTGATTATCACCATTTACTTAATTGTTCATTTCCACTATACATGTATAGCAATATGAAAATTATTGACCTATACCTCCATAGGACACAGCTTAATCAACTGGAGTATAATGCTCATGTGCAGTTTCTGTTGCCTTTAGTCTTTCTTCACTCATTTCCAAAGTTACCTAAATGAGCTCCTTTTTCCTCCACTCCCTTCAGTGAATTTATTTTATGCATTTGTAAAAGAGTTAGATTGTTTTGTTAAATTCTGCATTCCATCTGGGATTCTGTGATATCCTGACTAATCTTTTGAAAATTTATATACATTAAGGTTCACTCTTTGTCCTATGAAGTTAGTGGTTTTCAAAAATACATAGCATTATGTAACCACCATTGTGGTATCATACAGAATAGCTTTACCACCCTAAAAGATCCTCCGTGTGAATTCCCATTCAACCCTCCTTCACTGACCCCTAGCCATCACTGATCTTTTTACTGTCTCCAATTTTCTCTTTTCCAAATGTTATATAATTGGAATCGTACAGTATGTAGCCTTTTAAGATTGGGTTCTTTCACTAGTAAGATTCATCCATGTCTTTTTGTGGCTCGATGGCTAATTTCTTTTTGTTGCTGAATAACATTTCATTCTATGGATATACCATTGGCTATGCCTTGGTTTGTTTATCACTTCGCCTATTGAAAGGTATCTTGATTGCTTCTAGCTTTTGGTGATTATGAATAAAGCTGCTTTAAACATTTGTGTACAGATTCTTGTGTAGACATAAATTTTTATTCGTTTAGGTAATTATTTAGCAGCAGAATTGCTGGATCATATGTTAAGATTAACTTTGTAAGAAACTGCCTGTCTTCTAAATTAGCTGTTCCATTTTGCATTTCCACCAGCAAAAAATGAGAATTACTGTTGCTCTTTATCATTGCCAACAATTGGTAATGTCAGTTTTTTGGATTTTAGCCATTTTAATAGGTATATATTGGTGTCTTATTGTTTTAATTTGTATTTGCATTTCCCTGGTGACAAACAATTTTGATGCTTTTCAGATGCTTATTTGCCATCTGTGAGTTGTCTGTTTAGTGAGTTGTCTGTTTAGATCATGTGCCTGTTTTAAAAACCGGATTGCTTTTTTTTCTTACTGTTGATT
Organism: Pteropus vampyrus; assembly: GCF_000151845.1. Taxonomy (NCBI): domain Eukaryota; kingdom Metazoa; phylum Chordata; class Mammalia; order Chiroptera; family Pteropodidae; genus Pteropus; species Pteropus vampyrus. The sequence goes on along the minus strand of NW_011888800.1, from coordinate 5,878,629 downwards.
TTTAAGAATTCTTTGTATATTTTGGATGCAAATGTTTTATCAGATATGTATTTTGCAGATATTTTCTCCCAGCCTGTGGCTTGTTTTCATTTTCTTAATAGTGTCTTTTGTAGAGCAATTAAAAGTTTTTAATCTTAATAAAGTTTAACTTATCAATTTTTAATTTCATGGATTATGCTTTGAGTATTGACTATAAAAAGTCATCACCACACCCAAGGTCACATAAACTTTCCCCCTATGTTTTCTTTTAGAAGTTTTATAGCTTTTGCATTTTACATTTAAGTTTAATCCAGTTTGAGTTAATTTTTGTGAAAAATGTAAGGTCTATGTCTAGATTCTTATTTTTGTTGCATATGAACATCCAGTTGTTACAGCACCATTTGTTGAAGAGGTTTCCTCTCTCCATTGAATTGCCTTTGCTCTGTTAAAGATCAGTTGACCATATTTTTGTGGGTCAATTTCTAAATCCTCTGTTATATTTCATTGGCCTATGTGTCTGTTCTTTCATCAATACCATGTTATCTTGGTTATAATTTATATTTTCTCTTTTTAACATTGTTCTTGCAGATTTTTCTTTTTATTCTTTCAAGAAGCAGTTTTGAAATTTTTTTTTTTGCTAATTCTAGTTCTTTATTATTTCTTTTCTTGAACTTGTTTTGTTATTGTTTTCTCTAGCTTCTTCAGTTAAGTTAAACAAGCTCATTTCATTTGCTCTTAAAATCTTAGTCTGGTAGGGCTGCCATATAAAAATACCATAGGCTGGATGGCTTAACAGTAGACATTTATTTTCTTGTAATTCCGGAGGCTAGAAGTTCAAGATTAAGGTGTTGGACTTTTTTTTATTTTGGTGAGGTTTCTCTTCCTTGCAGTTGGCCACTTTCTCACTGTATCTTTGTAGGAACTTTTCCTTGTGCACAAGGGGAAATGAGGGGGATGGACACACACACACATATCAGGAAATTAACATTAATACAATATTTTTATCCAGTCTACAGGTTTTATTTATTCTTTGTCAGTTGTCCCACTAATATCTTTCATAGCAAAAGGAGATCTCAGATCACGTATTGCATTTAGTTGTTATAGCTCTTTAGTTATTCTTTGTTTTTTTGTTTTTTGTTTTGTTTTTTTTTTTACATTGGCATTTTGAAGACTACAGATGTGTTATTTTGTGGACCACTTCTAGTTTGGGTTTGTTTTTGTTTCCACACTATTTGGTGCATGTTATGCATTTAAAATTTTAAAAAATTTTTCAATTACAGATGACCTTAAATATTATATTAGTTTCAGGTATATCAGGTTATGTGTTTTTGGTAAGAATCTTACAGAAGTGATAACTGTGTCCTTCTCAATGGATCCTATCATGAAGCACATGATGTTGATAGTCCCATTACTGGCGATGTTAACTTCGATCACTTGGTTATGTTTCTGTTAGCCTTCTCCATTGTTAAAGATACTATTTTTTCTTATGTGCTGAATAAGTTATCTTGTGAGGAGATACTCTGAGGCTATTATCGTGTTATTCTTCGAACTTTCAACCACTAGTTTTATCACCCATTGATGATTCTTACCTGAATCAGTTATTATTATCAGTTATTATTATAATCATCACCCATTGATGATTCTTACCTGAATCAGTTATTATATTAATTATTTTCTAATTCCATTATTTCTTCTACGTTAGTGTTTTTTTTCCTCAAGGAGTTAAACTCCTGCAATTGAATGCCTGACTTTCGAAACTGTTATCTTTTAAATCCAAAGCTGAGCTATGAGGCCTTTGTTCTAGGCTGTACCCACCTTCCATCTGAGGCAACGAATACCACCAATATTACCAAGACTGGGTGATGAATGACAAGGTCACAAGAATAATTTCAGCCTAGGAGAAGCCCCTAGGTTTAAAATCCTCAAATATCATCTTACTGTAATAGTTTTTAGTATTACAACTATTTATGTTTTTGTGTTTTTATAGGGGCTTTACTGTATAATTGAGTGAAACTGCTATTTAAAAGGAATTATGGGATCAAAAATAAATATATTATCACTCTAAGTATATAAAGTAACTTAAACCTATAATAAAATGTTGCCTAATTGCTGACTTGCTGAGCCTGCTTTAATGAATATTTAAGACCCTTAATAATAGTGGTTGCAAAAAAATTAAAGTTTGAAAAGAACTTTAAACCTTCTCATCTTTTGAATAACTTATTCCTTTCCCTCTAAGGCCTATATCACTAATTTGCTAGATTAACTCATCAAAGATTGTATAAAGATTAAAATTGCAATGCAATCCCACTGATGCTGCATTATTATTATGAATTCCAGTTTAGGGAACTGGAATTTGCCTTTATTGTGTGAAGTTGTGTATTTTGAATTTAGTGATGTTTGTGTGTTGTAGTGAAAATATCTTTTGCCTGCTTCTTTTGTCTGTATCAACTCAGAGGGGTGCTTGAATCAGGTTTGTTTCAGAGATAGGTTGTGGATCCTGTAATTTCTTCAAGACTTGTCATGTTTTATGAAGCAAAAACATTTCTGTGCCACAACCTGGCAGATTCTCTCATGTTAAGGCATAGAGACAGACTTAAAATAGAGGCTACTTATTTATGTTATCAGATTCTTGCAAATATATATTGTCTAAATTAACTAATAGAAGAACATACAATAATTTACATTAAAACAAAGAATTGAAAAACAGAACTTCTAATTTCTTTATGGGATTAGCCTAAGAGAATAAATCACAAAACAAGAGAGCTAACTGCTAAGAATCTCCTGGGTTTTCTCTTTCAAATGTTCTTTTATCTTAATGACTGACCATAGATTTAAAATCTTCACCTTGGGGATCTAAAAGAAAAAAGAAAAACACAAAGTTACTCAGTATGCATAATCTCTGTATTATGAGTGTTGGAATTTAGATACATTGGCACACCCTTGTACATCCTCTATGCATAGAAGTTCTAGAGAAATGCTATTTGACTGTCTTGATTTCTGCTGTTTGTTTCAGTGGCTCATGTACACAAAGATGATTATAATTTCTATCTGGAAGTGATATTGTCTTAAGAAATGTGTGTGGAGGGGATTGAAGAAAACTGCAGAGAATATTATTTCTTATCTTTTATTTTAAACAACTGTTCATGTAGGCATTTTCTTATTTATTTTATATGTATTAAACAAATGATTTTTAAAAAATCAATAGATCCTTCTCACTGTGAGCATGAAGATACCTTTTTCTCCGTGTTTCACACTCAAATACCACCAGAAGAATATGAAAACCGTATACAGAATGTCAGTCAAGGTAAGTTTTAATTTGTGTAATTTTCTATATTGTCACAAGAAAATGCTAGCTGTATACAGAAATAGTCATAGATGAAATGATTTGATGTGATTTAATCCGGAGGTAGATAGAAGTTGGTGAGGTTCTAGACAAAACAAGATTGGTGATGAGTTAGTCATTGTTGAAGTTAGTTGTTGAGGGTTTATTATACCATTTTTCTACTTTGGGATGTTTGAAATTTTTTTTACCTAATAAAGAGTTAAAGAAAAGATGGCTGCAAGTAATGAAAATCTAGCTTAAGGAAAAGAGAAAATTTATGGAAAGAATTCTGGTGGTAGACAGCTTTTTTGATTCCCAAAAGCATATTCTGTAGGTAGTCATTGAGAAGGAGACTATTTCAAAGTCTTAGAGAAGAGACCAACTGATCTGATTTGGGTTGGGTTAGGGGCCTACCACTGGCCTAACCAACTTGTCCAACCTAGCAATGGTTGGGTTCACTAAAGGAGCATGGCACTTTCTGCCATGGATCGTCAGCAGGATGGAGAGAAGACGAGGACATTTCTAGTAAGAAAATTCTGACCAGACATTCCAATGTTTTCTCCTATAATTTATTAAAAGTGTATTTTAAAGAAACTCTTATAAATGTAGATGTGGATGCATTTAATTTGAATTATTTTAATGTTGTGTTATTTAAGAGTATATGAATCTTCAACTGAATGAATAAACCTCATATTTCAACTTAAAAGGCTAATACAACTTGAATTATGGGAAAAAGTTATATATTTTATATCTAAGGAGGCCTGTCACCAAAAAAGTAACTCATACTCTAACTATTGGTAGTCCATTAAAAAATTATGTTACTGATTAGAAAATAAAACCCCAATCATAAAGCACAGATTTGTCTAGAAACCTGTAACTTAAATTTTAGTAAGACTTTTTTTACTCAGTTTTTATTTGAAAAGAATTTAAGTCCAAAGATCTTACTCTTTTCCTGGTTCTTTCCAGCTATTGTTGTGAAAATTTATTCTTTAATTATTAAATTTGTATTAAATCTTGGATAATTAGCTCTAAATACACAAATTGACTCTCCCTTAATCCTTTTCATTGAGGTAACCTCTCTTATAATACAAAGATCACTTTTAAGTAAACCTTGAGCTACTGGCTAGTGTTTTTCCCTTTTGGACTTTCATGTGGCAATATATCCTATCTTGTAGGGTGGACTCCATTTGTCATTTAAGAAGATTCTTCTTTATGCATATTTTTTGAGCTTTAATGAGGGGTTCACATGATCTTGTTTTAAATACTTTAAACATGACTACAGTGAAAACAAGATATTTAATAAAGAGAGTAAGAGTCCAAAAGTATTTTTCTACCCTTGTTTTGAGCACTCAAAGGTTGAGTTAAACCTTCTTTCAAAGGTTGAGAAAACTGATGGACTAGGATGGGCTCTAGGGATTTGTGTACATGGGATGTAGAACATCAAGGACGCTTATGCCCAGACCTCACTTAAAAGACAGGTTTGAACAAAAAGTTTATTGTTCAGAAAGGGTGATGGCAAATTAATAGAAGAGCAGGAAATGCCTCTAGTCTTTAGGGGAAGTTTTGTTTCATATGAAGACTAAAATAAAATATATTTTAAAATTCCCATAATATCAAAGGTTTCTCCTTCACATGTATCTCTTGCAGTTCTTTTTATATTTTCCATGATTACAAAGGAATCAACAGCAAGAAGTTTGATACATGTTAATGAATAATAAAAGTTTTATGTGAACTTCGTTGCAAATTATGTAGCACGTTTATCTTTTTAATAAATCTATGTATTATTTGGTTTCTGGATCTGGAATTTAGAGGTTCTTCTATGTGTGTTTTATTTCTTATATATTTTAATATATGCTTAAGGTAAAATTTTAGCATAACGGACAATTGTAATTATGAAAAAATGTCAAACTTTTTTAATATCAGATTTTACCTATGATGTGGAAAGAAATGAGTCATTGATCAAAGCAGAAAAGAAACCTTTCTCAAATACAGAAAAGATTGAGCTCAGGGGTAAACACAGCCAGGATTTTATTAAGAGAAACATTGAGGTATGTACTTAGAAATTT
>NW_011888800.1:5868096-5873212 GCF_000151845.1 Pteropus vampyrus | reverse complement strand
TCTAGAAACCTGTAACTTAAATTTTAGTAAGACTTTTTTTACTCAGTTTTTATTTGAAAAGAATTTAAGTCCAAAGATCTTACTCTTTTCCTGGTTCTTTCCAGCTATTGTTGTGAAAATTTATTCTTTAATTATTAAATTTGTATTAAATCTTGGATAATTAGCTCTAAATACACAAATTGACTCTCCCTTAATCCTTTTCATTGAGGTAACCTCTCTTATAATACAAAGATCACTTTTAAGTAAACCTTGAGCTACTGGCTAGTGTTTTTCCCTTTTGGACTTTCATGTGGCAATATATCCTATCTTGTAGGGTGGACTCCATTTGTCATTTAAGAAGATTCTTCTTTATGCATATTTTTTGAGCTTTAATGAGGGGTTCACATGATCTTGTTTTAAATACTTTAAACATGACTACAGTGAAAACAAGATATTTAATAAAGAGAGTAAGAGTCCAAAAGTATTTTTCTACCCTTGTTTTGAGCACTCAAAGGTTGAGTTAAACCTTCTTTCAAAGGTTGAGAAAACTGATGGACTAGGATGGGCTCTAGGGATTTGTGTACATGGGATGTAGAACATCAAGGACGCTTATGCCCAGACCTCACTTAAAAGACAGGTTTGAACAAAAAGTTTATTGTTCAGAAAGGGTGATGGCAAATTAATAGAAGAGCAGGAAATGCCTCTAGTCTTTAGGGGAAGTTTTGTTTCATATGAAGACTAAAATAAAATATATTTTAAAATTCCCATAATATCAAAGGTTTCTCCTTCACATGTATCTCTTGCAGTTCTTTTTATATTTTCCATGATTACAAAGGAATCAACAGCAAGAAGTTTGATACATGTTAATGAATAATAAAAGTTTTATGTGAACTTCGTTGCAAATTATGTAGCACGTTTATCTTTTTAATAAATCTATGTATTATTTGGTTTCTGGATCTGGAATTTAGAGGTTCTTCTATGTGTGTTTTATTTCTTATATATTTTAATATATGCTTAAGGTAAAATTTTAGCATAACGGACAATTGTAATTATGAAAAAATGTCAAACTTTTTTAATATCAGATTTTACCTATGATGTGGAAAGAAATGAGTCATTGATCAAAGCAGAAAAGAAACCTTTCTCAAATACAGAAAAGATTGAGCTCAGGGGTAAACACAGCCAGGATTTTATTAAGAGAAACATTGAGGTATGTACTTAGAAATTTAGAAGCCAGAATGTGGAACTAAATGAGTGGCAAAAATAGAAATAATTGTGTTCAATATATTTAAATAATTTTTCTTGATTGTGATACCTGTATATGTAATTTAAACAGCATGTATTACTGAGAGAAAAGTTTTTATGAACCAGTACTTAACTTTGCTTTTTGTATTCAATCCTATCCTATCCTGTCCTATTGTGTCCCTTTTAAAAATTCCAACAATAGCTCAATACATTTATTTTGCTATCCAGAAATGAATCTGGTTTCTGCAATTTGAAAAACATTTATTGAGATGAGAGCTTTAAAAGAAGTCTTCCAGATTTTAAATTACATATTAGTAAAATTGCTTTTTTAAAGTAAGGCAACTGATTTTATAGCTAGTGCTTTAGAAATTTGAATGGAAAATGCTCCTGGCAGAGCTGAAGAAGACTCTCTGACAGTACTCGAAATCTCATTTAGATGCTTGTAGGTAAGCATCGTCTACCAGCTGAGTCTCTTGGCAGCCCTTCACTTGTCACTTGCCTTGATTAGCTCCATGCTTCAAAGACTTGACCTTGGTCTTACAGGCCCTGCAGCCTGACTGTTCTCAAGGCAGACTCAGATTAACCAAGGGCACAGGGGCTCCTATATTAGACCAGGATGCTAATTAATTAATTTACAGCAATAAATATAAGTACAGTGGACAGAAGTTTGGCTCATGGTAAACCACTGAGGTGGTAAAGTTATTAGAAAAGTATAAAGTATTAATAAGAAGAGAGAGTTAAGTGTAAAGTATTAATAAGAAGAGAGAGTTAAATAATTTTTTCATAGTTCAAGCCTGGCCCTTGTTCTACAATTGGCATGTCTTTTCCATATTGAATGGATCATGAGTCAGCCTGCTACTGCCGAGACTAGACTTTGGGACTCTCAATTTTTCTGTGCTCTTTGTTCCTGTGACCTGAAGGAAACCTTCTCCGACTTGATCTGTCTCTTCGCGCTGGCCCATTATATGTTGATTTATTGTTTAATTTTCTAAAAGCAGTAGTGTTTTTCCAGTATCCAAGTTTTTGCTGACACAGCAGCTCCACTATAAATTTCTCTTTTTCCTTTTTAACATTTAGTAACTGAATCTTTACTTAAACTCCTGATATGATATTCTTGAAATTTAAAAGCAATTTCATTTAGTAGATATATGCCACATAAGAAGTGGCAAGAAGATTCCTTTCAAATGCCCCAGCAAATATGTTTTTGCATTGATATAATATAAAGGGAGGTTTGCAAACTATTTATTGTTTTATTTTATTTTTTTAAATAAAATGTTTGTTGGAATGGTTAATATGAGGGCCGGCTTATAGTGGGAAAATAACTTGCTTGGAGAATGGACCTATGCCAAAAATTTGACATAAAGTAAAATTACCTAGCAAATGAAAAATGCCTAATCTCTTAAATTTTTACCTTAGTGTATCTGTACCGTAGAAACTTCAGGCTTCATTTAAATTTTCCTGAACTATGAATTGCTTTCAGTATTTAATAATTTTCATTAATATATTCTGTAGTTGGCCAAGAATCAAGGAAAACCAGTGTTTATGATTGACAGAGAGAAGAAAAGGCTGGTTGAACTTTTGAAGGACTTAGATGATAGAGATTCGGGGCTGTCCAGTTCTGAGGTATGTAAACTCTGATATTCAATGACCTCTCTACTTCTTAATTTTTATTTTTTATTATGTTATTGATCCATTAACATAAAATTACAATAATTTTTCAAATCATGAGACAATATTCTCTGACTTTAAAAAGTCCTGTTTCGCAAATTTATTTTTATTGAAATTTTCAAATTTATTCTTGGTCATTTCATTATTGACTCTCAAAGGATTATTTTATGTCATTGTAAGAGTGACTACACATTGGTTATCACAATAATAACCTCTGCCTGTGATGTTATGGGCTTAGTCATTGATGACATATAATGTGTTTCTCTGTATCCTTTTATTTTGGACATATCTTATTATCTCTAACTGGCTCTGTGATATTTCAGTTTAGTCTTCAGTAATCCTTAAGAACACTGTCCTGCTCCTGCCCAGTTAACATTGAGCATTCAGTTCCCCGAGGAGTCTGCGGAGCATAGACTGAGTCTGAGCAGATGGAACAACATGTAAACCAGGGTGCAAGTGTGGGTATTTATAGGACTGGTCACATAAAGAGTGCAGTGGCTCTGGATTTGCACTTGTTTGCACACTAAACGCATAGCAGTATTTTTTACTTCCACAAAGAAATACAGTCTCCTGTGTTTCTAAAAGCCCTTAGACCTGTCATCTAGTTTTTATTCCCCTGTTTAGGAGAGACATGATGTAGTGAATGCTGCTGACACCCTGTCCAGATCCCTTTTACCTGGCATGGCTCTGTGCATCCATCCCCCTGCCTGTGCCAAGGGAGCACAGCTATCTCCTTTCCTGGAGAGTCGCCCTGGGCTAAATGGGAGCTGAGCAGCCCAGGACAGCATACCCTCCCCTACCCCGCCCTCTGACTTAAGATGAGATTAATTCTGTGGTGCAATTTGTCCTTCAGAACTTTCCAAGAGTCAGGTAGCTGATCTTCAAATGAGACCATATCCATGCCTGGCTTCGTTCCCATGGCCTAGCCTGCTTCTCAGACCCCTTCTCCTGAAAGCACCCCTCCCTGCAATAAGTCACTTGAACAAGAATCCCTATCTCAGCTCTGTATCTAGGCAACCCAGCTGAAGACATGTAGGTTCAGGGGGTAGCTTTTGCTCTTGGTTCAAAAGCAGTGCATGGGCAGCAATACCTGTGGCCAGTGGGGGAGGGCCTGCCAGTCTCTGAGCGCCAGCACTGAGCATCAGCTAGCAGGAATCCTAGCCCAGCGCTGCCTGGGTCCTCCAATTTGTCAAGAGATGGTAGAAATGCAGATTTTTATGGGTAATTTTCCTCTTTTTAAATGTTGACCGCTAATTCTATTAAAATTCTGTGTGGGCAAACAAAATCTCTATCCCCGTCCCTCTCCCCAAACTAAAGCAAATCTGCAGGGCATCACAGACTCCAACCTCTCTATAATTTCTGAAATGGTGAAGGCTTAATGGGGGCTGTGTCCATGACCAGACTAAGGTGTTGCTATGCCTGGGGCTGGTGAGATTGCCCAGGGAGGTCCCCTGCCAATCCAGAGGACAGCCATGCCTCTTAGCTTCAGTATGTTTTGTGGAGCTGGGGCACGGAGTAGATAAGACAGACTGAGAAATGCCCACATAATTCTGAGATATTTTAGCTTTAGCATTCGTGGTAATTTGTTTATCTTATTAATAAAAGCTAAGGTAACAGTAAGAATGAAGGAACCTGAGTCTCACTCTTGGTTTTGTCATTAATTATGAAGTTGGGCCAGCTACTGCCCACTGATCCTCTGGGCACCAAACTATGGCATAATAGAGCTTCCTTATATATCCTAGGAATGCCCTAACAATGCGTTTTTGTTATCAATACTGCCTTTCATATGTTAATTTTTTAAAAATACTTTTGTCTTCTCTCTTTATTTTAAACTCTTTTCTATCACTTAGTTTTAGGTAGATCTTTTACAGATACCATATACCTGGAGTTTTATTGCTGTTGTGTCTTTATCTTTGTTTCTTTATCTTTCATTATTATTTCCTTATTCTTTATCTTTTAATAAGGATATTTAATTTATGTATTTTTTTATGATCACTGACAATTTTTAGACCTTTTCCTGATATCCTATTTTATATTTCACTTATTATTATTTTTTGTTTTCTTAATTTTACTCCCTCTACCCCATGATCCTCTGAAAATTCAGCATCTTATTTCTGATCTGGTACTGTTAACCCTTAAGTTTTTAAAATACATTAAAACATATATTTTCTTTTCAACTTCAATAATTAGTCTCTAAAGTCTCATAGCTTAACAAAACAGGATCTTT
>NW_011888800.1:5865214-5867556 GCF_000151845.1 Pteropus vampyrus | reverse complement strand
TGGGAATGTGGTTGGCTGTGAGTAACAGAAAACTTTATCAAGTTTCTTAAGCAAGTAAGGAATTTATTTTTCTTCTGTAACTAGAAATCCAGGTATAAGCAGCTAGTTTCTTTCTATTTTCTGGCTCAATATTCTTAGTGTGGTTTTGTTTTTAGGTTTGCCAGATTGCTGGTATATCTATAGGTAAATGTGTCTATTTTCCAGGCAGAAAGAAAGAGGGGAAGGGTAAGAGACAAAGAGACACTCCTCTGAGGCGTTGCTTTTTCATTTGGGAAGGTATGGTGTCCCTAGGACTTCCATCTGCATGTCACTGGCCAAGCTGTGTCACATAGCCATTCTTCTTGTATGTCGCTTTAAGTGTTACTGGGGATTCAGGTATTTCACTTCCTCGTTTTTGTAGCAGAAGATGGCAAAGAAGAAGAAAATTAGAAATGAGGATTAGGTCAGTCAATGTACAAGTGTCTGCCATAGATGGGTATAGAAACTTCTGGATCTCCCCTCTAGATCTTATAACATTTTTCTCATAATCTTCATCTTTTTTGTCATTTTGCTTATATGATCTCATTTTACAGTTTTCAAGATCGGGTTTCAATCATGTCTATTCTGCTGTTTAGTTATTCAGCCTTCTTTAGAGATTGTTGTTGTTGTTTTATGGTTATTATTGTTTTTTAAACTAATATTTGCTGAGAGATTTTTCTGCAAGTTCTCTGAGGAAAAAGAGGGTCTTGTCTTATTATCCAGCATGAGAGATAGATATTTTATACAAAAATTCTGTAAAGCCAGATAGATAGTGGCTCATTTTGGAATAGAGGAGATTCAGAGGAGGAAGAGATAAAGTGTTAGAGGAAGAATTTAGGAACACTTTGAAGAGGGGACGTATTTACTGTATTCTCAAATTGTATCAAACTTCTAGCTATTCCTCAAATTTGCTGTATTCTTTCAAACTTCTGTGTACCCTTTTCTTTATGGAGTACCTCACCACATCATCTCTGAGAAATGCCTGTGCAACGTACAGATGACTAAAATGATAATTATGTTTTAGTTCCCCAGAATTCTTGCTTCTGGTTGTTCTTTATAGTGGCATGTATAAGTGTGTGGATGTAATATTCTCTTGACTCTCTCTTGAATACTTAGAATTTTTTAAAGATTTCCTTGTATGTTGGGAACTCATACTTGCAACTAATGGCATTCTCCAAAGCCAGATGCCTCTACTGCCACCCTCCCCAGAAAAATGGGTTTTACATCAGATATCAAATTACTCACATCTAAATCAGTACCGAATATGTAAGTCTGGTTGTGGACCCGCAGTTACCGGCCTGAGCCCTCATTGTAAAGGAGGCAGGGGTGAAAAGCTTTTTATGGGTTCTCTATCTAATAGGGAGGCAAGGCTCCTTTTGAAATTTCCCACAAATAGCAAGGGTGTCTAGAAGGTGCAAGACAGACAGAAAAAACATGATACCATCTACTACATATTACATATAATTTCCTTCTGTAATTATACAGTGCATGAAGCATTTTAAATTTCATTTGAATTTAATTTAACACGTTCTTTTACCTCCCGTGTCATTAAAAAAGATAAGAATTCAGATAAGGATTTAGAATTTATGAATCAATTAGTTATTGTGATTCCATAGTTTTACTTTTTTGTGATTTTTTATTATTTCTCATTTAGATCGTACAGTATTTATTTCACTTTTATTTAGGAAAAATTAACCAGAGTTTCTCATTTGTGAGTAATTAGGTAATATTATTTGAAAAATAATTATGTATGACTTCATATTCTACCTTACAAGTGTATGTGTTTAAAGTATTTATTACTATGTCATATTTTTGTATGGATATACTATAGTCTACTCACTTTTTCTATATTTTTAGACATTTGAGCTTTTTGCCCTTGTTCTATATCATAAATAACATGGCAAAAAACATATCAGTCTGTGTTCTGGTTTTCAAGAAACGAGAGACAGATTTTGTTTAAAAAACCAGAAAACAAATTTGTTGGGACGCTTGGGTAGCTTATAAACTCAGTGGGAAATTTGGAGAACCAGGTTTGTAAACCAGGAGATACCAAGGTTGGCCAGAAACATGGTCATAGAAACTTCTTAGAAAGAGCCTGCTTACGAGCTGCATGACAGTCACCAGACACTCCTGCTAGATGTTTACTGTTGTCACTTTCAGTGCCACCAACACTGGATATTTACTGCTACTGCTGACACCTTGAATCACTTTCCTACTTTCCCTATATCTTTGCATCTTTCTTTCCCTCAAGAGTCAAGGTCTGATTGGCTAAATCAAAGGCCTTTTGCTTGTCTTCTTGATGCCAGTAGGTAGGGAGAAAGAGT
>NW_011888800.1:5856993-5863874 GCF_000151845.1 Pteropus vampyrus | reverse complement strand
ACAACTGAGTTTATAGATCCTATGTTACTTTTCAAGGACAAATTTTGAAAATACCACGTTCATTATAGGATAAACATTGGTTTCTCCCTGTTCAACATATCACAATCACTTTTTCAAAGTGGAGAAATGAGAATGTTATGAGAACCAGATTGTGAGGCTAAGAGATTTATTCTATAGCGGGGAAAAAACCTACAACATGTAAGAAGATGCTTTAGAAGAGCTGGCAGATAATGAAACCATAAACTATTTAATTTTTTTCTTTCACTGCCCCAATGTTAATGCTGTGTTTTTGCTTTATTTCATATTGTTCATTTGTTTTTGCAAAGTCCTGAGCACTGATGTAGCAATCTGAAAGGTATATTTTGGAAAAGGCATAACATGGATTAACTCTATGACCCTTGTTTCCTCCTAGGGCGATCAGTCTGGCTGGCTGGTCCCAGGAGAAGGATATACACTTGCAGTTACCCAGCATCAGCAGCTTGCCGAAATCGATACTAAACTCCAGGAACTCTCTGCAACCTTCCCCATAACCTTCAGCTTTTCTCCAAGACTGGAAAATGAGAATGACCAGGTATAATTAACTCAAGAGTGCGTAGACTGTTCAGGTTCATGTGAGCTAAAGCTAGTTCACATTTGACAGTCTGCTCATTAACTAAAGAAGTTTCTTTCTGATTGCTTTTTCCATGACTACAACTGCAGTGATAGTAATTTCCATAACAGTGTATATTTTCCTTTGGTGACTTCCATTTTCTATTTATTTTTATTTCAGTCGGCAGTATGCTGGGATGGAGATATTTATTTTAATATTGTTATTTCTTTATGATTTAACCTAATTCTTGATCATGTCAGGAGGGAGGAGAGGGAAGAAAATTGACATAGTACTTTTTAGTCCTTTGAGAACCTTATCTCTCTTTATTTGTCTAGTTCTAGGTGTTAACAAAGGCAGCCACGTGTCCCTTGTCCTGCCACATTATTCTAGCTTCTTTAATTTAACATCAGGCAGTGCTGCTCACTACGTTGATGGCTTCGCTCCTGTGAGGGATTTGAAATAAATATGTTTCCTCTCTTGATAGTTCCCTCAAATATTCTTTACACAGATAGTGGAAAGTGTAGAAAAATGGAAGAATAATAGCAGCTTTGGAAAAAGTAAAATATTTTTTTTCCCACCTATATTTTAGTACTTCGTGGGATCTAGTTTGGGAGTGGGTGGTAGGTAGTTTTCACCTGAAGAGAAAATGGCAGGTCATTTGTTATTCTAGTAACCCTCTACCAGTTTTACGAAAACTTCACCAAATCATTTTCTGTACAGTCTTAGATGCATATGGTTTTCTTGTTCCTTAAAAAGATTTAAATATCAGTAGTCTACAGGGAATAATTCTGCTTTATAGTGAATCTTTTCTCCAAGCTATCAACTGAAGATTAAGGATTTGGCTTTGGGCCAGTTGAAACTACCTCAATGGAAAAGAGCAGCATTAAAATGTTCCAAAGAAAGTTTGGTCACTGGCAAACCTTTACGGAGCCAACTCAACTTCCTTAGGTTATGTTTCTAAGGGCCAGGCACAGCTGCTTCTGAACCCTCTACACAGCAGTAATGGGGTTAGTGGAAACCACAGATTTCTGGATTGGGATCAGAGTTCTTGGAAAACAAAATCGGAATCTCTGTCCCTACCCAAATGTACCCCAAGGACTTTGACACTAATTATGTTGCTAGTTTATTTATGTTATCGAGTGCCATTTCCTAAAAGAAAGAAGCCAAGATGGAGGAATACGATTGTTCAGGGGTAATATTCTTTGTTCTTTTCATGTTGTTCAGCTTCATGTTCAGTTTCATGTTCAACAGCTGACTTTGTTGTTGTTATAGTTGTTAGATTTCAAGGATAGCTGACATCTCAAAGCTAAATAAGTAATGATCCTAAAGATAGAAAATGTCTTTTGTTCATGGCTGTCAAATGTTATTCTTGAAAGAGACTGAGAATTTAGAGATTTGTTTAGCCATTAGGACTTCAAATAAAGCATGACCCTGGTCAGATTCTGTCATGGTCCACTAAATCACATTTTCAGAGTTTACATTTGTGATTCTGATAAAAAAATTTAAGAAATAATAAAAGAGAAAACCAGTACGTTACTTAGTTGTTATGTATAGCGATTATATATTTTTGTGTGAAACAACATATATTTAGAAAGAAAAGAGGAAACTGCATTTTGGGACTTCCATTGGATGCAGAAACAGAAATGTGGCATTATAGTTGCTGAAAAGAAATAATTAATGCTTCTTGCATGCAAAAATAGAATATCTTTTGAGCTTTTGTTCAATTTCCTCTTGGCATTTTCTCATTTCTAACTAGAACCAGCATATTGAATTTTTGAGGCAGAAATGCTAACATAGCAAATTATTATATGGATATTATTTTTGGATTGGAATTCTTTTTGAATAAATACACTGAGAAGTATCTTGGATAAACCTGGCATGTCTATTCAGTTGACAAATGGGTTCCAATCTGTTGCTGAACTACAAATATTTGTAGTGAATGTTATTTTTATTTTTAACCCTTCTGCAAACCATTAACTCATCAGTAATTTTTCTCTATGTTCCCTAAGAAAGAATGTCTTTTAAGTAGAATATAAATTTCTGTTTTTTGACAATCAATTCAACAAGTATTAATCAAGTGCTCACTGTGTGTGAATAATTATAAGGCACTTAAAGATAAGTCAGGCAAATAAATATAGAACTGTGGAGTCAAAAGTCTCTCTTCAAGTTGTGACTCTTTCACTTACTAGTTCCAAGACTTGGGCATTAATTCGAAACACTCCAACCCTAAGTTTCCTCATCTATAAAATATTAATAATGATATTATTCTTTAAGGTTCTTTTTAAAGGGTAGATAAGTTAATACATATAAAGTGCTTTGTATAATGTCTGACAGAATTCAACCAATGATGATGATGATGATGATGATGATGATGATGATGATAATAATAATAATAATAATAATAAAATGACTTAAGGAATTTATTACAGGAGGCACAAGTTATACATAGGTATCTGTGGTACAAGGTAGCAGAATAGAAGGCTATAAGCAGAGTGCTGTGGTGGTTCAGAGGAGAGAGAGAGAGAAAGCACATGCAGAAGGAATATCAAGAAAGTCCATTTCCACAAGTGAGGAACAGGAGAGGAGAAAGAGGAACTAGTGATTGATGCAGAAGGGGTGAGAGGCCCAGGAGAAGACTTCAATTATATAGTAGAAGGTCGAAAACTGGTGGCCTGCAGGGCAAATTTAGCTCATTGATGGGTTTCCTTTCTCCAAGCCCACACAAGGTTAACAATCTTCTTTTTTTTCTTTTTTTACCCATTTTTGGGTAAACCAATATAAAAATCCAAGTTTCTAGTTGAAAAATTAGAAAATCTGGCAAGATTAGGTTTGAATCCTTGCTTGACCAACTATAAGATTGAGCTGAGTAGCAACTAAGCTTTTTATGGAGCACAAATTCTCCAGTTGCTACAGTATCTACCACTCCTATTATATTACAGGCCCTGAGGCCTACTGCATGCATTTCTATTACTTGTCCAGTCCCTGTACAAGCCATCAAAACATGACTGGATGCCTGCTTATTTCATAGGAGATGCTGGCAGTTGTTGATGTTAAGTATCCAGATTAGTATGTGGCTTCAAATCTGACCTTTATAAGATACTGGAGGATAGGATGTAAACACAGAACAAGTTGTGGAGTGACCACACAATGAAACAAAAAGTACCACAGTGTGGGAACTGATCTTAGGAAAAGTACAGGAAGTATATGCTGGGAGAGCACAGAGAAAGAAAAGATTATTTCATGAAGACATGATATTTAAAAAATTCCTTTGGAGATTTTAAAATTTTGGTCAAGAAAATAGTTTCCCAAACAAGTTGAAATACACAGACTTTCTTACTAATCTGTCTATGGTAACTATAAGGTATGTAGTTGGTAAGCGCATGAGCCTAGGATGACAAATATTCCTGAGTGAGAATAATTTGAGGGACTCCAGAAATGTGACTGGGAGATCATGGAGGTGTTGGTTGTTGTACAAGAGGCAGAGAGGAAACCTTTTCCTAATGAGCTTGCTGATTATAATGTTCTCTATGTAGATGCCATGGCCTGGCTCTTAACTTTATGGCAATGTTTTAGAAGCAGCATTTGGCTTTTACATTTCTGATTTCCTTAGCGTAAAACAAAGCATGTGGTCACATTCAGAAGAAAGTATGGCATGTTACTGCTATTGCTGTAATGTGAATAATATTATGTGGTTACAGTTTTTACATCTGCTTTTTATTTTCATTTCATTTTAGCAAAAGCAAACTAATTGAAGCAAATTTTTTCTTAAAATCTGCGGTTTAACTCTGCATACCTTTCTGTATCCATCTCCTAACCATCCAACAAATTGGTTAGTTCTTTCCACGTATTGTAAATCCCACCATAAAATCGAGTGAGATTCCATAATTTAGTACTGTATTTCTTATTTGTAGCTGTATCAGATTCCAGCTTTCTCTAGAAATATCTAAGATATAGGAGTTATATAAACATTCAATTTCTTAAATCCTTAGCAACTGGATTCAATAATAAATTTTGTTCAGTTTGGCTCTTTCAAAGAAGTGTAATTTATTCATCTCTCATGCAATCAAGAATTCCAGTCCATGGTTAGATTTTTTTTTTTCCTGGTTAGGAGAGGGTCTTCAGAAATGGCTCTCATTGATAAGATGTATTTCTTTGTTCTTAAGCCAAATAGCTTAATTGAATAAAATGTTCTCCTTAATTTGATTTAGTTTCCTGTTCTTAAAATATTGATTCAGTTGTACACAATTTGGTAAGACCGACAAAATACCAACAAATATTTGAAGAAAATTGTAGTTGTATTTATCTATTTTCTTGCCAAGAGCATGCTGTTACTGACAGCAACAATTAACTGTTTTTTTTTTGTTTCTTCCTGTTTCAACATTAGCTAAAACTGAGGAAATATAAAATATTGTGTAACATGTAATCCTGAAAGATGTTTTGTTATTGAGTCCAGGGATTTGCAGATTTTCAGTAATGGCCATTTGGTCTACTTGACTTCAAATTAACACACAGGTTGAAGGCAGGAATCTAGGAATTTCTTTTGTGTGCTAGTCACCAGAAGAGAAATCTTATTGACCATGTGCTCATTTCTATATTTATGTGCAATATGGATGATCAGAGAGTTTACTCATAAGAAATCAAAATATTTCGGAGGTACTTGCCTCTGATGTTAACCTATCAAACATTCTCAATTAAATCTGGGGAATTCTTGCCACCTATGTTTTACAGATTACTTTGAAGTTTATGTTTATATTCTTTCTTTTCTTTTTTTTTTTTTATGTTAAGCTTCCTATGTAGTCAAGGTTTCTTTCATTTCGTGGCTATATTCCAAGATGATAAAAAAAATCTGGCTGAAAAATTTTTCCCCTACTTTTAGTACTGCTAGGGAAATGATCCATCTGATAACAGAAATAGCAGTAGCCTGTGGAAAAGTATAGCATTAGCTTGAAAACACAAGACAAGACTGGCTTTATTTAGGCAGGCCTGTATTTTTCTGGCCCTTAACTTGCGCCTTATTTGCATGTCAGATAACTTATAAAGATATGATTAATTTCCTCTGTATTTGGCTTTTGGAAATGAGTTTACTTAACTTCAGAGACCCCTGCTGAAAAATATCCTTGGATATTTTTCTAAAGATGACTTTAGAATCTCCTGGCAATCAATTAGTCAAATCAACAAATACCTATTGACCTCAGGGACAGTTCTCATCTTGAGGCTCCTTAGATATTCTAAGAATTTTTATTGAACTGAATTTTACTTTACTGAATAAAGGCATTGAAGCAACATAGAAGCATAGAAACATAGAAGCAATATGGATGATCAGAGAGTTTACTCATAAGAAATCAAAATATTTCCTGATGATCATAAAAACAGGCAGTACTGGTTGGCACTTTGATGTGACAACAGAACCTCTCTTAGCATTACAGAGCTTCTTGAATATGCCACTGGGCAGTTTTTGCCATAATCGACGACTACCTTTTTTTGCTTCCTCTTAGCCCCTGCTTTCATCACATTCTACTCTTCAAATATTTGAACTATATGGCTATGTTTTCAGAGATCATGACCGAGGAAAGATGTTACATATCCTTAGGTGTTACTGTAGACAATTACAGACTCATAAGCTATTAGAGTTTGAAGAAACTTTATCAGAAGAAATTGAGGCCCAGAAAGAGAAAGTGACTTGCTCAAAAATACACAGCTGGTTATACCAGTAGCACTGAGGCTAATATCTCACCTTTTGGGTACAGAGAGTCACATTCTCAGAGCAGAACAAAAATAGCCTTGCTGGAATAGTAATTTTGTTTTCTTAAAAATAAAAAAAAATCCTTTTTCTGCTTATGAAATTATTGTATAAAATTCAGGAAATACAAAAATATCTAAGAAAAATAAGATAAAATAATTAAGATTTTTTAGTATCGTTACATTTCCTTCCAGTCTACTTCTCTGCAAATACATAAACACACGTGCACACATAATACATATATGCATACATACATACATATATAGATATATACATAGTATATCAGTTAGAGTTCTGGGCAAGAAACAGAAAAAACACCCAGCTTGGATTTGGAAGATAATTAAATAGAGGCACTATTTATGGATTTAAAAGAGCCAGTAAGAGGTGTTGGGACTCCCAGTGGATAGGGGGAAGAAAAAGTGTATTGGAGTTTAGAGAGCTTTAGAGCCATTGTTGAAGAATTGGCCACCCAAAATTGTAATCACAGAGGACGTGGGCAAAGGATTAACAAACTTTTCCCCTTTCAGCATGAGAATTGGAGCTGTAGTTAAT
>NW_011888800.1:5836232-5856943 GCF_000151845.1 Pteropus vampyrus | reverse complement strand
AGACTCATAAGCTATTAGAGTTTGAAGAAACTTTATCAGAAGAAATTGAGGCCCAGAAAGAGAAAGTGACTTGCTCAAAAATACACAGCTGGTTATACCAGTAGCACTGAGGCTAATATCTCACCTTTTGGGTACAGAGAGTCACATTCTCAGAGCAGAACAAAAATAGCCTTGCTGGAATAGTAATTTTGTTTTCTTAAAAATAAAAAAAAATCCTTTTTCTGCTTATGAAATTATTGTATAAAATTCAGGAAATACAAAAATATCTAAGAAAAATAAGATAAAATAATTAAGATTTTTTAGTATCGTTACATTTCCTTCCAGTCTACTTCTCTGCAAATACATAAACACACGTGCACACATAATACATATATGCATACATACATACATATATAGATATATACATAGTATATCAGTTAGAGTTCTGGGCAAGAAACAGAAAAAACACCCAGCTTGGATTTGGAAGATAATTAAATAGAGGCACTATTTATGGATTTAAAAGAGCCAGTAAGAGGTGTTGGGACTCCCAGTGGATAGGGGGAAGAAAAAGTGTATTGGAGTTTAGAGAGCTTTAGAGCCATTGTTGAAGAATTGGCCACCCAAAATTGTAATCACAGAGGACGTGGGCAAAGGATTAACAAACTTTTCCCCTTTCAGCATGAGAATTGGAGCTGTAGTTAATATTCTGTTTCCCTGGCAATCTGATAAAAGTTGGAATGTCAACAATGTTAAGAGGCAACTTCACTTCACTTGCTGGATTGGGAGAATTATGAAGACCTGATGGGGAAGCTGTGCTTTGGGCTTTCCTAAGAGCAGCGATTCTTGTGGCTGGGCATGTCCCTTGCCAGGACCTTGGATGCTGTGGCTATGGGATCATCTCAAGAGATGATGCTCCTATGGGATATGATGAAGCTTTTAAGCCAGGGTAGCTTCCTTACCCCTTGTACATGTGATGACACAGACTGCAGCAAAAACTCTCACAGAATAGGGATACCTGACACTGCCTTTCTGTGTTTCCTGTCCTAAATCCTTCTGAGTAGACTGGCTCCAAGTGTAGCCTCTTTTTGTCGTTGAGCATGAATTTGCAGTTGAATCTAAGAAAACTTTCCTGATGGGCACCTCAAGCATACATCATTGCTAAAAACAATGCCACAGCAGGGAGATAAAGGGGAAAATACTCCAAGCTCTTTTTTCTGCTGCCCTCCGGTCTCTTAATACTCCTCCCCCTACATTGATTAAACCTAACCACAAGACAGAGGTCAAGCAGAGAGAATCTGGTTGTCCCATTTTGTGTCAGGTGCTCACCACAGTGTGTTTATCATCCTCATGTTGATGTATATTTGGCTATATGATAAAGCTGCTATGAATATTTGTGTATAAGCCTTGAGTCACACATTTTCATTTGTCTTGGGTAGATTCACAGGAGTATAATTGCTGGATCATAGGATAGACGAACTTTTTAAGAAACTGCCAGTTTTCCAAAGTGGTTGTACCATTATGTACTTCTCAACAAAGTGTGAGAGTTCCACTTATTCCAAACCTCTCCAACATTTGTTTGGTGTTAACAAACTTTTTCATCTGGACCACTGTAGTGGCTGTGTAGTGATATTTCACTGTAATTTTAATTTGCATTTTCCTGATGACTTAATAATGTTGAAGACTTTTTCATATGCTTTTTGCCATTCACATATCTTCTTTTATGAATAATCTGTTCAAGTTGTTTTAGAACTGGGTTGTCTTTTTATTATTCTTGTTTATGT
Source organism: Pteropus vampyrus (assembly GCF_000151845.1). Lineage (NCBI taxonomy): Eukaryota > Metazoa > Chordata > Mammalia > Chiroptera > Pteropodidae > Pteropus > Pteropus vampyrus. The sequence goes on along the minus strand of NW_011888800.1, from coordinate 5,855,183 downwards.
CATTATTGTGTGAATACTTTTTTTTTCATACAAGCTGAAAGTAGGGGAGAAAAATCTTTCAGCCAGGTTGTTTTTATCATCTTGGAATATTGTCATGAAATGAAAGAAACCTTGGCTACACAGGAGGCTTAACAGAAAATAAAGAAATATAAATATGAACTTAAAAGTAATCTGTAAAACATAGGTGGCAAGCATTCTCTAGATTTAATTGGAGATTAATCACACAAAAACTTGTGTGATTCAAGTTTTTTCAGACTTTATCTTATGATATTTTTCTCTCAATATGAGGCTTGCCTATTAATTGTGGCTTTGGATAAGCAAAATTTAGAAATATTGATGAAGTCTGATTTATAAATTTTTTTCTTTTTGTCTTTTCTTTGCCTATCCAAAGATAAAAGAAAACATAGTTGTAGAATATTAAAAGGATGTCTTATTTTCTTTTTAAAAAATTGATTTTCATTTAAAAATGAAATCCAATTTAAATTTTTTTCAGATCACTATGTTCTATAGACTGAATGTTTGTGGTGCATACCCCGTCTCCCCTCATTCATATGTTGACATCTAATGTCTAATGTGATGGTATTTGGAGGTGGACCTTTGGGAGGTGATTAGGTCATGAGGTTTGAACTCTCATGAATGGGATAAATGCCTTATAAAAAAGACCCACAGAGCTCCCTTGCCTCTTTCGTCATGTGAAGACACAGCAAGAAGACAGCCATCTAGGAACTAGGAAGCAGGCCTTCAGCAGACACCAGTGCTTATGCACTTTCAGGATTATAGTTTGTGTTGGGATACAGAGCGGGATAAGTCATGGTCCCTGTCTGAGCAGTGACATGTGGTAAGTATGATGAGAGAACATGTGGAATACCAGAGAGAATAATTGCCCTTCCGGGATATGTCAGGGAATATTTTATAGTGGAAATATAAGAGTCTCCATGAAGACTTGAAGGGAAGAAGCATGGAGTGGTGGAGAATTAGCAGTAATGAATATAGCTGAGGCTTTGGGTGTGAGATACAAGCAATGGGAGATGAGACTGAAGAGATAGGCAGAGCCCAGGCCACAAAGCGATGAAGACTCTGCACCTTGCTCTGTGGCTTCTCCGTCATGGGTAGAATGAATGGGGAGACAGGAGTCACTGAGCCCAGTTAAGAGGCTCAAGTAGTAGCTCAAGTCGGTAGTTCTCAAATTCTCAGGTAGCTGAACTTGAGTTTGTTAGTCTCCAGCCCTTACCTATTAAATTAGAATCTCTGGGGTGGAGGCTGGGCCTGTGAATATTTTCACAGGTTCTGTAGGTAAGTTTGCAGCACACTGGAGTTTGAAAACTACTGGTTCAAGTAAATGAGGATGAGGCAGTGAGAAAGAGAGAAGGGCCTTGATTAAAGAGGTATTAGAAAGTAAATGGTGACCATTCTCGATGACCAAATATATGCAAGAAATGAGAATGTAGGAGGATTCTGGCTTGAACAACTTCAAAAATGTCTTCTATGTCGGTCATCTACATGGCAATGCAGAGTAGGAGACCTGTGGGAGAAAAGATAGGAAGTTTAATTATAGATATAGTACTGACTTACTATCAAGACATACCCATTTATATCACCTAGAAATAATATTAACTTTGGGAGAATGTGGTTCTAAAAATACAAATATTGCTGATAATAATAAAATACTTTCATTATATAATGCTTGTTCTTTTCAAAGGACATATTTAGCTCATATTTGTTAGGCACTAAGATTTGTTGCATGCCTAGTATATACTGTGATGACTTTTAGGCTAGATATTGTTATTATTACTATTATTATCATTATCATTTTGCAGACAATGAAACTGAAGCTCAGAGAAGTTAATTGATTTCCCTAAGTCCATCTTAGGAAGCAGGGAGAGCCAGGATTCAAAACTCGTGATTTTTCCAAGTCCAGTTCTCATTTCACTATTACACAGCTGCCTCTCATAATATGGATGGGCGGTGTTTTTTTTAAAATTGTTATTTATATATGATAAACTTGAAGTCCAGAGGAACTGATTTGCCCAAGATTCCAAGCTGATAAGTACAGAGCAGGGACCAGAGCCTAGGTTGCTGTTTCCCAGTCACTGCTCTTTTCCCTCTAACTGCTTTCTACGTGAGTGAGTTTATTTCCATCCTTGTTTTATGTACAAGTGGACCTTTCCCTTCTCAAATAGGAAGAGTTTAGAGAATTATAAATATCATTTTTAAGGGAAGAGATATTATTTGAGAAGCAAAGCCAACCTTCAAGTCTCAATGGCTTTAGAGGGGTATGTGATGGTACATTTTCAGCCTGTGCATGAATTTTTTTCTTTTTTAATTAGGAACCTGACAATGGTGATGATAGAAATATGGAAATAACTCCAGGAGAAAAGATACTTCGGAACACCAAAGAGCAACGGGATCAGCAAAAGCGGCTGAAAGAGATTGATGAAAAGCTGAAAAAGATGAAGGAAAATGTGGTAAGTCTTTTTTTATTTACAGTTTGATCATAACCAATAATTGTGTTAAAAAAGGTTCCAGTTTCCTTTGACTGTTTTATGATTGTTTTTATGTGTTAAATCTGTCAAGAGAACTGATATGGGAATTTATCAGTAAGAATTTGAATAAAAGCTAAAAATACGATTTATAGAACTTAAAATAGTGTTACACTTAATTTATGTAACATAATAAATCTGTGGAATACTATTTGAAATCATTATAATGATTCATATAACTAATAGTCTGACAGTGACATGAATGTTTTTTTTGTGTGGAAAAATTTGATATTTGTTCCCCATAAAATCATCTTTATATATTGAACTTATCACTTAAATACTCCCACCTTTGTTCATAATTCATAACATATTATTACTCATTAACTATAATACACTCTAAATCCTTCTTGAACTTATTTTATGTTTTAATTACTTGCCATTTAAAGACATCATTGCTGACGAGGGAAAGCTCTTAAATGAAGTAAATTGTGAGCTGATTGATATTCTGAACCTATTAGGAATGCTCTGTAACATTATGATTTTCCAGCTACCCATGCATGTTTTCAACTAGATATTTGGTTTTACCTAAAATTAAACATGACAAGGCTGAACTTGTGATTCTACCTACATCCTCTCTGCTAGGGCAGGTCTTGCCAGCAGTACCTACTTTCTGTCTCCTACTAAATCCTGTTATCTTGGGTGATCTTCATGCCTCATTAAGTTTTAGCCAGTATGTCTAATTTGTTGCCATATTTACCACAGTTTGTTATGGCTCTTTGAAAATCTCTTTTTTGTCCTAACTTGTATCACCCTTCTCTCAACATTGTCACCTCCTGTCTAGCTGCTTATAACCTCATCGCTCTCTTCTCTCGTTATTCCATTTTATATGCTGCTCCATGGGAGTAACATCAGGTAAGTGATTTCGATTAAATTCTGATGTCCTCAGAGCTCTGTGAGAGTGGGCGCTAATCTTGGCTGAGATTCTTCACCCCTTATGATCACATCCTGCCGAACTGCTCTTACTATTTGCCAGCCATGGACAGCAGCACTGACCTGCAGCCTAAAAGATATCTATGTCTATCTAATGAGAGTCAGGCAACAAATCTAAAGGGAATAAATGCATTGTGTTTCTCTTTATAACTCATTTTTATTTACTTTTCATGGGCAATTTAATGGGAATTATATTTCAGGGAGACTCTTTTTTTTTTTTTTTTTAATTTTTAGAGGGATATTTTTCTCCTTGGGTCTATTGAATGGGGAAGTAGTAGAAGGAAGAATGGTTGGTAGGTATAAAGGGGCTTTTGGTCAATCGTTGTGGTGGCGTTGATGGGGCATTTCAAACTTGATGTGGCAAATAAAATGTTTGTGGTCTGACTGGTTTTGGAAACTCTTGGCACTTCTCACCCCACATCTGCCAAGCCAAGGCAGGCAAAGCCTATCATTCTCCATGAATACTTTCCTGATTTCTAATCATTTATCATATGCTGTGGACATGTATCTGTTCTTTTCTACTATGTCTTTATCATTATTTAATTTTTGACTCAAAACCTAGGTCCTTTAGGAAATCTTATATTTTATTCCACTTTCATGAATACTGGCTAGACTTAAAGAGATATGATAAATATCAAGAGTTGGTTGTTATCTAAATGCAAAAGAATAATATGTAAGTATAGAAGAGCAGTTATTATGTACCTACTATATGCCAGGCACTGTTCCAAGTACTTTACGTTTATTAACTTATCTAATCTTCACAGGCACTCTAAGAGGTAAACACTACTATCCTCATTTTATAGATGAGTAAATGGGGGCATGGAGAGATTGAGTAACTTTCTCGAAGTTAGAAAGCCAGTAAGTGGAAGAGATGGGCTTCAAATAGTTAGCTTTAACAACTGCGCTATACTGCCTTTCTGGCATTTATTTACTTCACTTTTCATTTTTATTATTGTTTTTTTGATGATTAATGTATGATAAATTTGTTATAACCAGTAATATTCATGGGCAAAATGTTTAGAACCCCTCATATAAATTCACAGTTTTGTGTTTTAAAGTGATCTCTTCAGAAACTGGTATGTAGTTAATAAGGTGTGTGAGTATTGATCTATACTGTTTTTATGTTTTAATTACTTAGTGTTTTATAATAACCTATGAATCATATTGTGTATTGTGTGTGCACTTTTGAGGGAAGATACTGGGTCTGCCCCAAACTCTGTAAAGCCTATTGTACCTCACAAACTTTTAGGTACTTTGTGAATTGAGAATCTGGAGACCTGAGTTCTTTTATCCGTGTTGTCTGGAACCTGCTCTGTCACCTTGAATAAGTCACTTAGTCACTTAGAGACTTGATTTTCTTACTTTAAAATCAAGGCATTAGGGTTAGATGACCTTGTCCTTTTGCCTGTGATGCATGGCATACTTATTTTTGGTGAGAGAAAATGTTATTTATGATATCTAAAGCTCAGTTCGTGTGCTTCCTAAATATTTAGTAATTTGGTTTAAATTTTCTATTGCAAGTTAGTTTTGGAAGTAACACTTTTTATTAAGGAGAATGTAAGATTGTCTTTTATATATGTATAAAAGTTAGTCTGCCATCTATAGACCAGAGAATATGATTTCTGAATGATAGCTTCTGGAAATGGCTAATTTTGCAGTTTTGTCTTCTTCTCCCTATGGCAATGGGATATTGTTTCAAGATCACTGACTTGGGTAAAAGAAGTAATCTGTGGCCATTGAATTGGTGATTTAAGGATCAAATCTGTATTCATTCTTATGGATGAAAGAGAGAAAGAGAAAAAGAGTGAACTAGTGGGCAAAGTAAGAGCCCTGGTGGGGGGGGTACTCCTGGAGTCACCTGGATCCCAGGATTGATTTGTCAATGAAGTCTAGAAGAGTGACTTAATTCTGTGTTTCAAATGGTGGCCGAGGCTGTGAATACACATTTGTCTTGGTCAAGATTGGTTTAGAAAGTGAGATTCGATTTAGTCTGAAGGTGGTGGTATTGTTTGTTAACAATGAATCTAGGTAGTAGGAGTAGGAGCTAGAGGAAGTAGGCATGATGAAATGAGGTTAGGGCTCACAAATGTAATACAAACTTCACTGGGCGTGCAGGGGCCCTGAATACCAGCTGCATAAGTAGAGGAAAGATGAGCTATGGCTACTAGAAGTAGCATATCGAAACAAATCTTTAGGATTTGCTCAGTATAAGTCAGCAGTGTAATGTAACTGCCATAGTGTACATTAAGGGAGAGGTAAGCACAAGAGATCATATTTGTATGGTAGAATGATAAGGATGAGGATGAAATTTAAAACCAGGTAATATGAAGGATTGTCGACGTGACTGTGTATTTATTTAGCCTGGTGAAGAAAAGGTGTGTGTGTGCGCACACGCTTGTTGTACAGAAGGAGGGATGGGAAGGTTTGGTTGAAAGATCACACATGATAATGTCTCAGAGAGAGTTAAAGGACTATCATTTAAAGTATTAGTTTTATTCTTTATAGTGTAGAAAAAAAGCATGGTGATTGGGAGGCCATAAAGAGACAGATTTCTGATAAATATTAAGGAAGAAAGTTAGAATTATCTCATTGGAGATTGTCTGGGGCAAGGTTTTCAAATTAGGCTGGCGTAGCACTTGCTGGGTAGCTGTAGAGAGGGTTTAAGTATCAAAAGGGTGGCTAGATGGTTTAGGTCAGTTTCTCCAGCACAAACAGGCATTTTATGTATGGTGAGAATGTGGAGGTGCTTTGCTTTGAGCTCTTTTTCACATGTGGGGGGAGGATTTGCACTGAGTCACTAACCTGTTGCGTAGTTGTAGTATTGGCTTTGACCATGGATGAGAATTTCTCTGTCAGGCTAACTACTTGTATGGAGATGATTTGAAATGGTAGAATCAAGAGAAAATGCAAATAGCCATACTCCTAGAATAGGCAACACAGGACAAACCCCACAGACAACCTCTTAATTATTTGCCTTACAGTGTGCTCTGGTACCTCTAACCCCCGATTTTCTTATCTGTTGTTTTGGGTGCTCTACAAGCTTCTCTGCCCATTCAGTCTTCTAACCCCATTCTGCTTTATATTACCTCCCTTGGTTATAGTCCTGTTATGTAAGCTTTTATATGTGGCACATAGGGGTTAGGAGCCAGACACTGGAGCCAGACTGCTTGGGTTTAAATTTCAACTCTGTACTCACTAGTTCTGTGCCTTTGGGCAGGCTTCTTGACCACTCTGTGCTTTGGTTCCTTTATCTGTTCATTGGGGACAGTTATAATTATTGCCTACCTCATAGGCTGTTATGAAGATTAAATAGTTAACATATGTAAAACTCTTTGAATAGTGTCTGGCATGTTTTAGGCGTTACATAAATGTTTATTATTAGTATTGCTATTGTTTTTAAGATTATTAATATGACATTTACATAGCTTGTTTTTATGATAAAGAAAGGGAGGAAATAGTATATAGAGGATGATAAGCCTTGGAGAAGAATCAGAATGCCCTTTTTCTGACTCAGGATGAAAGAAGGGAGGGATGGGCTAGAAAGGCAGGTTTAGAGATGAAGAGAAGGTGAGAGAGGTCATGCCTGAATATTGTCTGCTCTGTAAATTAGAGATCATGCCATATGGTCATAATGCGAGGGTAGAATAGGGATGTGGCCTTGAAGCAGGATAGAAAAGAACTGTGGGAATGAGAAAAAAGCAATGGTGAACAATGAAGACAGCTCAGCTGAGTTTGGAAAAACTCATCATGAAATGGAGCCAGTCAGCAAGGCTTAGAGTCTTCTCTGATGGCTCTCAGCAGTCTATCAAAAATGGAGAAAATGGTCATGAATTGAGACAGAGGTGAGAATAGGTTGGATGACTGCAGTGGAAGATCAAGGAGGCAAGGTAATTGGTGGTACTTATGAGACCATAATTAAAATAAAAATAAGAAACAAATGTAATGTATACCTCAGATACCAACTGAGATCTCTTTGACCTTTTTCAACCTAGTTGCATAACTTATTTTACACACACACACACACACACACACACACACACACACACACACACACCATACATAATAGAATACCATACTGCTATCAAAAAAATGAGATAGATGTATATGTCTTGGAAAGATGTCTGTGATATAGTATTAAGGAAAAAGTTGCATAAGACAATGGTCAGTATGATTCCATTTTTATTAAAAAGTAAGTCATAGAAAAATCTGGAACAGTATACACCAAGTGCTAACAGCGATTACTTTTAGTGGGAATAGGATGGATAGGGAGGTAAAAAAGGGAAATTCACTTTTTATACCATACACTATTTAAAGGGAGAAGTGTATTGGGATTATGGGTGATTGTTATATTATTTTTAATACTTATCTCTGTAACTCAACTGTCCATCTTATACATGTGTTACATTTGTAAACAATTAATGTTTAAAATATGGAGAGCATCGAAGCATGGAAAGATCTCTACTTATCGTCTCTCAGTAAGTAGTCTTTATGCATTTAGGAAAATAGAGCAAGACAACACAAGGAATAATGTTCTGCCTTACCAGTGATTCAAATTCATATTCAAACCACCTTTACCCATTATATACTCTTATCAGACCAACAAAAATAATGATAAATGTGGTATAATTATATGTCAATGGGAGTGGTGTGGAGGCAGGGACAGCTGTATTGAACATTATTTTAGCTTTTTAAACTGATTATTTTTCCCCTTGAAAGTAATTGGTCTATTGTTATATTTTTTACCTACATAATTCCACTTTTAGGAATATTTCCAAAGAAATCACACTCAAGGAAAACCAAACCAAACAAGAAACAATTTAAATGCTCTCGAATAGAATGCTAAAGCAATTATACAATCTTAACTCATTTATTACTATGATAGGATAATAAAAATAACAGTGTATGTATTTGTCAATACAGGACTTTTAGTTGAAAATGGGTGATATAAACTATAAAAATAAAAATAAAAATTCTAGATAGGTTGTAAGTATCAACTATAACTATGTAATGTGTGTGTGTGTGTGTGTGTGTGTGTGTGTGTATAACAATCTGATAGACAACAATCTGAAAGGAAATAGGATGTATTATTAACTTAGCTTTATTATTTTCCACTTTCCATTAAATTATTTATATACTTTTAATCCTTTAATATAGTGATGGACTTTTTCAATAAGTTAAATAAATAATAATTTATGCTTGGTCCAGTTCTTCTGAGAGTGTTGAGTATTCCATTGTGATATTAAGAGCAAGGGGGTTTTTCAAAAAAAAATAAAGAACATCTTTAACTTTTGGGTTCGGTAAAAATGCCTTTAATGAAGTTGCATAATAATAATTCTAGCTTGCACAAATCAAAATAATTCAGTTTTAGTTTTTGCATTGTCCAAGGAAGAATCACCAATCTGATGTCGTCTCATTGACTCCTTTAATGATAAAATATTCTCAAAGATTTTTTGTTAGTATTGTTAGGAAAAGCTTTCCACGGTTCCAGTCATTTTAAATGCATTGACCATACTTTTTAGGTCTTTATTGTGTCTCTTTTTGATTCTCAGTTTGAATTTCATTCATTTTTTTCATCGTTTGAAGTCTCTACTATTTCTTTCTGCATTCTTTCCCTTTTCTGTTTCCTGGAAACCACTGAGATTGGCCTCGTTTGGTGAACTGCATTGTCATTATTGCATCAAAATGTTTAGCACTCTAAGCCTTGTTGCTGAGCATTGTGGATAAGAATGTGGTTCACAAAAGATGATAAGTTCTTGTGTTCTGATTCTTATTTCGACATGCTCTTGCCATTTAACCTAGTATGAGAATACATGGACCCCAATCAGAAGACTGGAGGGTTTCTTCTGCTTGGTGAATGGATGGAGGATCTACTTCAATTGCTAAAGATGCCATAGATTGGAATTATAGAATATGAGAGCTGAAGGGACCTTAGAGGTCATGTGGGGCCAGTTCTATGGATTAGAAAGCAGTCTTGAATGGCTAAATAATTTTTCAAAGACTGACAATTAGTTACTGGTAGACTTGGGCCAATCCTCAATTCTTTTGACACTTCCACTTGTGAACTTTTCATTAAATCCAACCTCTTTAAGTTATACCTGTATATAGTTCAGCTAATTTTCAGCTAAGATTTGAGGCTACCCATAAACGTGGGCTTCATTCTAAAACCTTTAAGCTGTTTATACATCTTTTCCAAATTCAACAGAACTCAAATCTGACGTGTTTGTGGTTAAACTGGAACACTAATTAGTGTGCTTTAATATTTGTATATTAAGTTATACCTGAGTTGGGAAAGTAGCTATACTCTTTCTTTGGTGTCATTGTTCAGAACTGTAGAAGTCATCTTTTTTTTTTCTTTTCATTTTAAACAGTTTTTAAGAAGATAGATAAGATAACATTGATACATAAAATTGGTATTTTTATAGAGTGTACACCCTTTGTTTTTATTCTTTAGGTAATAACAGGTGTGTGCAATAATGATGCAAAATATTCAGCTGTGAAATTTTGAGAGCGAGATTTGTATATTAACAGTCAAACAAACCTTAAAAAATTTGTTCTTATAAACACAGGCAAAGAAACACATTTTGAAACATGTAGGACATAAAATTTGCAGAAGCACTTATGTATTTCTACATCATTTGATGCAGAAAGCTTGACAAAACTTCCTGCAACTGAATAGTATCATTTAATGACCGAGAAACAGCATGTAGCCGTTATAGGTACATGGCTGGTGTTCAGAAATGATTCTGGAATGAATAAATGAGCCAGTAACCTGGGATTCTTAATTATATACAGTTTTATATTAGAAATAGGAAAAAACCATGGCCTCGCAGCTAGCCCCTGTGCCAAGTCTCTGAGTCCGAGAGTTTTGCTAGCTCTACGGCAGACTAGATGTTTAGAGAAACTCCTTTTAGTAGAGCAAAAATAAATATGCTGGATAAAATGTATTTTTTTTAAAAGTAATTTTTAAAGCATAGCTGAGCTGGCAGAAAAGCATGGAAATTCCTTGGAAGACAGAGATGACAAGATAGTTTGAATCAGGAGGGGTAAGTGGCCACTGGAGGCAGCATTTGTCACTGACATATCTTTTGATCTCCATTTGCCTAGAGCCTGGGTTTTACAGACTGAATGTAGGGGGCTCAGGAGACAGAGCCCAAGGCTGAGGAGGTCAAATAGGATCTCCCAAAGAGAGTTGGCACACCAAATGGTTAGAACCTCAGTGGATGAACTAGAAAAACTGCTCAGAAGAGGGAGTGGTGGAAATTTATATCTTTATATCTGTATCTTTATCTGTATCTATATCAGTCTCTGTGTATCAGCTTTGGTTGTGGGTGGAATAGGAAACAAAAGTCTCCCATGAGACACAAGTCTACACGAAGGTAGGTTTTGGGTTTGCGTTTACACTACTTGTAGGGCCTGAAAGACCCCAAGCTGAATGTTCAGTTGAAAGTACTCTTAGGTCACAGTACTCCTGGCTCCTGGTAGAAGGAAAGGGAAATCTCACTGGAAGAATACAGTTTAAATCTAGACTTTAAAGAATTTCCACAAATAAAGTTTGAGGACTATGAATTCACAATAAAGACACCCCCCAATTCATAAGGAAATAAGTCAGAATAAACAAGAGTTAATAGGAAAAACGCACCGTAGAATCAGTTTCACATAGACTGCAGTTTGGGATGGCCCGTTTCAGAATGTAAAATAAGTCTGTTTAATATATTTAAAGAATTAAAAGGGGCTTTTGAGAGTATGGCAATGGAAGATTTGAAATGGAACCAATTAGAACTCATAGAAATGAAAATATAATGAAAGTGGAAATTTTTGGAGTTAGACTTTCCTTGATCTCTGCACGGGATCCTGACACATACTTATTTCTTCCACATTTTTCCTGTAGCTTTTCTAAAGCTTTGTATCATCCTTCTTGTGAGGACAAACCAGTGTTTTCAAATCAGCCAGAAAAAAGTTGTTATGTAGCTTTTCTAGAACAGCACACCAGCCTTGGACCTGTAGAGCAGAAGAAAAAGAAATATAATCACACACAATCTACATTCGCAAGAATACATCACTGTTATTTTTTTCCCAGTAAGATGGATTTTTTTCCACTTGTTTATCTGTCTTTCTTACTGCTGCTCCTAACTTTAGCTCTTAAAGTGTTAGCTCTTATTACTTGAACTTTTTACATTGAGCAGTTTTTAATTGGAACACACACCAGATTTAATAAAATTTACTCTCTGATGCATTACATTTTTTTAATTGGCTTTATTTTTTAGAACAGTTTTAGGTTTGCAGAAAAAAGTCACAGAAAGTATTGAGTTCCCATATACACACTCCCAATTTCCCCTATTATTAGTGTTTTATCTTGTATTAATGTGGTAGAACTAATGAACCAATATCAATACATTATTATGAATTAATGTCCATATTTTACATTAGGGTGCACTCTTTGTGTTTTATAGTAATATAATTTTAACAAATGCATAATGTCATATTGCTACCATTACAGTATCACAGAATAACTTCTTTCCTTAAAAATCATGTGTTCCACCTATTAATTCTTCCTCAACCCATAGCAATCACTGATTCAGTTTCTCCTCTTTTTAACAATATTTTGCAATAGCGTGATATATTTCTTACAATTGATGAGCCAATATTAATGCATGATTACATAGTTTACATTAAGGTTTGCTCTTTGTGTTACATTCTATGGGTTTTGACAAATGTATGATATGCACCTACAATTACAGTATCATACAGAGTAATAGTTTCATTGCCCTAAAAATCTTCTGCGCTCCACCTATTCATACCTCTCTCCCTCCCCCATGAATCCCCAGCAGTCACTGATCTTTCTACTATATTTATAGTTTTCCAGAGTGTTTTATTTTTACAGTCTTTGTAGTTCCTAGAATTGAATGATACAGTATGTAAAAATTTAGATTGGCTTCTTTCACTTAGCACCATGTGTTTAAGAGTTATTCATGTCTTTATGTGTCATAACAGTTCATTTCTTTTTATTAACGAAAAATATTTCATTGAATGGATGTGTACCACATTCACCTACTAAAGCACATCTTGGTTGCTTCCAAGTCTTGGCAATTAAAAGTAAAGCTACTACAAACATTCAAGTGCAGGTTTTTGTGTGGACATAAATTTTTAACTTATTTGGTTAAATACCTAGGACTGCGATTGTTGGATCCTATGATAATCTATGTTTAACTTTGTAAGAAATTGCCAAACTGTATTTTAAAGTGGCTGTACCATTACATTCCCACCACCAAGGAATGAGAGTTCCCGTTGTTCCACATCCTTTGTCAGCATTTATTATTGTCAGAGTTTTGGATTTTAGTCGTTTTTATAGGTATACAGTGGTATCTCATTGTTACCTTAATTTGCAATTGCCTAATGACATATGATGCTGAACATCTTTTCATGTGCTTATTTGCCATTTGTATATTTTATTTACCGAGGTGTCTTCAGATCTTCTGCCCATTTTAAAATTGGATTGCTTGTTTTCTTATTGTTGCATTTTAAGAGTTCTGTATATATTTTGGATGGAAATCCATTATCAGATATGTGTTTTGCAAATATTTTCTCCTAGTCTTTGGCTTGCATATTCATTCTCAATGCATGATACATTTTTCACTGCTTTATTTTCATTATAAATAAAAAAATTCTGGAATATAACTTGAAAACAATATGAAATATTAGAGTTTAAAAAATATTAGTTTGAACTCTATGTAATTGCTCTTTTTATAGGTCAAAAATGATAGAGTATTCACAATTTTATATAGTTCAATCTAATAGAAGCCAATAATTTTTCTCTACAGTCTTCTGTGTGTGCACTACCCATCGGCAACAAACCGCTATTTTTGTCTTTGAGATGATTCTAGAAAAAAAATTAAGCTCATATTAGAATTAAAAGCAGATGTAGATGTTATAATCACACGGACTTAATTTTCAAAGACAGCTCTGGTGTCAACTGCTCTGGTCGCTAACCACTGAAATATCTCAGTTATTCTAAGACTTCTTGCCACTTAAAGCTCATTTTAAATGGGAGCTCACCTAGAAATGGCACAAAAATCCTGTGTTCTAATTTTTGGTTAAGGAAATCTGTTCATTCTCTGCAGAAGCTCAAGAAACTTTGTGTTACTTAATTCTGCTGCTAAATTTATGGGGATCCAGTGGGCTGCCTAGTGTAATAGTGAGTGCCTTGTATGGACACTCATAGACAATCTTTCTTCTATGCTCAAAAAGTCATAGGATATTTGTAATAGTTTTCTTTGGACCTCCAAATGAAAAGCAATGGGCTAATCATTATTTTGAGGGACATAATTCATGACAAGATTTTATAAACCATGGCAGTCAATGATGTTGCAAGACTTTAAATAGTACTGTTAAATAGAAAAAAACAAATCCAGATTTAATAAAATGCAAACATACACATTTCTATGTATTTATGTATATACTCTCTTTTATGTATAAAACTCTCTTTTAAAGGTGGAGTATAGAGTCAAGCTTTTGATTTCCTGGTAGAGGATAGAACTTGTAACAAATATGGTAACATAAGACAGAATAAAACAAGTGACATGAGAGAAGTGCGAAGAAAGTTCTATATTTGTTCAAATTAGGGAATGATTATAGTGGAGAGATCCAGAAAGGCTTTGTGGAAAATGTGAAATCTGAGTTGAATCATGGGGAATGAGTAGGGCTTAACTTTGTGTAGATGGGGATATGCATTACAGAAAGAAGATACTTTGTGGAAAATGGCCAGATATGGGAAAGCTTGGACCATTTTAGGGAACAGTAAGCAAGTCAGTAGCAATTATGGACTAATCATCTAAAGTTTTGACTTTATGCTAACGACACAAAAATACGAGACATTTTAGGGACATGAATTTTGCTGAAGCAAGAGTTGCAATCATGCTTTCTGCAGGGCTCTCGTTTGCGAGAGTCAGTGAGCGCCCCCTAGCTGCCGGCCCAGCATCCACAGCCAACACAGCTCTCTTAGCTTCAACTTAGCAGCACATAGACCTTAACTCTTGTGAAGTATAAAAATCTATGTTTCTATGTTTTTTTTTTTAATTAAAAAATGCTCTTCTAGTGATTGAGATTTGCAAAGAAGGCAAAGATAGTGGTGTTTACTAACAACAACAACAATGCTTCAGAAAAATGTTAGAGTAGAATGCTGAATTTGGTTTTAGATCAGATTAGTGACAGGAGTTTAGAATTTTGCAAATGACTTGGGACAAAATTCTTTCTGTTACCAACAGTCTATTTTTATCCAGGTTGACCGGAAGGGAACAGAGGAAAATAAAATCATAAAAGTAGAATGAGGCCATATTTAAGAGCAGGCTATGGCAGGCTGATAAAGTTTTCTGAGCAGCTTTTTTGATATCTGAATTTTGCTTTTATAAAATTTTTTGAAAGTGTTAATTAAACTTTTGCTATCAGCAAAGATGGTGCTGAAAGTTACTATAAGGATGATTCGAAGATGTAGTAGTTCAGTAAAGGAAATGATCCACATAATAGCTGTTACATTCTCAAGGCTTCTCTTCTCTCACTTTTGTACTCTCTATTAAGACTGAAGATTATGTTGGATTTTTCTATAATCTTCATCTCCGTAGGTATTTTTCTCTCTAAAAGAATTGTAATTGTTTGTTATAAAAATAGTTATGGTAGACATTACTAATTGCCTACTCTAAATTTATTCACCCTTCTTTTTTATTGATAGAACTCTGAGACAACTGTTTGCCTATTTAAAAATACAGATTCCTTTATATCTAGGGTGGTCATGTGACCATTCTTGTCCAATGAGATAGAAGCAGACATATCCTGATAAAAAGAGAAAGACTCAGCTGACATATACCCTTTGCCCTTCATCCTTTTTCTTCTTCTTGGTTGGAGCATAGGAATATTGCCTGAACCTTCAGGTGCCATCTTGAGACCACGAGGGCTGGGCAAAACGATAGAGTCAGTGATGACATTGTAAAGCCACTGAATCACCCCTTGTCTGCTAACCTCTGACCTATTTCTTAAGTAAGAAAAACTAACTTTGGTTATGTCAAGCAGGTCATCTGGTTTCTTTTATCAAAGCAACCCTAACTGATACAGTAGCCTACTTCCAGTCAGGTATAAAATGGCTAATGTTTCCTGCTAGTGCACTGAGGGAATTAAGAGAATTAATGAACTTTGCTGGGGAATTGGTATGGCACTTCAGTGTGTCTGTCTTTTAGGAAGTGAATTTTAACCCCAAATTGAAAGTTATATCTTCCACTAGTGGAGCAGACTATACCTTTTCCCTATTGCTAAAGTGTATATGGCACAGAGGGCAAAACATCAAGGAGAAGAACACTGATCACAGGGAGTACAGAATGCTCAGATTCAAGTTGCACAGGACTTTCCAGTAAACACAGAGTCATTCTCAGGGAAAGCGAGTAATTACTGACAGGCATTTTCAGAATGTGGAGGGAGCAAAACTTCTGCAAAATGCCACTGGCGAAGACTCGCTATCTGCAGATTTATAGCAATGGTAACAAAAATCTTGACATGATGAGCTAACATCTTAGATCAGCACTGTCCAAAGAAATACAATGCAGATCATATATGTAACTTTGTCTTCTAATTGTCACTTTTTAAAAAAGATAGAAACAAGCGAAATTATGTTCAAGTCAATATATCCAAAATATTGCTTTAATATGTAATCGATATAAAATTATTAATGAAATAATACATATATTCATACTGTTTTGTGCATTTTAATATTTATTCATATTTAAGTTTGTGTATTTTACACCAATAGCACATCTTGATCCAGACGAGTCACATTTTAGTTGCTAAATAGCCACACGTGACTAGTGACTACTGTATTAGGGCAGTTTTAAAGAACAAAGTGATTTATGTGTTATGTAGATATATTGGTTTATTCTAAAAAAAAAGAAAAATTTTTCATCAAAATTCTAATTATCTGGAGTTGTAGGAGAAATAGGCATTAGTAAATTTCTAGGAGAATCTCACAATGGTAAAGAAAAGGGTCCTATGGAAAGTATCCAGCTATCTCTTCAAAGTTGAGTCTGACCTGGTTTGTTAGATACGATTTAAAAAAAAAATGATGGCCAAGAAATTAAAATTGAAATTAAAGATTTATTGAAGCCACATGTGTAATCTTGGAAACAGAAAGAATCCTCTCAATTTCACCCCTTAGGTTTGCTAAGTAGGAAAATGTTTGTGTCTTTTTAGCATAATTCACAATGTCTATCTAAAATGTTGGGACTTCATTTAACTTATTTTACCATTCTGCTATGATAACCTTTTCCTTAAGTTGAGAGAGATGAGAGAAGAAAAATTTGGAGAACACAGAGAAGGCTTTATTACCCCATCTTTCTAATTGTTGACCTTGATATTAGCTCAGTTTGTATTTGATTGCTGAAGTTAGAATATCTCAATAATCTTTCTTTGGGCATAAGATTTGCTAATGTGATTGTTATTTGCTCTGGTTCATTTAATGAATGAAGTATTCTGAATTTTTCTTTATTTTTTTTTTGGTCAACAAGCATCCGATACTCTTTTACCAGCGGCAACAGTCTGGTGTTTCAGGTCCCACCGCTATTGAAACACCTCCCATTGGTGTATTTTCAAATGTACTAGAGAACATTTTTAAAGGGTCTCTGTAGATATACAGGAAGTTTTAGTGTTTTTTTTTTTTTTTTTTTATAACTAGAAACATACTTTGTGAAGACGAAGAGTCCTCCCAACTAGAAATGATAGGTGACTGCTTCTAAAGATAAAAAAGGAGAATTTGTTGAAAGATTTCTTTAATTATAAAGTAATTATGCTAATCTGGTTACAACCTAAATTTATTTTCATAGCGAAAATAGCTTTTGATAGAATTCAGGCAACCCAGAAAAATAAAGAAAGGAAAAATCACCCATAATGTCACCTCTTGAAATGACCTGTAATACAACCATAGTTAACCCTTGGCCATTATCCTGCCTGACGTTTCTCCTATTCACATGCTCCCCACATGCTCACAACTTTTACCACCACACAGGCACACCTTCCTCCCCTCTTCTCTCCTCTCTGTATTTCTCTTCCTTTTCCTTCCTGCTTTCTTTGTCTTTTTACAAAACTGGGATCATAGTCTACAGACATTTTATAGCCTGTTCTTTCATTTAACAATACATTATGGGCAAATTCCTATATTAAAGTATATACCGACTTCATCATTTAAAATAGTATACTACTTTATGAGTGTATCTATTGAGCAAGTCCTCTAGTTGTTTATTTGTAGTTATGTTCAGTATTTTTGTTGTTATAAATCACGATACAGTGAGCTTCCTTGTCTATGCATTTGTTGAATTACTTTCTGAGGATAAATTCCCACGTGGAATTGCTGAGTCAGAGTATATGTATAGAGAGTTTGGCTCTATGTTGCCAAATTGCCCTCCAAAGATGACATTTAATTTATACTTGCACTAACAGTGTTCTAGAGTGCTACATTTATACCAATAGTGTTATCATTAAAAAAACTTGCTGATCTGATAGTTTAAAATGGTATTGTTGCTTTAATTTGCATTGTTTTTGGAGTGGGGAGAGTTAATAGTGTATTTGGACAGTGTATTAATAGTGTATTTTCAAATGTTTATTGGCAGTTTGTATTTCTTCTTCGGTAAAGTACCTATTTGTATTTTGTTCATTTTTTTTTATTCAGGTTTTTTTTTCTATTTTATATAGGTTATCTTTATATGTTTAGAACATATATTCTTTGTTACATATGTTACAGATTTAACTATTTCAAAAAAGTTTATTCTACTTACTGTTTTCCAGTATTGAAAAAATTTGCAAGGTACTATTTTTCTAGCTTATTATCATATGGAATCATTTGTGAGAAATACCTGTTGGCTGTTGCAGCTTGCTTTGTGTTTCTCAAAATGATCCATCAGGAGTATTTATATCCTTTCACGTTTAAGCCTGCATCATCTCTAGAGTATGTTTTGAGGAAGTAATGTCAAGGAAATCACCATCTAATTATGTTCTTGCTAAAGTGTCTGTTACTAGCTTTGAAGTTTGCAGCTAATCTCTTCTTAGCTACATTTCTTTGGATCTAAGGTTTAGATAAGCAGTGACAAGTAAAAACATAGAAGAATGTAATTTCTTTTCTTGAGAGAGTCTGCTTTTTCATATTTCAGTTTAATGTTAACAACCGAGAATTAGCAAACTCATTGTTTTTATTTTTATTTATTCTATCTCTACATCATATGAAAACACACATAATCAATATCAATGGTCTAAGATTATCCTTCAGAAACATTTCTTAGCCAGTTACTCAAGCAATATCCTGTCAGTGAACTCTATTTCATAGAATATTAAGATTTCAAATACCTGTTAAGTCATACTGCATTATATATTTAAATGTTGAATGTTTTCACCACAAAAAAGAAATGATAACTATGTGGTGTGATGAAGGTAAATAGCTAATGTTATGGCGCTAATT
>NW_011888800.1:5830320-5835782 GCF_000151845.1 Pteropus vampyrus | reverse complement strand
GCTAACATGCAAACTTTAGAGAAGCACAACCTACATAAAAGCAAGACAGAGCTCTAAAACCCTATGGTTCTGTGACTCAGTATGCTGGGAAAATGTAAACCCTGTGGACAATGCATCTATAGTACAAATTTATGAGGGGAATAAATGAGCTAGGAAAGAAAGATTATTTAATTCATTTTGATTTTTCTGTGGTACCAACTCACATTTGGTTTATTTTAAATAGTTTGATTAGTTGACTAAAAATGTCTTTGAAAAATGGGTCATAGTGTAATTCAGACTTTGCATATGTATATGTATAAAGACATGAACTTATATCATTTTTGAGAATTTTGTACATATAATTTGAATCTTTTTAAAGTCAACTTTGTTTTATAATAATTGCTGAAATTTTTTTGCCATCCATTTTTAACCATATACTTCATTTAGAAAAATTTTATAATTTTTAAAACTTAAATGTTCTGACTTCTATATTTTTGACAGTGGGTTAGGGAACTCCCAGTGATAACTCCTAGTAAGGGGAGTGAGATCACATGGCCTCAGATGCCAAGATGGCTACATACTAAAATCCTTAAGTTAGACCGAAAAACAAAAAGATCACTTAGTGTCATTAGTGGAGCGTAATCATTCCCTTTATTTTTTATAGTGCATCATAGTTTGCAAAGTACTTGTCCCTGCAGTTTAACTTGACCTTCATGACAACCTTGGAGGTAGGTGACATAGCCATCACTACCTCTGTTGTTACAGGTGAGGACACTAAGACATGGGGCTTGCTCATAACCCATATCCTGACTTCTAGGAGAGTTCTTTAAATATGTATATCCCCTATCATCATATATGATCACAGCTCCTCAGTTAGGTGATACTGGAAGACAGTACTTTTGATTTATTTCTTCTTTGTATATGCCATATTATTATAAGCTTAGCAGAGTTGGCATTTAAACATTTGATTGAATTATTTTTCCTGTGAAAGATAATAATCCAGCTTCACTTTAAATAGATTTTTAAAATATTTAAATCTTACTCTGGCAGATATTATGAAAAATAAGATGTAGGGATCGGTTGACAACCATGCTCTCAAATTGATTCCTTGGCAGAGATTTATTGCAGCAGTTAAGCATGGAGAGTAAACTGGGCAGACAAATCTTTTAATTAGCCCATGATCACGGAAATCGCCTCATTTGTTTAATAGATCTGCAAAGGCACAAAGAAAGGTTGTTTCAAATAATTTTCATACTGTTTTTGTGGCTTATATACTTGACCGTTGAGGAGCTACTAGACCATAAAATCCAGCCAGTAAGAGCTTTGGAAGTCACAGAGCTCAAAGGTTTATTAAGTGGTGTGAAACTCTGTTGTTTTGTGCATGTGTTAAATAATTGCTGTCAGTGCAAGACTGTTAAAAATTCCCAGCTAGTAATAACATGAATGGCACTTTATGGCTTTAAAAGGAGATAAAAGAAATTTCTTAGTCAGCACTTTGGCGCTATCACAGCATATGTCAGTTTTGTTTTTGTGAGGACTTCGCTTTTGGCAGACGCTCTCCCTCCTGGCAGCAGAGCTCTAATTACCATATAAATTAAGCTGGGAAATCAGTGGAGGGCACAAAGCCCGGCCCCTTCTGCTTGTACCCACGTTGCAGGGCTGCGGTGCCAAGCAGGCATAATGTAGGCCAATGGGGTGGGGAAGGCTCCATTCCCCTTTCTTTCCATTCAGACTGATTAGAGGAACATTAAGCTGCTTAGCTGCTGTGCAAACACAAGGGTCATTCTTTTCTTTTTCTCCTTCTTTCTTTTTTTCTTTTCTTTTCTTTAAACCCAGCGTCTTTTCTCCAACAGCATTTCACAAATTAGCCTAATCCATCCTGCATTAATTCATAGGCACTAATTATATTTCAGCATACATTCTTACACACTAAATTATAAGTATCCTCACTTTAATCAGTTGTAGCTAGTCCTTAAATTGAGGGTTTAGTACTTCCCTTTTATAGGATAACAGACTTTGCTATGTTATGTGATGGGATTAGACCCTTTATTTAGGATGTGGAGTTGAAAATGTAGATGATGCATTAATTTTTTTTCCTAAAGAACTCTGTATTTTCTTCTAGCTGGAGTGTAATTCAAAACTTTATAATGTCCCTTTAAAATTTGTGAAAAGGTGTTTAATGCTTAGGTAGATTTGGGATGTGAACTAATAACCACAATTTGTAGGGACATAATTATAACACAGATGAATATGGTTTATAATTTTAAAGTGTTTCCCACATAAACTATTTTGTTTGGTGTTTAAATAACACTCAACATGGGTAATTTAGGGATTAATATGAGGTAGTTGCTGCAGGCCACACAGTTAGTTGGTAGCACAGCTGGTGTTAGAACAAGTCTCATCTACCTTTGGGGCCTGTTTCCTCCCACCTTATACTGCTTATTTACTGAAGGTTCCCCCCACTGTTAAACTCATATACTTACAAAGTTTCTGATGAAATATCTTTTTCTGTCAGCATTCTTTATTTATGTTTTCATTAGAGTTTGTAGAAAATTATAATAATTTAAAAAGGACCACTTGAGAGCATTCTACAAAAGTTAACATTTTACAGATAGCATGAAATCAGACACTACTTTTTCACTCTTTGGAAGGTAATTGCTATTCTAGTTCCTTAAAACAAGTACATATATAAATTATTATTACCATATAAATTAAGTTGGGAAAAGAATGGAGAGCACAAAGCCTGACCGACACCTTCTGTTGGTATCTGCTCTGCTGCCAGAAGGGAGAACATCTGCCAAAAGTAAAAGTCCTCACAATAACAAATATCTATCTTCTTTCTGTCCCTCCATCCATCCATCCATCCATCCATTATCTATCTGTCTGTCTGTCTGTCTATCTATCTATCTACCTACCTACCTATCTAATTCACAGAGTTTCAAACCTCTTTAAAGATTGTAAAGATAGTCTGATGACTATCTTTTTTGAGAATTAGCTCTTCAGAGTAGGTGAGAGAACTACAGAGATTTCTGTTTTCAGAGTAGATTTAGGTAAGAATCAAATCAGTTGAGAGACCTATCAACTTTCAGTCCAGCGCCTGCTACCCTCCATGAAAAAACTACTCATCGATCCTTTTACCTCATTTGGATTTCTCCTCTTCAATAGATGAGATTGGGTAGAAAGAACCTTAACTTGCCAGGGTCAGAGGCTCATCCTGGAGCTTAACTTCTTAAAGAAGAATATTCAGCTATTGCAATCTCAGGCAGGACTACTGGGTCACTGTGCATTGTCCAGAGATGACTGGCTGGGTAAGGGACAGGAATGGGCTGAAATCTATGGTGTTCCTTTTGATTAGTTGTGCTCATTGGTGTGCTGCTGAGTTCACCTGGAAGAAGGGGACAGTTTCTCTTTACATAAAAGGCTTCAGTCACTGGCCAAGCTCTTCTTCAGTGGGGTGCTTTATCCAGAGGGGCACCTTTTCCAATTTGCCCAAAGACATCCTCTATATAGGTGCTGCTCTGTTTAGAGTAGGAAGAGTTAGAGGAGGGGTGGTTGTATCATCGTTTACCTAGTCACCAAGGCTAGACACTTCATCTCTCCTCTCCTCTCCTCTCCTCTCCTCTCCTCTCCTCTCTCCTCCCCTCCCCTCTTCCTTCCCTGCTTCTCTTCTTTTCTCTTTCCTTTTTTAAATTGAATGAAGTGTCCAGGCACATTGTTCTTTAGGTGGTCATGGAAGGTCACCTTTTATATAATTAACTGGACCCTGTTAATTATATAAATGTAAGGCAAATAAGTAACTGCTCTTCTGGAGAAGAGTTACAGGAGGTATTTATTATTGAGCAAGAGGCTGAAAAGCAAGGAAGGACACAGGTTGAGGAGGCAAGGGAGATACTGAGGTTGCAAAGGAGAAACTGCACATGCTTTTAAATTTTACTTGGGATCCAATCTGCTGGTAGCCTTCTGAAACTGAGGTGGTATTTTGCAAATAAATACAAATAGGCAGAACTTGCTGCTCTATGCCCCTGCCCCTGCCAATGATAAACAAAACAAAAAATTTCAAATAAACAAAATGCCTGTTACTCAGACTTTCCCTTTCAATCTAATGATGCCACAAGTCTTGGGAAAATGGCTGATTTTCTGTAAATGCTGCAAGGTTATAGCCTAGACCTATTTTTAACAAAAAAATCTTTAAAAACCTCAACACTGTTTAAAATGGATGAAGAAATGATATACACTCTACAGTGTCTGCAGGGTTATTTGACATTTACCATCATTGACTGTGATTCAAGAAGTATTATTACAGGCTACTGTTTATTATTTTTTTTCAGTTAGACATAGCCTTATATGTTAAACACCTTATATAGAGAGGGACAGAAAAGATTCCTGTTATGTGCATTTATAAGATATTTATGACAGAAAAGAATGAAAATAAATTTGTCCCAATTTTATATTGTGTTTCTTGATGATACATTGCCAAAGAGAGGGGGGAAACAATACTAATTTATTACAGTTAGATGAGGTACACCAAAGCATTATATATAGAAAGCTACAGGAAGCATTTTTAATTAAAATATGTTTTCTGAATTTGTCTTTGTTTTCTTTGTTAAAACGAGGCACCTGTGTTTTGAATTTTGCACTGCTGATATTTTGGAAATTCCATGGTAAGGAGGAAATGTTTTCGAGATGAAAGAAATGGTGTGGAGGCGCCATCTAGTGGTCATACTGTCTTGTCTGTATTCTCTTTCTTGCCAGTGGTGGTTAGATCTCAGTGGTGGGTTGCTGGTAGTGTTGGGGTTTCCTGGACAATCCCTTTAAGATATAAGTGGTGAATTAGCATATTGTTGTCCTTGATAGGATAATGTTTTTACTCCTGTTTTGTAGTCACTAAAATTATCCTGCTCCAAATTCATTATTTGAAATTAGTTTTATTATCCTTTTTGCTAATATTTTTAGCTAATCATGTCAGTAAAGACTTGAGTTAAACTTGAAAATCATAGCTCAGGGATAGCTTACTATTTCATTGAAATGATATCATGCATAAATATACTGAAGACATGTAGAATAAAATGTCTGGAGGGTATCGTGGGACCTAACCAAAGGTCTGGATGATAGACAGATGCAATGAAATTTCATTACAAGTTTTTCTTGTTCTTTTAGGATTAATCTCTCTCTAGTAGAATGTAGAAGAAAAAGATCAATGGGGAAATTAATCTTTTGGGAAAAAATTTTTTTTTAGATGAACTATGTTCAGCAAGCATACACTTCATTAGAGAGACAGCCACAGATGGTTGACTATAATCATTTTTTTTCCTTTACTTTTCAACCACATGTAATCCAGAATTGTGTCAAATAGTGAGGTTTTCCAAAACAAACTGTTAGAGATCTTAAGAATGATATATATTCTCACAGGGCATTGTATCCTTTATCTCCTCAGTGACAAATCTTTGAAGGTTCCTCTGTTTGTGTGTAGTGGAGTTAGGGGA
>NW_011888800.1:5820028-5825405 GCF_000151845.1 Pteropus vampyrus | reverse complement strand
AATATGTTATATCAAGGGTATGGAGGGTGGTTCACAGTCTAGCCATGGCACTGGCATCAGATAGGTCTGTGTTCAGGTTCTGTTAGCTGAGTGGCTCCAGGAAAGTTACCTCTCCTCTGTAAGGCTGGTTTTCTGGGAATAGTAATAATTGTTTTAAAGTGTTCTTGTTGTGAGCAACTGAGAGATTATATGCGAAGCCCTTAGCACAGTGTCCAGTATTTAGCAAACACTAAATAAATGTTAGCTGCTATATTATTTTGACTAATGGTGACTGTTATAGAGAAACTCTAAATAATCATGGTGCAAACAAGATAGAAGTTAATTTCTCGCCCCTATGTGTGTTTAGACAGAAAGTCCAGGGCTGGTATGGTTCCACAGTTACGAAGGACCTAGGTTCTTTATATCTTTATGCTCTTATATCTTCCATCTCATGATTTAGGACGGCTGTTATAGCTCTGATCATCTCAACTGTATTTCAGCCCGGGGTTAAGATCATGACTGAGAAGTTGCACGTAGCATGTATACTCACGTCCTATTAGCCAAAACTTAGTTATGTGGTCATATCTAGCAGCAAGGGAGACTGGAAAATGAGCCTTTGGCTAAGTGGCAATATGGCCAACTAAAAATACTGATACCTTATTAGAAGAGAACAGACATTGAGAGGCAACTTGTAGTCCCTGTCGTGGCAGCTATAGCTCTGTCTCTGAGGTAAGGCAGGTGTTCTGAATATGTTCTCTTTAAAAACTGCCTCCTGCTGTATTATCTGTGCATTTATCAAATACCTTTGTAAACTTGTTTATATTTTTATTTTTTACTAATTCTTTGGAAGAGTGATTGTTAGATGTTTATGAGCTTTTATATAAAGAACTATTTCCTTTTATTCTAAAATTACTTTTTGTATGTTTCAAGGCCTCCCCAATATCTAGGATTCTGGGCCTTATTCTTAACATTTCCCCAGTTCTGTGTTTTAA
The DNA here is from genome assembly GCF_000151845.1 of Pteropus vampyrus. Classification (NCBI taxonomy): domain Eukaryota; kingdom Metazoa; phylum Chordata; class Mammalia; order Chiroptera; family Pteropodidae; genus Pteropus; species Pteropus vampyrus. The sequence continues at coordinate 5,824,434 of NW_011888800.1, read as the reverse complement.
GAGGTACAATTTATTCACTGAAATTAGTTGAGTACTGTGGGGGCTTGCTCAAGAGTTTCACTATTTCAGATTAATGTGGTATAGACTTCAGTTACATTAGTATAACATTTAGGTGAATGCTGAAGATTCAGAGTTGGAAAAGCTGAAGGTTTATTATTATAAATAATTGCTTTGGTACCTTGTGGCTATTTCAAATACTAATGTTAAAATTTGTGCCTGTGGCAAGTGGAAAATTATATAGCCAGAGATATACCTGTGGTGACATTAAATGTGATAATGTTGTTGGGTTTTTCCTCCTTAATAGATTAAGATTTCTTACTATTGATGAATCATTGAAATGCTTTAACATAAATGTTCTTGTTGGTATCTGTGATATTCTTGCATGTGGTGGTAAAGTCTTCTGTTTGATTTGGATATCTTTATACCAAGTTCTGTTTCATCTCAGATATAACAGAACTCTTATTTTTAAATTAGACTTCATGGTTGTCTCAGCTGAATAGTAGCTGAGACTGTGACCAAAATTTGGATGTTACTTGAGCAGGCATTCTTTTCTCCATGCCAGTTTGCTAGGACAACAGTTCAGAAAAATAGACTGGCAACATTTGTCCAGATCTGTTTGATTTGTAGTCTAAAACCAGATTTAAGATATTCACAGTTCTTGGTTGCTTAGCTTTTTAGCTTACTTGGATGCCTAGACTACTGCAATAATTATAACGAACTACTCTCTATTTTTCTTAAAACTCTAATGTTGGTTGTCTGAGTACAGAACTTGCTCAAATTTCATGAAAATCTATTTAGCTTGTTTTAATTAACAAGGAGAAAAACTGATTCGAAGATATTAAACAGCATAGTAAACTTGCCCAACACCCAGGCAAGATCCACTCTTGCTTTTTGAATTCTGTTTTGAGACCTTTATAGTAGGGATTTTTCCTAGATAAAAAAATTAAGGCAACAACAGTAAAATAATACCCAAGGAATTAAAAATCCTAACAGCCTTTTGATTTCCTATCAGTGAATCTGGTCTCTGGTTTAATTTTCGCAGTTTTTATGACTTGGTGCACGCAGATTATAAGGAAGGCAAACGTGGGCATGTGATTTCAGGTGGCCTTCCTGTAGGGATGCAGTGTTTCCTTAGATGAGTGCAAAGTTCTGATACGATAATGGACTTTAGGTAGCATTAGCATAAAACAGTATCAAAGAGGAAAATCTGACACCCTTGATAAGAATTGGTAATAGAATTTTATTTTTAGAAAGCAAAAATTGGAAATAACTGTACTTGTTATTTTAAAAGATTTTAAAAGTATATTTAGCTGTTATCATTACTCTATATATGAATGCTTCTATATTTCAAACAAAATATTCACTAATATTTACCTTTCCAATGAGATATTTTATTTGCGTGACTATTTTTAAAGCATGTGCTCATTTTGGTGGAGTTGCTCTGTGGTGTTTAAACTGTATTTACATATTTTCCTCTTCCTTATGAATGTCTCATTTCTGACTTATTAAACTAAATACTAAATGCTTTTTTTGTGGCTGTTGGATAGCTTACAGATAGAACAAACACACAAAAGAATATGCTTATTATAAATGAAATTCATTTATATTTCATTTATTAAGGATAATTTTAGTTATTTTTGTAAGCTTTTAAATATATTGACTGATAAGTTCTATTTATTAGCAAAATGTAACTACTTTTAACATTTTGGTATATCTTTTTCTAAAAGTTCTTTTTCTATGGATACAAATACACTCATGCAAACCTATATTATTATATTATAAATTAGAATTTAGTTGTGTTTATATTAAATATATTTATTATATAGAGTATGTTATATTGTGAAAATTTTACTTGTCAATAATTATACTTTATAAATACACTTTTAAATAACTGTCTAGCACTACATTACATTGTGTGATATACCACATTTTACCAATTCCCTTGTTATTGAACATTTAGATTTTGTATTATTAGAAATAATACTGCAACAGAGATCCTTGTTTATCTTTGTGTCTCTGATAATTTTCTTAGGATAAATTTCTACCAGTAGTATTGGTTTAAAGGGTTATGAAAAAATTTTAAAGTCTTTTGATACATAATGCCAAGTTCATTCAGTCAAAAAATATTTTCTAAGCACCAATATTGTATCATGCCCTTGGAATACAAGAATGAATAAGACAGTCTTTGCTCTCAGCTCACAGTCTAGTTGGAGGACAGATTTACATGTGATTAAGCTCAAGTCCATGCTCTCTGGGAAGGTCGTATTAATTTACATGTCACTAATATTGTTAATATATGCAAGTAGTTTTAAAATGTGTATATATGTTCTTTTGAAATTAGGGCGTTCTAGAATACTTTATAGGAAATAAACATATTTGCGTTTTGATTATTGTATGTCATGAATCACATACCTAATAATTTTTGATATTATAGATTTAGAAAACCCAATCCATTTCAATATCCTCATTTCTGTTACAGGGTATCTATCTACATTTGTATGGTATTCTCATTCCCATAGTTTTGTGGGGGCTTTCTACCATGTTCTTCCAGTGTCTCGATACTTTCTGTCACTGACAAATAGAATGCTACTCTGACACTTGGAACGGTTGGTAAAGAGCACTGAATTCATGTTGCTCAAAACAGTCTGATCACCATTTTGTTCTTTTTTAAAGGAGAAAGACCCTTATTTTATATATATTCTTTATAAATGTGGATAAGACATGTGACTGGAACTCGAATACCTATAGTAGTGAGAAATCATGGTAATACTATTATACCTAATTTTCAGATTCTCGAATACCCACTAAGCATGGCCTTAATGTTCAGGATAGAAATTGCAGATTTTCTAGTTTTCACGACAATAGGTTGATTGGCTGTATCCATCTAACCAGTATATTAAATATCTGTTAATCAAAGGTAATTATTCATCATCAGAATAGACTAACGACATTAAGGAGAGGAAAATCTCACATTTTTAGTGTTATTTGAGAGTTGGGAGAGCAAATGTGGCTTTCATGGAGCTCTCAGCTTCATTCCCATATCCAGAATACACAGTTCTTGGGAATAATCATTTCATTCATTGCTCAATAGGTTTCCCACATGTGAAGGCTGCCAAGCTCCCCCAGCTTCTAATTTAGGAACTAAGAGATTTCCTTACTGGGCTCAAAATGATCTTGGAGCAAATGTCTGGCCTTCCTCATTCAGTAGAAAATGGCTACTGATGGACACTGTACCAAGTGTCACAAGATAAATTACGTGACTGAGCTGTTTTCCAAAACATACCTTTACACAATAATATAACTAATATTTTTCTGGTCCGCTAGAGTTCTTCAAGATTGTCTTGTGACTGAGTGTGTGATTTCCATCCTTAAATGAGCAAACAAACTATTTCTAATGAATAATGAGAGATGGTAGAACATTACTGTACACTTTTAACTTTTTCCATTTGTCTTTCATTTGCTCAAGATGAAGTGGATAATTTTATTTATCAAATGAAATAAATGAAGCAGGTTTCATATTACACCATGGAAATTCTGGAGATCTGTACTTTTAGGATAAGTTTTTAGAGAGATAGGGGTTTTAGTTTGATTGTTATTTTGATTCTTGGTTTTAATATATCCTTAAATTTTATATTTGAGTTTATATTTGATAGAAGGGTGTCTTGGTACCAGTAATCTTTTGGGACTTAATTTCTCAGGCAGCATTATGTTGCCAAGATTCATTTATTTTTGTGTGCCTCAGTAGTGCACTCTTTTTGAGGGCAGTATAACATTCCACAGCGGGAATATACCTAAATTTATTTACATATTTTCTTGAAAATAGACATCTGGCTTATTTCAGCCTTTTGTTATTATGAATGCTGTTGCCATGAAGATTCTTGTATGTGTTGTCTGCTATCCGTGAATAACAGTTTCTTCTAGTTTTCACCTAGGAGTGGAATTGCTGGGTCATACAGTGTCTGAATGTTGACCTTTACATGATAATGCAATACCAACTTCTAAGTAGTTGAACCAGGTTACATTCCTGCCAGCAGTACTTAAAAAACCTGTTCATTCATATTCTCTCTAAAACATTATCGAACTTTTAAATTTTTGTTAATTATGTGGGTTTATAATGGTTTTTATTTGCATTTCTCTGATCACTAAAGAAGTTAAATATTTATTCATGTACTTATTGCCATATGTATTCCTTCTTTCAAAAAATGTCTGTTCTTTTGCCTAGCTTTATAAAAATAAAATTAATTCAAGTTTTCTTATAGGAGTGTTTTATATCTTCTTGATACTAATCCTTTGGTGATTATATGGGTGGAGAATATCCTCTCCCAGTTTATAATTTGTCTTTTCACTTTGTCTAAGGTGACTTTTAATGATCAAATGTTCTGCTTTTAACAGAGGCAAATTATTAA
>NW_011888800.1:5818476-5819978 GCF_000151845.1 Pteropus vampyrus | reverse complement strand
TTTTTTTTTTCTCCAAGAAAATTCTCATGGTGGAGGTAAATAAAACATTAAAGAAACTATAGGATAGCTCTTCAGCACAACGCAGACTTTAGCTAAAAACTTACCCCAAAGACGCTCTCTGAATTTGCAAAGACAGCTCAGGTAATACTCCAGTCATTTTGATTGTCAAGTATCCATTGCAGGCTCAACACAATGGATAGGTGGTAGTTGCCAAGATATGTGATAGAGTCTGGGTTCTTAAGGTCCTAGTAAGAGGCAGTGTTGAGACAAGTAAGAAGCCACATCACCTGTGTTCGAGTCCCCGCTCTGCCCCTTAACACGTAGTGTGACCTTGGAGAAGTTACTTGACTTCTCTATGCTTCAGCTTCTTCAACTGAATGGAGCTGATCCTGTAGTACTGAATGTGAAGTGCTTAGGACACAGGGCCTGGAAAGATGGTGGGGATCCAGTCCTCACTAGGTATTTTCATTCTCATCATCTGGCGAGGAAGCCAAAGCTTAGGCACCATACACAAGAGGAAGTCCAACACTGTATTTTATCAAGTAAGAAATTGTTAAACGACTGCCGACTAGAAGGGTTCATAAAAGAGCGACCAGCGTAAGCTATGATATTTGGGAAAGCAAAGAGTAAGGAATGGATCTGGGTTTTGAACATTTCAAAACAAAATACATTTTAAGTCAGTTTTCCCTATTAAGATTTCAGTTTAAGGATAGTAATTCATTATGATTCTTGGTGCTATTTTCTTCTGCAGTGCTAAGGACCTTTGTTTGCTCACCGTTTGTTTTTCATTCATTCAGCAATGTTTTATGGGCTATGTCCTATGTGCTAGGCATTGTATTTGGTTTTGGGCATATGATGATGAGCGAGACAGACAAGAATCACAGCTGTAGTTTTTGTTTTCTGACCTTTTAATAATGTTCCCCATGTATCTCAGTGTCCTTTCTGGATTCCTCATGTTCAGCTTTTTAAAAAATTTATTTAAAAAACTTTATGATGAAAAATTTCAAATACATAGAATAACATATTTTGAAGAGTAAAATGGAAATCAGGTATCCATCACCCATCTTTAGCTTCAAAAATTATCAAGTCTTTGTCTTCTTTCCTGACCCTATTCCTGCAGGAGTTATTTTAAAACAAATCCAAGACATCATATCATTTTACCAATAAATACTTTGGTATGAATTACTAATTGATAAGGAGTTTTTAGAAATATAACCATCATGCCATTATCCACCTAACAAAATTTACAATTTCTAAATATTATATCAGAGATTTCTCAAAAATTTTTTATTTTAGATTAACATACAGAGAAATAGATTTTTGCATAAGATTTTATGAATTTTAACACATGTAAGCATACAGAATAATTCCATTGCCCCCTCAAACCCTCCACGACTTTATAGTTACAATCTCCCCACATCCGGAAAAGAACACCAAACGAATGGAATAATGCAGTATGTATATACTCTTGTGTCTGGTTTCTTTCACTCAGCATAATGCCT
>NW_011888800.1:5802306-5811786 GCF_000151845.1 Pteropus vampyrus | reverse complement strand
GAGTGGAATTGCTGGGTCATACAGTGTCTGAATGTTGACCTTTACATGATAATGCAATACCAACTTCTAAGTAGTTGAACCAGGTTACATTCCTGCCAGCAGTACTTAAAAAACCTGTTCATTCATATTCTCTCTAAAACATTATCGAACTTTTAAATTTTTGTTAATTATGTGGGTTTATAATGGTTTTTATTTGCATTTCTCTGATCACTAAAGAAGTTAAATATTTATTCATGTACTTATTGCCATATGTATTCCTTCTTTCAAAAAATGTCTGTTCTTTTGCCTAGCTTTATAAAAATAAAATTAATTCAAGTTTTCTTATAGGAGTGTTTTATATCTTCTTGATACTAATCCTTTGGTGATTATATGGGTGGAGAATATCCTCTCCCAGTTTATAATTTGTCTTTTCACTTTGTCTAAGGTGACTTTTAATGATCAAATGTTCTGCTTTTAACAGAGGCAAATTATTAATATTTCATTTTATAACGAACACTTGTGTTTTTTAAAGAAAGTCTTCCCTGTCATGGTCAGAAAGAATTAAAAAATATTTTCCACTAAAAATTTAAAAGTTTTTCTTCTGCTATGTTAACTTCTGGTCCATCTGGAATTAGTTTTTGTATGATGTGAAATAGAGATTCAGTTTTCACTTTGATCATATAATTCACCACCTCTGTCATATATTAAAGTTATATATATGTGAGATTTTTTTTTTCTGAACTTTCTTTTATTCCATAGATCAAGATGTCTATCCCTGACCAAAGTCATATTCTTTTAATAAGTTAGCTTCATAAGAAGTCTTAATACCTGATAAGGTGCAGCTCTCCTCCTTCCTCTTCTTTTTCAGAATGTCTTGGCTGTTCTTGGATTTTGTTTTTCTGTGTGAATTTTAAAATCAGTTTCTAAAGTTTCATGAGCAACCCCTCTTAGGCTTTTGATTAGTATTATGTTGAATTTTTAGGTCAGTTTGGAGAGAATGTTATCTTTATGACGTTAGGTCTTTCTGATTATGAACCTGGTATATTTCTCAATTTATTTAGGTATTCTTTAATGTCTCCTAATAAATTTAAAAATATTTTTTGATTTGAATCTTGCATCTATTTAAAAATGTTTATTCTTAGTTATACTTGATATTTTAAATACTGTTATAAATCATGTCTTTTTAATTATGTTTGCTGTTTATTGCTGTTGTGTAGAAATGTGATTAGTTTTTGTATGTTGATCTTATATCCAGTTATCTTGCTAAACTCTCTTTTTTAAAAATAAAAAGTTACTTTTAGATCCTTTTGGTTTTTCTATGTATAAAGTCATAGTCGACATTTTTATTTTCTACTTTGCATTCTTTTTGCCTCTTTCTCTTTTACCGTTTAGGAACTCCATGACAACATTGAATAGAAGTGATGATAAGGGGCATTCTTTTCTTGTTATTGTTTTTAAAAGCCACTTTTTTAATGTTTTCTCATTAAATGTGATATTTATTATATATATGATTTTTAAAAAATTAAATCTGGTTAAGGATATTCCCTTTTCTATTCCTAATTTACTAAGTTTTCATAAAGAATTCATATCAAGTTTTATCAAATGCATTTCTGAATCTATTGATATAGCATTCTCCTTTAATCTTCTAATGTTTTAAAATAAAAAAGGACTAAAACTAAAGATATGTGTATGTGTTATGAACTAAGAATTATAATTAATCTAATTCTGTGGTTAAAAAAGAAATTTCATATTTGTTTTTATGAGATTATTACATTTATTCTTCATTTGGTTAAAAGAGTCTTTTAAAAATGCCCATATGCTTTATTGTTATTTGTTAAGTTTCTCTTTTTTAGAGACTTTCTGTGCAGTTTGGTTATGAGACTTAATGTCATGACTCACATGTGCTTTAGGTTCTACACATCCTAAGAGTGAAAAGTTCCAGGATTATCCAGTGGTCTCTATTTTTCAGTCCTAAAATAATCAGATGATTAAGTGGCCCTTGTTTTAGGAAGACACTTTGTACATAGTATTCTGTAGAAGGCTTGACCCTTTCTTTTGGTTACTTAGGCCACACACTTCTTCTTCTTCTTTTTTTTTTAATTAAAATTGTTGGGGTGACATTGGTTAATAAAATCAAATAAGTTTCAAGTGTACAATTCAACAATACTTCATATGTGTATAGCATAGTGTGTTCACCATCCAAAGTTAAATTTCCTTCCCTCACCAAATATTTGACTCCCTTTATCCTTACCTAGCTCTCCCATTCCCCTACTTTCCTCTGGTAACCACTAATCCACTGTCTGTGTCCATGAGTCTCTGTTTGTCATGTTTGTTTGTTGCTTTCAGTTTTATATCCCACATAGGCTGCATACTTCTGTATTGAACATGCCATGAATTTCCATCCTACCCGATCTCATCTATCTCATCCCATCATGTGGTCTGTTGTATGAGGTTTGTAGCTTGTAGGGAAGACACTTGGAATGTGTTATAATGGTTATGAACATTTAGAATGAAACATGCTTGGATTTGATCCTTTGCTCTTTTTTCTACCAGCTGAGTAGTCTTTATAAATTTTAATGACCACTCTGACCATCAGTTATCTGAAAAACTTGCATGACATTTTCGCTATGCTTGTTGTATTAAATCGTATCTGTTATTACGATTATTATATCATCATATATAATTAATTTTTGCATCTCCAAGTATACTGGATGCAGTTTTAAGCTACTGATTTAGATTTTCCTGTGAGTGTGTTGAAGGTGCCAGTTGGTTTATTCCCTAAGTGCTGAAAAGAACCACAGTACTGAAATATCCTTACCTTTACTTTACAACCAGTGATTTTTCTATTTTGTCTGTACTATTTTTGGAGAGAAGGAAAGGCAGGCAATCATGTTGCTCACAGCCAGGCCCTTTCTAAGCACAGCTGACAGATGGAGGTGTTTGGGCTGATCTCAATGCTGAGAATAACATTAATAGTGATTGCCCCTGTACTGAGCATCTTTGTAGCATCCATCTCCTTAAGATTCTCATCCAATTCCCCAAAGCAGATCTTTCACTTTCATCTTGACATGAGGAAGTTGGGGCTTGGAGAAGTTCAATAGCTTGCCCCGTGTCACACGATTAGTAATTGGCGAAAGCAGGAGGCACTTACTGGTCTCCTTGACTCTAATACCCACACTTATCACTACTGCCTGCCTATACAGGTGCTATTCCCTGGAGAGACTTTATATCTCTCTATTTTCTGGATGGTGACCTGAAAGTATGTGGAGCCCAGAATTCAGCAGGATCTGCTAGGTGGGTGACTAGTTGGATTCTCGGTGCCATTTGGGGAAGCCAGCTCCTTGTTGAGTCAAGAGCGGCTCTGGAAGCTTTGGGGACTATTTGGCCATTTTCTACTGAAAATTAAATCTAAAGTGATTTAATTCTGGGATTGGTAGGTTTGAGAGATTTTTGCATTATTCACTTTGGATAAGGAATATTTAGATATGTGGTGCTCATGGCTATATTTTGGATTTTTAAGTCAGAAAACTAGAGGTTTTATAAAAACCTCTGGAAAATATCTGCAGCATGCTGAAATAAAGTGAGAGCTTAATAAAAATATGCATTAATGCAGGAATCCACTGCCCTCACACTAAGCACAAGAGATCTCTGTTGAACCTTGGGAAAAATAAACTTACTTTCTTGGCTTTTATGGGGGTGGCACTAAAATTTGGTGGTTGTGCCCAGGAGTAGGGTAGTGGCATAGAATGAAAACAGTCTGCAGAAGCCTTCAGGTTCTTTAAAACACAACCAAATTAAACATTAACATGGTCTTTTCAGAATGAATCCCCGATTCCCTCATCCCACATAGACAGTTGATTTTTTGAAAAAGAAATTCCACTTAAAAAGTTTGTTTACTTTTCTACTTTTAATCAATCATAATTAACTGAAAGATAAAAGGATAAAATTTTTAGTTTAAAATTCTTTCCTTCTCCAGCAAACCAAAAGAGGGACACAAGTTTTAAGAAGAATCATCAAATTTTGTTTTTTGCCCTTTTGCCAGTACCCTACCTTGTTCTGGTTAATATTAAAATGCTCAAAAAGCAATTATCATTCATCTTTCAACTTGATGAACAAGTATTTTCATTGCAAATGAAGTATGTCCTGTAAATGATTAAACATTAATAAAAACAAGAATCAACCTGATTTGTTTCAACACCTCTATTTCTCTGCAGGAGGTAACATTTTTCTGTCAGTGTGTCAAAGTGTTATTTTTGTAGCCTCCCTTTTGCTCAAGTAGTGTATATTCGGCTTGGTTTTAAAGTCAGTAAAGAATATGGCTGAGTTCTAAAATGAAAATATAATATCATACTTCTCAGATTCTGTTTGTAAAAATGTCGCGTAAGTGCCTACAAAACATTTAGAAGTTTGTGACTCCCTGGAACTTCTATCGGATCCCTCAATAGTATTTGCAGTGCATTTACGTTATCGGTGACATTGAATAACATGCAGTATAACATGGTTGCCCTATTAGGCTTTCCAGTAAGCAGCCTTAGTAAAGTAGTAGTTGACCAAAAGCTGAGAACTGTTTCTGCCTATGAAAGAAGTTGGGTTCAGCATTCCAGTTGAACTAATTGACCAACTGACCTTTCTTCCATATTCTTTTGTATACTATTAAGAGAGTAATAATCACTACATTTTAGTTTATAGCTAATATGTAGTTCCTTAATTTACTCCTAACATATGGGAGTACATTTTCTGCCATTTTCATGTGTGGGGTTTTTGGGCCACATTTGTTTCTTGAGTTCCTGTTTCTGTTTACCAAACAAAATAATTACTATTGGAATAGATTTACCCACCCAAACATTGATTGGCACATAGTAAGTGCTTAATAATGTAAACATGAATAAATGCTAGACAGCGAATGCAGGGACTTTTGGCCTCTCCGCATATCTAATCCAGTGGTCATATATTTAAGGGTTTAGAGTGACCATTTTCTTTCATATTGCTGCTATCTCTGTAATGTTTTAAAAATTATTCTTACCTGGATGGTTTAAAATTCCAATCTTTAAACATTACCTCCAGTTTTAAATAAAAGTAAAATTGTGGCATCGGCTATAAGGAAACGGGGAACTATATTAATTTCCAGTGTCCAGGAGGGTTGCAAAAGAGACTTTCCTTGAATGAGCATGATTTCATTCTAATAGGAGAACTAAAATTAAGTGGTTCTAGTTGCATAAAGCCTTGGCAGTAACTCACGAGTGGATCTTTTATCCTTTGCTGGTTTTATATACGTGTTTTTCTCGTGAAAATGCTGACTGTTAATATATTGATACTGAGCAGTTATAGAACCAGCATTGTGTTGGTTCTGTTGAAAACTAGAATAAAGAGTATCACATGCCTTGGTTGTTGTATTTTTTTGGTACTCTTTTACATCATAGAATTGCATGTGCACATATAAAAATAACTCGATGTTATTATCTTTTTAAATTTTGGAATTTATTTTTCAAAATATAGTTGAAAGTTTGTGCTCTACGAGAGTAAAATGACAAAGCCTTTGAAAGAGAACCCAAAATAATTTATGAGAATACATGTTTTATTGCTATTTTTTTGAAGTAGACATTTTTGTTTTGATGCGATATGTGATATGAAGGGAAATGTTCACTCCAAATCCTTAAATATATGAATTAGATATGCAGAAAGGCCAAATATTTCCTTTCGTATTGGTTAAAGAAGGAATTATCATCTATTTTAACATAATAGATCTCCGCCATACAATGGTGCTAAAGCAGTGTCACTGCAGTGATGCTGTCATTCTATTAGATATTCTGCTTTAGGGTTATTCTTTTATTTTTAGCTTAATAACTTTCTTCCAAAGTTATTTAGGATAAAAAGTCAAATGTTCAAACTTGGCACATAATTAAGTGAATCTGAGATTTTTTTCCTAAAGTCTCAGCTAGGACTCAATTTGCTTACAATATGAAATAAAAATATATTTCTATTATAATAGAACAATTTCAAATCAAGTTACTCAACAGGCCTATTCTTGTCATTTCGAATATATCGTTAAGTTTCATGTTGACCTAATTAATGTCTCCAAATAAGTAAGAAGACTGTGGCAGTTTGGATTCTCTAGAAGCCAGGCTGAGATGGAGTTTGGGGTAAAAGGTGTTTATTAGGAACCATCACCTATACAAGGGATGGGGAGGAAGCGTGTTCAGGCAGAGGGAGAAGGTGAACTGTCTTGCAGACTTGGCAAGTCTCCATGGACCAGCAGGGAACAGTGGAGGGAGGGTTTCCAGTTAGCAAGGTCCTGTGTTGGCTGAAGTGGCCGTCCTTTCTATTTCCCTTGCTTCATCACTGAATGTAGGCCATCCTGGAATATGTGTGACTTCAGGCAAGTGGCTCTCAGCAGCTGAGGTGGCCCAAAGAGCTGCTTACCAAAGGCTGTCTGATGACCACACTCCCCACAGCTGGGCAGAAAGTCCTTGAGAAGGGGACCGAGCTCTCCCATGTGGGGCTCTCTTAGTTATTATAAACACTAATATTTATATTTTATAAATTTATATCATTATCTTTATCTAACTAATGAAAAATGGAGACAAAACAGTTTGCTTAAGATCTCGTGGTTAATTCTGGGCAATGCTAGAAAGAATAACTGGTGTGTCCTAATTTATTAGACTTTAGCAAGCTGACATGATGTTGCAATGGACATATTTATTATTTTAAAATTGATGCTCAATGTATATGAGGACAAGGAATTGTAGCTACTCAAGAACTAGTGTGGTAAATGAGAATAGGCACAAGTTTAGATTCCAGTTGACCTGGGCTCCCAGTTCATAATGTCTCTGGCTCTGTGATAGGCAAGTCCCTTGGTCACTCTGACCTTCTGGGTTCTGATCTGTCAATAAAAGGAATGAAGTTGATGTGCTGACTAAATAGTATAGATGAAAATACATAGTATTGATGTTCATAGCAGGAAACATAATACATGCTAATTTTCTTAAATACCAAAAACAAATCAAGCTGTAAAATATTGGTAGAAAAATGAACATTTGAAGTCGAAGGCAGAGAGAACTTTTCTCTGTAATATTTTTCTTTTGTATTCCTCTTATACATTAAGTGTTGATGTATTAGGAAATAACAGACTTTTCTGGAGAAGTTGCTTCTGCAATACGGGGCCACTGCAGACAGATGTGGGTAGGGCACTTTTTAGAAAAAGAGGAAGAAGCATGGAATGAAAAAGATTGACTGAAATTTAATGATATAGTTTATTAGAAGGTCCATGAAAGTACCGGATCTGAGACCATTAAAGACTGCCCACTTCTCTCTTTTCCACTGCCATCCTCTTGATTTAGTCTCCCATTATTGTCCTTGGTTCACTGCAATAGACTGGCAACTATTTTCCAACTACCTACTGCGGGCCCACCTTCAATCTATTCTTTAAAGAAATTTTGATCCTGTTAATCCTATTTCCCATTATTTTCATAAAGGCCAAAATACTCTTCTTGACATTGACTATTGCACGGAACCTACCAACTTCATCTCTCACTATTTACATTATCAAACCCAAACCCACAACACATTCTCTTCCCCCTTCCCATCCTTTTGCCCCACTAGCTCCTCTTACAGGATTTGCCCCTCTTGCTTCAGGCTTTTGCTCATATTGGTTCCTAATCTTGGAAAGCTCTTTCTCTTTCTTTCTAAACCTGGTTAACTTCTACTTGATGAACACATTACACATTACTCCCTTTGGCAAAGCTTTTGCTGATCCCTAGAGTAGATTAGGTCTCCCTCTTACTCTCCTCTAATATTCTCTCTTAGAACTCATCATAGGAGTAAGTTATGTGTTTATTTGTGTAACTGTCTATTTTCCTCATCAGACTGCAGCTCCATGAGGGCAGGGACTAAGTCTGTTTTGGCTCACAGTTGCCAAGCACAGTGCTGGCACAGAGGAAGGACTTCACGAGTCTTTGAACGAAGGAAGGCTCACATAATCCTTTACTGACCAGCCTGTGCGTCCCACCTCACTGCTGGGCCCATCTAAGTAAGGAAGGACATAGGCCAGTGTAAATCCCATTTATATTAAGCTATACATTTGCTAGCATAAAGACTAAGAACTAAGCCTTTACTCTGATGTCTACACTTAAACAAATTTTTTATCTTTGTTTAAACTTAGTAGTCTTTATGTCATTAGATTAAAACAAAATCATGGTACTTTTGATTTATTTAAAATTATTTTCCTTAATTAAGTCATTGAGTTATGAGAAGTGATGACCTTGAAATATTATTATTCAAATCATATTTTTAAGGACCTATTTTTTTTTTGTGGTGGGGGAGAGAATCAAGCATTTTATAGATTTCTTCTTCTAAAAACTTTTTCAATCTAATGTTTTTCCTTAGACCAAAAGATTATCTCTTTATAGCCACCAGTGTGTTGTTAGGGAGAAAAGCAAAGATGGAACTGAAGACTTGGAAATCTCTAGTTTGCTTATAAGAGCAAAAGTAAACCTTTTCATAATAAATGCATTTCTTGGCTACTTTATGCTAGTATGAATTCAGGCTGGCCTACTTTAAAATGGATGTCTATTTTTATAGGAAACACATGGAATGTCTGGCATTCTGCTTAGAAAAAGGAATCTGCGTCCTGCTGTGAAGCAGCAAAGTACTTGCTTTTTGTTAGTCAGTGGTCTTAGACTTCGATTCTAATGGCATCCTAAAAATTGAGCCTGATTGACTGAAGTCAATATTGTATCTTAAGAAAACATGAGAATAGTTAGATGTAGAGCAACTGAAAATGAGAGGGACTATTTAAATTTAGTTAGAAAAATTCAAAAAATTTTGATAGTATGACTTAACTGGCTATTTTGTCTTTGTGATTATTTTGAAACCATTTATTTCATAAAGCTTTTCAAAAAATTTTGATAGTATGACTTAACTGGCCATTTTGTCTTTGTGATTATTTTGAAACCGTTTATTTCATAAAGCTTTTTACATGGATATTTATTTTCACTTTGAATAAATTAAAACAATGGGTAGTTTAATTTAATTATTGCCTCTTTGACATTCCAGTGATTCTTATATATGAATGCCAGAACTAATGGACTAAAAAAATAGATTGTAATCATGCAGATAACAATACTGAAATCAAAATAACTTTATTTAGAAGCCTTTCTTATCTTTTTTATCACTACTAAAACAACTTGTAAATTGTAAGCTTGTAGTTTACAGATAATATTAGTCTCTCTAAGTCTTGGCCATGTCGTTCTGCTACATATGTTAACTGTACTGGAAACTGGGCTGGCTGAAATTTTTAGTCACATAAATATGGCTTTATTTTATCAGTTCCCAGTTCAATCTGCCATTTCATGTTGAGGAAATGAATTGATAGACCAACAGTCGATTAACATGGAGCTTCTTGCTTCACTGTTTATTCCCTTCATGATTAACCAGAAGCTCCAAACTGCTGATATTTTATTTAATTTTTAAGTTTACTGGAGTTAATAAGTATGTGAGATTGTT
>NW_011888800.1:5798895-5802256 GCF_000151845.1 Pteropus vampyrus | reverse complement strand
ATTAGGTCTCCCTCTTACTCTCCTCTAATATTCTCTCTTAGAACTCATCATAGGAGTAAGTTATGTGTTTATTTGTGTAACTGTCTATTTTCCTCATCAGACTGCAGCTCCATGAGGGCAGGGACTAAGTCTGTTTTGGCTCACAGTTGCCAAGCACAGTGCTGGCACAGAGGAAGGACTTCACGAGTCTTTGAACGAAGGAAGGCTCACATAATCCTTTACTGACCAGCCTGTGCGTCCCACCTCACTGCTGGGCCCATCTAAGTAAGGATGGACATAGGCCAGTGTAAATCCCATTTATATTAAGCTATACATTTGCTAGCATAAAGACTAAGAACTAAGCCTTTACTCTGATGTCTACACTTAAACAAATTTTTTATCTTTGTTTAAACTTAGTAGTCTTTATGTCATTAGATTAAAACAAAATCATGGTACTTTTGATTTATTTAAAATTATTTTCCTTAATTAAGTCATTGAGTTATGAGAAGTGATGACCTTGAAATATTATTATTCAAATCATATTTTTAAGGACCTATTTTTTTTTTGTGGTGGGGGAGAGAATCAAGCATTTTATAGATTTCTTCTTCTAAAAACTTTTTCAATCTAATGTTTTTCCTTAGACCAAAAGATTATCTCTTTATAGCCACCAGTGTGTTGTTAGGGAGAAAAGCAAAGATGGAACTGAAGACTTGGAAATCTCTAGTTTGCTTATAAGAGCAAAAGTAAACCTTTTCATAATAAATGCATTTCTTGGCTACTTTATGCTAGTATGAATTCAGGCTGGCCTACTTTAAAATGGATGTCTATTTTTATAGGAAACACATGGAATGTCTGGCATTCTGCTTAGAAAAAGGAATCTGCGTCCTGCTGTGAAGCAGCAAAGTACTTGCTTTTTGTTAGTCAGTGGTCTTAGACTTCGATTCTAATGGCATCCTAAAAATTGAGCCTGATTGACTGAAGTCAATATTGTATCTTAAGAAAACATGAGAATAGTTAGATGTAGAGCAACTGAAAATGAGAGGGACTATTTAAATTTAGTTAGAAAAATTCAAAAAATTTTGATAGTATGACTTAACTGGCTATTTTGTCTTTGTGATTATTTTGAAACCATTTATTTCATAAAGCTTTTCAAAAAATTTTGATAGTATGACTTAACTGGCCATTTTGTCTTTGTGATTATTTTGAAACCGTTTATTTCATAAAGCTTTTTACATGGATATTTATTTTCACTTTGAATAAATTAAAACAATGGGTAGTTTAATTTAATTATTGCCTCTTTGACATTCCAGTGATTCTTATATATGAATGCCAGAACTAATGGACTAAAAAAATAGATTGTAATCATGCAGATAACAATACTGAAATCAAAATAACTTTATTTAGAAGCCTTTCTTATCTTTTTTATCACTACTAAAACAACTTGTAAATTGTAAGCTTGTAGTTTACAGATAATATTAGTCTCTCTAAGTCTTGGCCATGTCGTTCTGCTACATATGTTAACTGTACTGGAAACTGGGCTGGCTGAAATTTTTAGTCACATAAATATGGCTTTATTTTATCAGTTCCCAGTTCAATCTGCCATTTCATGTTGAGGAAATGAATTGATAGACCAACAGTCGATTAACATGGAGCTTCTTGCTTCACTGTTTATTCCCTTCATGATTAACCAGAAGCTCCAAACTGCTGATATTTTATTTAATTTTTAAGTTTACTGGAGTTAATAAGTATGTGAGATTGTTCGAAGAGCATCAATTTCCACATTGTGACTATAACTTCTCTTGGGTAATATAAAAATTCAAGAAAAAAGGAAATTAGGTATTTTTCTTGCATAATCATAATCTTGTGGAATCCACACAGAAAAGTAGCTATTGTACTCTGAGGGAGTTTTTTAAGAGTGGCTTTTGTTTAGCTCTGTGTGGTATGGCCCAGAAAAAAAATCTTGTTTGTTGATATTAATAGCCTTCTCACACTGCATTTTATTTAGCACAATTAATTAACTAATTAAAAATTTACTCTGCTTTTGTTAATAGACAAAATCAAAGTATAAACTACCTCCATAATAACAAAAATCTTGAAATTTGAGGATGTGGATTGGTACTAGTGAGATAGAGTAGTTAATAGCCTTTATCATGGCCTTAGTCTATGACACTGGGAAAAAAACAGTTTCAGTTTTCAGTTTTCTCATTACAGAATTAGATTATTTTTCCATCAAATTAATTGGTACTCTGCTTGTCAATACTATGTCTAAATGACTTTCGCAAATAATGAAAAGTAATTTTTTTGTTATTTATTAAATAGGTATTTTTTCTTACATGTTTCTTGTGAAAAATATGAGATGAGTTGGAAATTAATTTATAAAGCAGTTTTGGAATTTCCCCCCCCATTCAGTTAAAGAAACTTAGCTCATTCAGGCATTGATTTAGAATACAATAAATAGGAAATAATAAGGCACATTCTTTTATCTTAAGTACCTTGTTTTATAATGTGGAATGAGAATCAAAATAAGGGAGAATACATTTTTTAAAAGCCCCCCTCCCCATGCCGTAGGAGGTATACAAATGTTATGGGAGTGATTAATTTTCTTTAGATGTTTGGGGTCATGCTGATAGTGTTGGCAATGTGAGTGGAGAAAAGAATGTAATTTTCAACAAATATTTAAGGAATATTTACTGCACACCAACTACACGTGAGACTCTTTCACGTGTTGGAGAGCCAATGTGAACAATACTACATCTCTGCTTTCATGGAGCTTGGATTCTAGTGGGAGGATATAGCTACTTTTGACGAATGGGCAGTATTTTTAAAGGGAGAGAGGAAGAAGTTATTTCTGATTCTCACTGCCCTTTCTCCCCTTGGCTGGGTCAGAAATGCTTTGTGGAAAGTCAAGAGCACATGAGGGGGTTTAGCTTTGATTGGTGAAAACAGGAGGAAGAAAGGGAAAATGGGAATCGTTGCAGGATTTTGTAATGATGTTGGGACTTTCAAGGCTCTTGTCTAAAGGCTTTTGTTTTCCCAACAAAATTGAGTGAAGTCATCAGATGAGGTTGGAGTCAGGTGTTTGTTGAGGTGGCTGTGGTGAGAAGAGCAGGTATGAAACAGTTGTCTGAGATGAGGGTTCACATTTACAAGAAATATAACAGGATTTCTGGGCATCGTTGAAGTGAGTGATCATGAATCTAAGAGAAAATAAATCTGCTTGGTTTGATTTTTCTCAACTAATAGCCTACTAGTATTTAGGTTCTAGGTTGTTATTTGGGTTCATCTAGGACTGAGGTTGTGATTAATTGACAATAAATTTGATGAATGGATGGATTCTTGACCAATTTTATATAGGTCTGATGAAATCCAAATGTTCATTTAA
>NW_011888800.1:5774415-5798034 GCF_000151845.1 Pteropus vampyrus | reverse complement strand
TATAAGGATGTATTATGTGTGTGCCAAGTACAGTTTCTGTTGTTTTGAATGAAACATAACTAGTGCTACCATAGAGACCTAAGTGTGAATTTTCATTACTTTCCTTTTACTTTATATCAGAATTAAATTTGTACTGGGTATTGAGTTGGATGTGTTTACCTTAGATTGAATGCAAATAGGTAAACAAATAGATATAGATTATTTATATCTATTTAGATACAAATTAAAATTTGTATATTATTTATGTTTACATATATTACATTCCCTGGGGAGTAAATTTTTCCTGTTGTGGTAACAATTTTTTTTGGTGTATTTAGAAATTCAGTGTGTTAGTGGACCCTATAGGTTTTGTTGAAAAACTGTGCACAAGTGTAAGTGGATATAGGAATGTGATCCACTCATTTTCAAGTGGGCAAGAGTTGGATTAAATTTTGTCACTATTATATGGCATTTAGGGGTTTGAAAACCACAGTGTAGAACTGCAAGGAATCTTTATTTTACACATCATGAATCTTTTAAATTTTTGGCAGAATTGATTTATGAAAACAAATTTATAATATGAGAGCTTGCTTGAGTTTGGCAAAGATGTTTTCTAAGATTATATTTTAAATATGTCATTCTGTATTTTTGCTAAATAAGTTTTTGCTAGTAAGAAAATGTACAGAATTCATGAGACAGTAATCCTTTAGTTTTGTTTTGATTTATGATCTCTTATTTTATGACATTAACCAGATTTGTTTATATTTGCAATTAGCAGAGAATTGTTTTGCTTTTATAAGCGCTATTTAATAGCATTTACATTTTATTATCAATTAATAGACTTTTTAAGAAGGCCAATTAATACAAAGCATTAATTGTATTATATTTTCTTACGACTTAATGGATTTTTCTTAACCTTGTGGCCTAGTGCTGCATGTTAAGATGATCGTCCTCATTTAACTGAGGAAGTTAATTTAATTTCTCAGTACTATTCAGTGTGAAAGACTGGAGCAGACCTCACTGCCTATTAATGTATCCATTTCATTATTTTTCTTTGAGTAATATTATGCAAATTAATTGAGACAGGAGTTACAGGGCGTGTGACTACATATTCTTAATTTCCAGAACATCTGTAATTTCAAAACATATTACCTACTAAATCTTTCCTTCTTTTTAGGTAGATATTGAAACTCTCATGATAATTCATCTTCTAAAAATCCTTTTGGGTTTTCAACTTTTATAAGTTTTATTTTTATAACTGATATTTTTAAGGCTTGATTAGATTTTTTCTAGGCATGGCACTTCTAGGTTCCTGATAACTAATATAACTTTATTAAAATTTAAAAATAATGCAACTACCCTTCTTCCAGTTGGTCCTATGACTCATTCATTTGGGGTATAGTATCCTTTTTTGGGGGGGAATTTAATAATTTTTCAAAGACATGTTGGCTTGTCTCAGAATATAAACTTTTTAATGCTTATGCTGTATTAGAAGGTGTTAATGGAATGCAGAACAGGCTCCTGAATGGCTGATTAAATAATATTTTTATATCCTGAAGTAATGTTAGAACCAGGCAATCTTAGTGGGAAAAAAGAGTGATTTCCAGCTGAGCAGAACTCTATTAAATATGACCTAAAAAGTAATATTTGTGGTTGGGAAGCTATATCTCTGTTACAGTGTCAAATTTTCTCTGGTGTGTGACTTGAGGGAAAGAATAAGGTAATTAGTTCTGGCACCTATAAACAAACCTATTGTGCTTTGAGTCTAGATTGTCACATTTTCAGCAAGTTGGGCAAATGAATTTTCACCAATATTGCCCAGAAAAAAATATGATCATTTTGGAGCTTAAGGTGAATGAACAAAATTCTTTTGGAATTATATTCTAATTTTTATATCATTCAGATTTT
This sequence comes from Pteropus vampyrus, assembly GCF_000151845.1. Taxonomy (NCBI): domain Eukaryota; kingdom Metazoa; phylum Chordata; class Mammalia; order Chiroptera; family Pteropodidae; genus Pteropus; species Pteropus vampyrus. The sequence goes on along the minus strand of NW_011888800.1, from coordinate 5,796,147 downwards.
CCTCAGAGTAATCATCTAATTAGGTCCTAGAAGAAAAAAATTCAAGTGATAAGATTATACAAAAGAATCTGGAATTAATTTAAGAGAAATTTTTACATTAGCTGAACTTGGCTTGGAAGAGTCAAATTTATAGCAGAAGCTCAATTTCCCAATTATTTCTCCAGACCTATTGTTTAAAGAAAGGTACCTCATCCCTTAGATATAGCTTAACTGGAAGTTTACCCCTGTTCTATATGTTGAAAGGGAGTTTGTTAAAAAAATAGATGAAAGAAAATATTCCAAGGGGAGTGCTTAGCTCCTTAGTATTTTGAATTCCCTAGTTTGCATACCAGCAATCTAGTATGTTTATCATTAGAGAAGCAAACAGTTCCTCAAATGCTTCATTTTCTTAGTTATATCCAGAGGTGGAATTTCTGGGTTATATGGCAACTCTATGTTTAGGTTTTTAAAGAATCTATTGACTTTTGGTACAACTTCTGAATAGGAAGCAGTCAAATATAGGCAAGATTTTGGAATTAGGTTATTTGAGATAAGCTAAGTATTGCTATATTTAACTTTAAATCTTATTTTAACGCAACATTCTTATTTTGTAATTATAGATAATTTAGGGAGACTTGTTTGGTTGAATAGGTCATCCTTATTAAAGTAATAAATTATCATGTTTATTGGGGCTGAAAGAAGAATCACATTTCCTAGCGGAATATTGGTTAACTTGCATTGAATCTTCATATTTCATTGCCTAAAATGGTAACCTGATAACTAATGTTAATAGATTATTCAGTTTTGAAAGGGCAGAATAAAAGAACACAGCGTAGATTTCCAAATAGTGGAAATGTATCCTTGCATTTTGTTTTATATTAAAGTATATAGTCAATACTCCTGCTAAATTGTAAGTCAAGTTAATCAATATCTCTGTGTTTTGTGCCAACTATCACTGGTTGTACTAAATATACTGTTCTTGAATGAGTGGCCAAACTGCTAATTAGGCATTTTCAGATTTGTTTTTAACTATTGTATTTCCTATGAATTTGTACAGACACCTCTTTCTATGATAACTTTCTTTTTACCCACAATGCACGATTTTTGGCACTGTTTTGTGCTCGTCAATGAAATCACTTCAGCCAATGTCTACTGACTATAATTTTGTATTAATATTAATTTTATCATCAGAGGGTAGAAACTTTGATTGTTTTCATTTTTATGTCCTCTAGGATTAATATAGCGCCGGCACATTGTGGGTGCTCCTAAAGTGTTTGTTTTTTGAGTAAGGAAAGAATGAATGGAATTTGTTACTATACTATTTTATTTTCAAGAAGGAGGAATGACGGAGTAAAAGTTCATTTGATATTATCATAAATATTATTTAAACCTCCCAAAGCACAGGAAGTTCATTACTAAATTAAAGGTGTGCCAGTTTTTCTCCAAGAATAGAAAAAATAAAATTGAATAAGATATTTTTGCTTGAGATTAATACAATAGAAATAAACATGTCATTTTTTTGGTTTGCCAATATCTTTTTGTCACCATGTCAATTTAACATGGTGACCATGTGGATGAATTATGATATGTAAAGCCGCTTTTATAAATTGTACAACCTCGTCCTTGCTTTTTTTTTTTTTTTTGAACTCTTCTCCAAACTGAAGACATGAGATCCTTGGTATAAAATTGATCTACATAGAAGACTTCTTGGCTGATCCTTATTGTTGATCCTAGCTCAGGTTTCCCTTGTAACTGACTATTGTGACTTCTGGACTGAGTCTGGATTTGAAAATTCATATTTCTTGATGATTTTATTACCAATGTTCTCTTTGTAGGACCTAGGATTATAGTTTTGTTTTCTAGTTATTTCTATCAAAGTATAATTTCTTTTACTTAATCTTAGTAAAATAATTCTTTAAATATATAATGAGGGCTGCCAGAAGTTGGTAGAATTATGTTCATACATGAAATTCATCCTTTCTAATGGATATAATTTTCTGCTATTTGCTGTTTGTATTTGAAAGCTTTGCCATTTATTCTACTTTTTCCTTGTGGCTGAGAGAGTCAAGAAAATGCATTTTGTGCTAAGCTCCTTTAACTTCCCGCTGATATAGTTTCGGCAGTCACAGAAACTGCTTCTCCATTTTTCCTTTAGTCGATGCCCTTTGTGCTCTTCATTGTACTGGATTGCAGAGAAGCAATTCTTGGATTAGGCAACCTTGCTGGTTATTAAAAGTTTCATCCAGGTGTTATGTGATCCTCTACTTAGAAAATCTGAGAGTTGAGAAATTACTATAGCAGATACAGTGCTTGCTGAAGAAGAGAGTAAAGTCACTGGTGAACAGGAAGAGCATAACTGACCCTAATTGTAACTATTTAAAACACAGCCATCCTGGCCAAATGTATCTGGATCTCACATCCAGATCTGGGATGTTAGAGCTATGATGCATGTTTTTAGGCACTTGTGGCACACGGCCAGTATTCTGAGTATCAGTGCTGATGGCTTTTTACAGGGTGTGCCAGATACATTTGGTTCCGCATCTGTGCGAGGTCTGTGGGAGGATGGCCAGCGAAGTGCAAAGCCCAAACCTCAGAAAGCAGATTTGGCTCTGGTGACTTCTCTTAGAAACTGTTTCATTAAAAAAAAAAAGCAATATTTTGGTCTAGATTTTTTTTAACAATCCTTCAAAGTTGACTTTTAAGTGCAAGATGTACAAAAATCCAATATTTTGAAAAAGAAAGAAAACATACACTCTAACAGTTCATAAGATTCTGGAAAGTACATAATTTCATTGATGCTAATAACTCTGTTCTTAGAAGAATTCTCTTAGAAAAAGAGTGAGAGAGAAAGCCAATGTTTAGGGAGTTTTAAATGTGGTAAACTCTGTCTGAGAAATTGTTCTTGAAAAGAGAGTTATAGGAAATTGGGGGCAAGCGTGGTGTCATGCTGCCTGTCAGATTAGAGTGTGAGAGACATGGGGTTGACATTTGGGCCTAGTTAGGGAACTGCCCCTCTTTTGCATGACGTGTTGGGGTAAAATCACCTCTGACGCAAAGAACTAGAGAGGATCCTAAGATGCAGTGGCTCTCTATCTTCCATGGGAATTGCTGCGTCTTCTCTGAGATCTGCTTTAGCCCATTGCAGTGCGTGTGGAAGGGTCCCAGGTGATGCTTTCCACATAAGGCACGGTGATGCTTTCCACATAAGGCACAGCTTTTGCTTTTTCTCAGCATCATTGTCAAGACTTCTGGCTTATAATTGGTGAACAGATCTGAGGTCCAAGAGGCCTGGTTTCGGTTTGCCTTTGTCACCAACACAAGTGGGCCCTCAACCTGTCTGCTTTTTTTCTTCTGTAAATGAGGGCATGAGGTGGAGGAGGAGCACATGATCCCCTGGGGATAAGTAGTTAAAAATAAATGATTATTTTTTTCCCAGAAAAATGTAAGCTTTGATTGTTTTTTCTTAATACTTTAGAACACTTCCAAAAATGTCACTTAATTCAACAAATTCCAGTTGCCTTTTGCATATAAATATAAGTCCACAAGATTGTGACAGTGACAACGTCTTAGAAAATGCTTTATAGGTAACAAAGTGCTTTCTGCATATCTCTTGATTCTCACAAAAACTGTGTGAGGCAGGTTATTTGCTTACTTTATAGATGAAGAAATTGAGGTTCGCATTGATTAAGCAATTTGCCCAACTCTCCAGCTAGTCGGCAGCTAGGTGGCAGAGGCAGAATTTGAACCCAGGTCCTCTGCTTTAAGTGCCATGTCCTCAGACAGTTGTTAGTTTTGCAGGTAGGATGTTGGAAGCTTGAGAAGTGTCTGGTAGAATGAATGAGGAAGGGCTTTAGAATAAGACTGTCTACATTTATAATTTTGTTGTGGCGTTTAGTTTCATAGGAGCTATAGGTAAAAGGAATTTATACCTATGTTGTACACATTTTAATTATGAGAATAATAATTTAATTTTTAAAATCTTTTGCAAGTGGCCTGTGCAATACGCAAGGCTGAGAAGCATAGTGGTAAAGCATTATGCTGTTGAAGCCATCTCCTTCCTTATAATTTTTACCTGAATTGTTATAACAAACTCTTCACTGATTTCCCAGCGTCCATGCACTCCCTGCTCCAGTCTAGTCTGCTTGGTGCTAACAAAGACATCTTTTTAGGGTTCAAACCTATTTACATCCTCCCTCTGTGCATAGATGTTCTCGCTTGGTATTCAAAGCCCTTTGAAATATGCACAACTGCCCTTTCAGCCTCTTTTAATCTATAATTCTTATTTTAGTCATGTAATTCTATACTGAATTCTCTGCCCTTCCTCAGATTAATTACCCAGTGCCTAGGGTGGTATCCTCTCTATCCCCTATTTCCAGATTCCGTTTGTCCAGTTCTCCACAACCTTTATAACTAGGTCAAGATCCTTCTTCTAGGCCAAGCCTTCCCGTAAGACTCCACGCAGAGACAATCTCTCTCTCCTATCTGTTTTTTTGAAATGGTGGTAAAATATACATGACATAAAACTTACCATTTAAATCATTTTTTCAGCTTATTGAGGTATAATTGACAAATAAAATTGTAAGATATATGAGGTGATGAATGTGTTCATTAACTAGGTGGTGAGAATCCTTTCACAGTGGATATGTATATTAAATCACCCTGATGTACACTTTAAATATCTATCATTTTAAACATTTTAAAATGTACAGTTCAGTGGTATTAGCACATTCACATTGTTATGCAAACATCAGCATTATCCATTTCTAGTACTTTTTCATCTTTCCAAACTGAAACTGAACACCCATTAAACAAAAACTTCCCACTTCCCCTTCCTTCCAGGCCCTAGCAACCACCATTCTACTTTCTGTCTCTTTGAATTTGAGGTACCTACTCTAGGTACCTCATATAAGTGGAAACATATGATGTTTGTTATTTTGTGTCTGGTTTATTTCACTTAGCATAATGCACTCAGGGTTCATCCATGTTGTAGTGTGTGTCAGAATTTCTTTCCTTTTTAAGGTTGAATAATATCCTATTGGATGTATATAGAGATTTTATTTACCCATTCATCAATGGACACTTGGGTTGCTTCCACCTTTTGGTAACTGTGAATAATGCTATTAACAAGAGTATATATAAATGTCTGTTCGAGACCCTGCTTTCAGTTTTTTTGGGTATACATCCAGAAGTGGAATTGTTAGATCATATGGTAATTCTACATTAAATTTTCCAAGGAACTGCTATTTTCTGCAGTGGCTGCACCATTTTATATTCCCACTGGCAATACACAAGGATTCTGATTTCTCCACATCCTTACCAACACTTATTTTCTCTCTCTCCTTCTCTCTCCCTCTCTCTGCCTCTGTCTTCTCTCTCTCTCTGTCCCCACCACCCTCTGCCATGCCATGTGAATGTGTGTGTTTTATATTAACCATCTTAATGGGTGGGAAATGGTGTCTCATTGTGGTTTTGATTTGCGTTTTCCTAGTGATTGGTGATGTTGAGAGTCTTTTCATGCATATCTTTGGAGGAACATCTATTCAAGTCTTTTACCTATTTTTAAACTGTTTTGTTGTTGTTGTTGTTGTTGTTGTTGTTGAGTTGTCCCCTGTTGTTTTCAAGCACTTAGTTTGTGTTTGTCTTATGATATTTTCCATAGTCTGGCTCACATGGGCATTATTTATGTGTGTTGTTGTTTCCCTTCTAGACTAAGTGAGCCTCTAAAAGATGGTCACGGTCATTTATCTCTTTTTCTAGTAGCACAGGCATTGCTTTGCACAAAGTAAGCTTTAAATAAAATTTGTTAAATGAGTAGAAGATAGTATAGTCGTTCCTTTAACACATACTTGGGTGACAGTGTGGTCAAGACTCTTCTGTGCACTGGATCTAAGTATGGGGCTCATGGCCAGAGTAGGTGAAGGGCAGCAATGGGAGTAGGGGAGGAATGGGAAGCAGTCTTTTGGACAATGTCGTTTGAAATCTCCCCATGAGATCATTCCCATTAAAAATATACTCTTAAGCCTTAAATAGAATCATAACTTAACGTCTTATTTTCCTACCCCTCTGCTTTGTTTCTGATAGTTACTTCCCTCAAACTCCCTTCCCTTTTGGGGTCTAGCTAATTGGGGCATTAACTGGAAGGCTGAGATGTCACATGGGGATATTGGGAGCCATGGTGATATAAGCCTCTTTCATGCTTCTCCCTTCAGTAGGAAGTTTAGGTTTCCAAAAGCCTGAGGTTATTCTTTTAGCTTTGTCCAAAATTTCCGCTATTGATAATTCAAGCTATGAAAAGTATGTGCCAAACCATATGTAGTAACTCATGACCTTGCTGTGACATCTGATAAATTCCAGATTTAATTGTGACAAGTGAACTCTGACCTCCTGGTAAGGGTGTGTTGTTAGTTCCAGGAGAGCCGCCTATATATCCCTAATATTGCAGTTTATCCTTTGGATTTCCAAAGTCAGATCTATTCACCTTAATGAACTAAATTTCTGAAGTTTTAATAGAGAAGTTACAAATCGTGCCCTTGAAATATTCTTAATTCTTTTTACTTATTTCCATGACAACTACCTTTTAAATATAAGGAATGATAGACATTTATAAGTGTTCTCAAATGATATCAAATTACTTCAATTGAATCAAATACAATTGCACTGTTCTCTAATAATAGTAGCATCTTTACAGCAAATTTATAGACTTGGGACTTTATATGAATTGAAAATTTTCTAAAAGGTAGGCATTTGGCTGACTGTACCTTTTAATCATTTTTTATATCTTATTAATTTTCTCTGTAAACTTTTTAGACTACATATCTTTATAATACATGAGTCCCCTTAAAAATAGAGTCGAACTCATTTTTCTCCTACATTTGTGTTAGGAGGAATATTTAAGAACTAAAGAGAAGAAGAGCTTGTGTATTTTTTGGTTTAGAATCAATTGCCTGCAGATTATCAGTGATAAATTATAAAATTTGGATCCATTGTCTACTCATGTCCAGCATACTTTCTTGGTTTTCATCCTATCACTATTTGGTGAGTATATTAAGGTATTTTAAAGAATTTAATTTTAAGCAAAATGATAGTGAGAAGATAAATTAGTGGGGGAAAGAATTAAATAATTCTTTGTTCTAAGATGAATGCTAGTGTTCTCTGCATTTATAAGTGTTTTAGGTTTTTTTTTTATGGCTAAATATTAGCCACACACACACACACACGCCATCCACAAACATGCACAACTTAAAACACTTAAAAATAATGAAGGATTGGAAACATAAATAATCAGGTAATCATTTATTTTTAATTGTTGAAGAAGCTTGAATCACTTAAAAACTTTAGATTTCAGATATTTCAATATCGAATGTTTGTAAATCAGGGTTTCTATAGGAAACAGGTAGACTCTCAAATGAAAGAATTGAGGAGAGGTTAATAAAGGGACTATTTACAAAAATGTGAGCAGAGTAAAGTTAAACCTACAAAGGATGGTGCAACACTCTGGGTTAAAAATTGTCAGAAGCTGTTACCATCCTGTTTTTACCTTTGCCAGAAAGGGTAAGGGAAGGAAACCAAAGGGTTGGAGCCTCCTGACAAGGCCTTTGTTGGGGGATGCTGCCAATCCATGGTGACCTGGCAAGGAGGAGATGGGGAAGATTTGGCTTCACTCTCTACCCTCCCTTTAATCTGCTGATGCTCCCTTTCAGCTGAATCCAACAGGAAGCTAGAGGGCAAGGAAACCCATACATGCCAGCCTCCCAGAGGAAATAGCAGATTGAGAAGGATAAAGAGTGGATTTCTAAGGGCAAATGAAAACTATCTATCCTGAACATGTTCCTTTTTTTTTCTCTCTTATAATCCCATCATGATATCCTGATATTGTGTATTAGGTCTTTAAAGAAGAGATTTAGCTGTCTAGCTGTCTAGGCAATGTGAACTATTTAATAGTGGAAGTTCTGAATGATGCTTCCCCAGAAATCCTGAGCATCCCAGATAAAAAGTGACATGGAGCCTTGTTGGTTCACAGTCTGTTTCTCTTACTGGAGAAGTATCAGGGGCTGCCTCGAACACAGCTCAAGCACTACTTGCCTTGCATTCCTTGATTTCACACTGAGGATTCTTCAGCAGGACTGCCTAAGCATTCTAGAAAATTGAGCACATCCAGTGTACTAGGCATGGATTAAATTCTGGAATCATAAAGACGAATAAGACATATTTCTTTCCTTGAGGAGCTTAAAGTCTAACAAAGGTGACTGACCTTTAAAAATTACATGCTATAAAAGGTTATAGGCAAGGAAGTCTTCATACAAGAAATTAATCTTGAAAAATGGGTAGAGTCCTCCAAGTGAATGGTCATTACAACAGCCATGAACAAAGATTTGAAGTGACCTGGCATACCCCAAGACCTTATCAGGGCAGTTTTGAACCAGCCATCTCCTCCAAGCCAAACAAAGGAATTCTGTCTTTGAAGACACAGAAGTCAAATTCCTAGCACATGACCTTCCCAATTTGGGAGTATGCTGGTAGCAATAGGCTAAGAGTGACAGAACTGCACCTTCTACTAACTCCTACAACCATCTAGTGTATTCGGAATTTTCTGGGATTTTTAGGCTACTGTCTTATTGTGTTCAGTTTCTGCAGTCTTCCTGCCATCTTGATCAACTAAAAACAGAGTGAAGGTCCACCTGTACACTGGCTGTGGTTGATGCCTTCAGAGATTAATTCATCTCAGCTGCTATCTAGGCCTATATTTATCCGTATGCTATAAAAATGGTTGCTTTTAGTGTCTCAATGAGTGATTCTGTTCTAGGACCCATAGAAGGGTCCAGACTAACCTTCCTGAGATTCTGAGTTCTATCCTAAAAACATTCTAAAATATACCATAGTCATCTTCTAGGTTCACCCACGTGCCTCCTTTCCCCCTAGGGCATCTATCTGAGTAAGGAGGATGGTATTTCTCTAGCTTGTCTTTTAAAAAGTAGCTGCAAACCAGCAACCAGTATTTTAGGGACATGGACACTGAAACTTGAGAGTTTAAGAAACTGATTTGAGTTTGCACAGGTTTTGAGTTTCGGATTTTCAGACCCCATGACATGATCACAGTATTGAGCTTGGTGGTAGACATTCAGTAAATGTTTGTTGAATGAATGAATGAATGAATGAATGAATAGATTGTCAGTCTTGTTGGAGTGTCAGATTAGCAGAAGAATTGGTTGGGTGATTACAACTGAACGGGAGAGTTATATTTTTGAAACATGTTATTCTCTGAAAAAGATGGACATGCCCTTTTGATATAATAGGTCTCTAGTTCAATATTTTCTAGCCTAAAGGGCAACTTGTGCTGGGGGAAGGAATGGGTAAATTTATGAAGATCCTTAAAAAAAAAGATTCTCTAGAAGTTTAAATTTCCTTTCCAGAAGAACAAGTTCTCATATAACACAGTCCGTGATATGTCTTAGATCTTTTTGTACAGCATTCCTTCTTATATTGTTAATGAAAACACAGGTGTTGGGAAAACTTTAGTTTGAGGAACAAAGATAAAGTAGAATTTCCTTGGGATTTTCCTGTGTTTAAGTTTTATAAACTCTCATACCCTGATTTAATTTTATTGATGTAACTGATGAGAAATAGAGAATATCAGCTTCAGCAATAGCACATGATTATAAATGTTCTGATGTTTTTCACTTATCATTAGAGAAAGTCATTTTATCAGTTAATGTGTCTTCTTCCAGAACATGAGTGATTTCATGATTCACCTTTAAGCCTATGGACAAACAACCTTCTTTTAAAGGAAAGGAATTTACATGGTCAGAATGGGCCAGCTTTTTTTCTTGTCATTCACCATTTACCATACTTGGGGGTCATGGAATTTCATTCCGTTTAGTCCATTAGTTATAAGAGCCATTGGTCACAGGTCTTCCTGAGTAATGTGGTATCCTTGTGAACTGTGGTGCCCCAGTGGGCCTCTAGCCCCTGAGACTGGTGAAAAATGAATGCACTTGTTATGTCTAAGAGAACATGTGTTCTTGCCTCCTCTTTTAAAACTTCTGAAGGAGCTGTCTTTGTTCTGACTGAACAGACTAAATTGGATTTATTTTATCTCAAAAGGCTCTAGCAGTTTTCTCTGTAGATGATCTATTTGAAGTTCTTTTTCAGTTGTGTTTCAGGTGTTCAGTATTGTCATTTAATATTCTTTTGAAATTTTCTACTTTTGTGGGCAATAAATACAAGAGAAAGGTTGTAATTTTCTAATCTAATGAATGGAAAGACCAATCCTTCTGGTTTATTCTTAAGAAAAATTGTCTTTCTTATAATTTATGTGACTTTGGGAATACTTCCTGGGCCCATGGGCACATGAGAGGACAGCTTCTGTTCTATTCTCAGGCAACCTGGTAGTTTGGCTTAAAGAGCTAAGGTAGAGCAGATGATCTTGTTATCTATTGTATTAATTTAGTGATTTATGTAATCTCTCTTCTAGTGATAGAAAACTTCGGTATTAGTAAGACTTAATGTCTTACGAATATGAATGAAAGGAAAAAGCAATGGGAAACACATACCTTAAGTTATTTATTGGTCATTATGTACATTCATTCTTGACATTCCCAAGTATATATTTGGACTTCTAAATTGTCTTTGAAGAAGCTTGAAGTGTTTTACACATGACATCTTATTAATCTATATATCCAAATTTAATTTGGAATGAGAGCGGGAAAACTGGGAAAATGGAAATTGTTATACACTATACACATAGAAATAACAGTATATTATTGAAAAAGTGTAAATCTTCATATCTAGAATCTAAAATTTATTATCCTCTACTAGGTGAGCTTCTGGAGGTCAGAAACTGTGTTTTCATTGCTGTAATACCCTCTAGGATGCTTGTTTTCTTATCAAGTTAAAGAGAATGGAGTTTTCTGAGCTTTACTGCATTTCTAGTCTACATCATCCCAGTTACTCAAATTATTGTAAATCATCAAGAGTGGGCACTCTAAGGAGTCTTGTTCCCTGAAAACATCTAGCACAACACGCAGTTAATACTTAATAAGTTCTTGTTGTTAATAAGTTAGTTATGTTTGACCCAATCCAAAAGAGGATAGTGTCTACTTGAAGAGCTTCCATTAGTTAATGATTATTAAATATTATAACAAATGAAATGGACTGAAGACATAGAAAAGGGTGTTAGAGCAATTTCATAGATAAGTTTACTTTTCCTTTGGTTTCTGAAGTTACTTAAATTCAATCCAGAAGAAAGGAAGCCTGTTTAGATAAGTAGGATCCAAGATTTAAAAAAATTAGGGGAATGGTAGGTAAATGTAATCTTTTGATTGTTAGCATGCATGTGTCAAATCCACAACAGATTTTTATTTCAACATCCCTTAGTACTATATAAGTAGAATTTGCTTCTATAAACACAAATGCAAGTTCAAAATATATAACTAACAAAGTAGTAAATCTGAATGTAGCAAATGGTTAGAATGAACTTTTAATTAAAACATCATGTTATGTTAATCTGCACTGGAAGCATTTATCTAAGTAAATGAGTTGAGGTTGTACTCTTCAAGACTGAGTTATGCCTCATTCTTGAATAGCAAGCACCAGGCTTATTTTTTAAATGCTAATATTCAGACCGATCTTCCCCTTCAGACTTGACTTTACAGAAAGCAACAGTTTGGCTTTTGAGGCTGACTCTGAGTTGGAAGGGAACCATGAAGGTCATCTAGTCTAGTGGATTCTTACCCACTCACATTCACACAGCTGGTTATTGACATTTATGGGAGTATAATTTGTGCCTTCTGCCTGGGGAGGATAAACATCTCCTCCTTTCACTCCTTAATTCATCCTGCGATCTGTCAAGAATTGAGCTATTTCAGTCTGGCTTCATCCAATTTCATTTTCTTTCTTTCTCCATTTAATTGTATTAGCTTCTTGGATGATGTGAATTGGGGGAGACAGATACTTAGTGGTTGAGAGGGGGAAGCTATTAAAGGTAAAAGAGATCATATGAGAAATATTTTTGGGCCCTTTCAATTCTGATATAATTACTTTTAAGGGTTGATTTAGAACAGCGCAGTAACAGCGCAGTAAGATTTTAGCTTTCAAATCCAAAGTGATTAATCTCTTTAAGAGGCTTAATACAATCCTTTTAACTGTCCCTTTTCAGAATAATAATAATGCCAATTAAACAACAACCATAATAAAAACAACAATAACAATAGCAACAATGATGTGTCATGTGTTTTGAATATATTTTCTTGCACACTCATGACAACCCTGTGAGATAGGTATTATTAGAATCCCCACTTTATAGATAAGAAAATTGAGGCATGAGAAAACTGAGATATAACTTGCCCAAAGTCACACACCTTAAAGCTTCTTGAAAGAAATAATGTATTTTCCATTTGTTAGAGCTTGAACTAAATTTAATAATATTTATACCTTTTTAATAGGTGGTTGAAGGAAAAATATGAAAATGTGAGTTGCTTATCATTTCACATTAAACATTGTGAGAAAACCATAGCAATGCTGCAAAATTTGTTAGAATGATGAAATAGAGTTAGTTTCCACGGTCATCATGTCAAGGTGCATGATAAGATTTTTGTTTTTCAGATGGACTCTTGAAGCATAAGAAATTTATTGTTTAACTTAGAAGTCCCTAAATTCTGAAATGAACTGTTTGTTTAGCTATTAAACCACTAGAGCTAGACATGGAGACTTAGCTGTTTTTCACAGATTCATGCGCACTTCCCTTAAACAAGTTCCTCTCTCAATGAACAGTGCCCTCTGAGACTTCATCTGACCAGTTACCAGAGATGCATGCTGTAAATTAGAGCATAAGGAGTGTTGCTGTTACTGTTATAGCTGAGAGGCATTCCCTTTACTGTCTAGTAAAACCTTTGTTAACGCCAGTCCAAATTGCCAGAAACCTAAATTCATAGGAATTGTTTTTAATCAAAGGAGGCAAATAATAAGAAAGCAAGTTAGTATTAGAATAATAAGAAAGCAAAGTACGAACACAAAGATATCTTAAGAATGTTTTGGGAATGGTGAACTCGGTCTAATACCTGATCATTTCAATGTAACCTTTATGTGATTGTATAGTGAATACACATTTAAGAAATCATAACACTGAGGTGCTGAAAGATAAACCATTAGAATTGGGAGGTTCCCCTTGTTATTTAGATGAAGAAACTGACAGCCAGGGAGAGGTATATGTGAGGTCATTTTTAAGAATAGTGCCATAGTCTTTTTGTTATTCCACCCTTCCTCAGTCATCAAAGAGTCATTCATTGCACTGCTTACCATGGCAGGGGGATAAATTAATGCATCTTAGAAAACTTTTATCAAAGGTTGAGACAGATTTTTCTGCTTTAACTCTTTGCTTTTAGTCACAAGGGAGGTAGGACTTAATATTTTGGATATTTGAAAAGGGTTAGGATATATAGAAGGGATAGAGGAATAACAGGATAATACTACAGAGCCAGCATGCAATTAAGGAGTAAATCACGTGGTACCAATTTTAACAATAATGAACAACATTTCCCAAACAAGATTTCCCTGGGATATCAGTAGTCATGTTGTAAAAAGATATGCCCAAGTAAGTTTGTGAAATTTTCACTACCATACACCCCTTTTAGGAATTCACAACTGATGTTAGCTTTTTAAAAGCTCTGAGAATTGCTGTAGTAGAGAAATATAAACTTCGTTTAAACCAGAGATTCCAATTTTATTTGTTCTAGAATAATGTTATGTGAACCCAAATTGAAAAATGCTGATTTAAGGATCCTGAGGATAAGGAAGCTGAATGGTAGGCTCGTATAGTTGAGGATGTTACCGGTTCGGGGGTCCTTGCCCCTCTCAGGACAGAAGTCAAGAGAGTGGACAAAACAGTTTTGCCGAGAGGTTTATTAAAGCGAAGGCTTGATGCACCACGGAAGTGCACTCCGAAGGAGAGTGGCTGTGGCTCCCTGAGGTTTATAGGTACAGCATAATTATGGGCACTCTGAGGGTTGGGCCATCCCTCATCTCCCTCCAGTCCCTCCGCAATACCTGCAGAGGCAGGTTCTTCTTAACACATGTGCAGTGCGACTGCATACTACTTCATGCATTGCATGTTTCGTTAGCATCTTAAATCTCATCCTTGGGCGTGATTTAAATTAGGGAAACGTCACCTTAGGGACTCTCCTGAGCCTTACTGCGCATGTGTGGTGATAGTCCCTTGTTGCTGGTGTGCCTCCCAAGGCTCTGCGATGCCCATCTGAGGTGGAACCCTAGGGCGGATGTTCTTGTGAAACTTATCAGGCTTCTGTAGCTGACCTTTCTGACTAACACAACAGCAGGAAGTTACACCCCTGTCTCAAGGAAAGCTTTGTGGAGGACTAGGTATTTGAGCCAGGCTTTTAAGAACGAGTGAGAGATGAATACACAGAGAGGAACAGGATGAGCGAAACTGTGGGGCCAGGAGTGAGCACCAAACCTGGCACTCAGTTGGTGCTCAATAAATGTTTTTGAATGAACGTGTGAGTGAAAATATGATTTCCATTAAAGGAAGTCAGGATATTGGCTTTATTGGATTGAAAAGGTTGGAAGAGATGAAAACAAAGTTGCAGAGGTAGAATTTTCAAATTACGGAGGGCTAAGCTAAGTATTCAGGACTCTATCCAGCGGGGAGCTCTTGTTGGTTCCTGGGCAGAGGATGACACAGTAAAATAATGTTTGGCAAGAATAATCTGAGAATGGTGTGGAGCCAGGGCCGGAAGAGGTGGATGGACAGCTGAGCCCCATTTACCAGGTAGGGATGGAAAAGACTAAAAATACAGTGAAAAGCAAGGAGTCTTCGAAAGCAATGCTAACTTCTGTGGGTAGAAAGTAGTCACATACTGGTTTTCATACATGCTGAAGTAAAAGCAAAAACAGGAGACCTTTTAAATATGAGAAATAAGGTAGACTATTCCATCACAATCATCTTTGATAGCTTGGAGACAGGAAAGCCGAGGTATGCTGTACCTGAAAACTAATAATGTCTTTATTACTAAGATGTATTTGTCCTTTATTATGTTTGCAGGGTGTGAAATTCAGGATAAATTACTCTGTCAGGAAACTTCACCGGCTAGAGTTCCCGAAGGGGATTAGACACTGACTTTCCTAATGTTTTTGATGTCCTCATAGTGCAAAACTGTTTATGTGAATAAGCATGTAATTTTTCTTTATGCATCTTATTGCTGCTGAAAGCTCTGAGCACTCTTAACATAATTTCCTTTCTTAAAGAAAGAAGACTAAAATAGTGTCCAGTCAAACGCTTGTGTGCTTGTCTTCATTTTGCAGTCGAATTATTGGTTATTTTATGTTTGCTCTACTTACTTCTCTTTCATTCACTCTTAGGTTAGAGAAAGAGTTAAGTCCTCTTTGGGGTAAAATATTTTCTAGAACAGTTATAAAAACTAACCCAAATAAAAAGCTACACAAAAATATCCCAGTCTTAAATAGCATTCCTTTTAAAACAATGATATAAAGATAAGATACTTTATAATTATAGCTATTATTGCTTGGTGGCTTGAATGGTCAGGTTATTTTAGGGTTGTCTTGAAATGCTTGCCCCTTTATTCTGTGATTCATTGACTCTCTTGACCTTTATAATTCAATATATAATGTCTTTCTTAGGCAGTCTTCCCTGATAAGCCCCAAATCACCTAGCACACCATACAGTCCACACTTTCCAATTGACTTTCACATTTGTGTGCAGATATTACTATTTTCTTTACACAATTAGTATTTTTTTATTTGCGTACTTCCTTCTTCTGGGTTCTTAATCATTGCACACATTTTTTTCCTGAGAAAGTAAAGTCTTAGAGACCAGTGGTCTGCATCAGTGGATCTCGGCTGCTGAAGATGAGAATCACCTGGAAAGCTTTTTAAAAATTCTGATACAGAGATCTCACCCTCTAAGATTATTATTTAATTTGTAGAACCACTGATCTACATCAAACCCAAATTACAAAAACACTATATTGTAGTGAATAGTACAAAGCCATGGATTCTATGAACTTATGGCAAATGTTTTATATTAAGGTAGGGACTAAAGTAAAAATTGTCTAGGAAATTTCAAGCTGCCAGTACGATGCCAAGTTTCTCTATTTCTTCTTTTTTGTAACAATTTTATACAGATTCTTACATACTATTACAGTGCCAATGCCAGTGACTAACTTCTTTTAATTGACTCAAAGGTAGACTATAGTGATAATTAATTCACTTTTGAACTCCAGACTTTATAGGTCATTCAGTTTTTTTAACCAATATATAGTTCGGTATGTGTATGTCCTATGTATCAGACGTTGTTAGAACATTTAAACATGCATTTTTTTGGAAATTAAAAATTAAAAAAGAAATCTATTTTAATATGCCTCCCCCATTTTTGGGGTGTGTGTGTGTGTGTGTGTGTGTGTGTGTGTGTGTGTGTGTTTTCAGTCTTTAATCATTTTTTTGAATGACTGTTTTGAAATTTTAACTATAAATTATTGTCCTTTGGCCAGAGACTGTTCAAAAACATCCACACCAGAGTAACACACCAGTGGAGTCATGGGGAAAAGTGTGGAAAGGGCAGAAGTGTGGTATGCCCAGGGCGGCAAGGGGTGGGTTGGACAGCTGAGCCCCACTTACCAGGAGACAAAGCCACATACTCAGTGTTGAGTAAACCCCAAATTATGTGTCCACAGGGCTTTTTCTCTCATCTCTCTTAACAGTAGCTTTGTTCTGAGAAGCTTTAGAATATAACTGCTTGACAATTGTGCAGCTCACTGGTGCCTGGATGAGAAATGGAATTATACCATTTTACGTGAGCTGTTCGAAAACGTGAATTAAATAATTTTATTTTCTCAACTACTGAGGGCAGCACACCTGGAAAAGGATTTTCCTGAACAAATAGAAGCTAATTATAAAATAGTTTTACCTTTAGTTACATATGCAAAAAAATCCTCTTTGCTAGATTAATTTTTCAGTACTTGCTTGTAAAGCACAGTGCCTTTCAGAGAGGTTTTGAAAATTATGCATCTAGAAATGCTTTTCAGCCCTAGTAGAAATACTCCTCAACTTCTGAAATTGAAACAACTTAGCAAAAATTCTCTTGAGTTCTTGGAGGCCATAAAGCAAGTAACGGGCAATTCAAATAAAGGTCTTTCTTCTTGTTTGTGTCTCAGACGCACACCTGAAAATAATCGTTTTGGCAGATTTGACTGATAAATGAGCACTTGTTAAAAAGGGGATGCATGGTGTGCTGGTTCAGCAGGACATCTTGACTGGTGACAATAACAAAGGGTCTGGGGTGACCTGTCCCCTGGGAAATAAAGGGGCTGTGCATTTCCAGTCATTAATCACCCCAGGAACAGCTGTTTTAAACCCTTGAGTCTAACTGATAGGGACATGGAACACTTGGCCAGGTGGCTGGAGGTTAATGCACTTTCCTAGAGTGAGGGGAAGTGTTTTGGACACTCACACACATTTCATGCTCAGTTGTGATGAGCATGAAATTCCAGGAGGAGGTGCATTTGAAGGGGTCACGTGTATAGGAGAAATTTCAGAAATTGAGTTTTAAAGTACTAACAGCCTGATGAGAAATCTAAAGATGTAGTAGGATGTCTCACAGACTATTTTAGTTAATAGTGAGTTTCAGCTGAGGAAAATTACTGTCACCAGTGTTTCTAACTTATAAACTTCACATGAGATCCTTTGTAGACTTGTAAGCCATGTAGTTACATTCTGCCCCTTCAGACTTTAATTTATGGTTGTCATATTTCCTGAGCTTTGCAGGATTTTCCAATCACACCAAAGCTAAACCAGAAGGTTGAAAAATGTGACATTGATTTTTGAAGATTAGAACCAATTTACATAACTTATTTATGAGAGAATATTTATGTTGAAGAGTAAAGTACGAAAGCACTTCTGTAAAGTGTCTAGCAAGTTGTAGGCATATGTAGAAATATGGGCCAGACTTGATGTTCCCACTTGTTTTAGGTAACATTCACTGTTTTTTACAAAAGTTGAGAAGTTCATCATCTAGATTTGGCCAGATATATCCAGAAGTCCCAGAATAAATTCAAGCAAGTTAAAAAATGACAATCATTACCTACTCTCTCATGGGTGGTGGGCGGGCTTGTTTCTGATCAGAAAACAAGATATGTTGTTTATCTGGTTCTCCATCCTTTTTTTTTTTGTGTCAACTTTTCTTATACCACTCCTTTTGGATGCCTCAGGATTAATGCAGGTGGGCAGCTCCACATAAGACCATCATCTGGGATAGACCCAGTTTAGGATTTGTGTGGGCAAATATTTTCCAGAACTACTTTCGACACTTAAAAACTCAGTTTTAATTTTCTCTAACAATTTCAAGTTTGAAATCCATAAGAAGAAAACAAAAGTCTTGTGATATCATTGTTGTCTACTTGTCTTTTAAGTGCTTTCTTATACATATAATCACTATTATAATAAAATAGCAGTCACTTCATGTATTGGAACTTTCTGGTTTTTTTTTTTCTCTTTCCCACTTTATAATTGAACTTTGCTCTGCCAGTGCCTAAAATGATGCCAATATTCTGTCACATTTCTAACCTCAGGTGCAAAGGATTAATTATATTGGCACAGGATTTTCTCCAAAGGCAAAATATGAATCTGAATTTATTAATTCAGTATCATGACTACCACCTAAAAATGAATTGCTTCAAGGACTAAATCAATTGTGTAAAGAGACTATCTCCATTAGAGGAATTTTATTTTCTCTTTGAAACTCCTGGGAAAAAAATTATTGTATAGAGTTATTTTAGAAATATGCTCAGTGAAGGTCGACAAGTACAATGGCAATAAACAATTTATGCACTTTGCCAAAGGAATGAATTTATGTATTATTTTTTATTTTAGATTCACCTAATGGATCTTAATGGATGTCATTTTGTAATCTGGTACTTAAAACAAAAAAATCTAAATCATTTTCACATTTTATCCCATGTCTCCCTTATAAAAGAAAAGATTTTCTATTTTCTTGTTTCCTTATTTTCAGAGGCATTTTCCTCCAAGAAATGAAAAATGACTTTATAACTTCAAACTTGCAAGCTGAGTCACAGCAGGCCTGAATATGAAATAGCCGAAAACATGTGTGTGCATTCCTACCCCAAGCAGCATTCTTTATATCATAGATCACTGTCACTAAAGAATTCAGTTAAATACAAAGACCCTCAGGTAGAATGGGCTGTTAAGAGCCACCCCGAGTCTGTGAGTCTGCGAGTCTGTGAGTGAGCTGGAGAAAACCACTCATATTTGTGAACCCGGCTGGAAAGGTCATTAATAAATGCTTATTACTCCAGTCTAGGAAATGGTTTCTGAGACCACACGCAGGTTAAAATAATAAAATAAATTAAAAATAGGGGTAGGGGAGGGAAGCTTGCATTAGGACTTTTTTGTCTTATTAAAATTAGCAAGAAGGGATGAGCACCTAAGATTTTTGGTCCTATGGCATTCTGCTTCTCTACCATGAACTCTTGTAATATTATATAATGATGATATGATAATAATGGAGTCATAGATAGTAACTATGACTCATTTCAGTATCATTAACTCTGACAAGTATAACTCTAAAATTGGAGGCTTTATAGCGAAATATCAAATGTGAGGTCAAAAAAATGAAGGTTGATTTCAAGGGTCCCAACCCACTCTTATTCTGGTGACTGCAATTTACATTTTTATAGCACTCCGTAATCAAAGACTGCTCCGTAATTTTGTGAATATTATTAAGGCTTACAGGCTGCTATAAATTTATGGTAGCAGCTGGGTGGTGATCTATTCACAGTTCTGGATTTTTTCTATTTCACATTTGCTGATTGCTGCAAATGCCCTAGAACATGGGCGGTGGAGCTTCTGTTTTAATCCTGTGTAGTTGTGTTATAATATAGGAGAGAGAGCAGATTTTGGCCCTAAATCATGTAAATGGTAAAATGGCAAACGGACTGGAAGCCATGACTCATAGTTCTCCCACTGTACCTCTGAAACTACATTTCATCAAGTAAACCAGGAAAACGACTTTCATTGGAAAGTCAAATAGAAAACCACGTCGGTTTTATGTCATTTTTATGCATCATATTTTATGGTATTAGTCATAATACTTATTTGATTTCAGATACCATAAACCTTGTTAATTATAGTCAGTAAACAGTTTTGAGGATTTTTTTTTTTTTTTTTGCCTACTTATACAACTGGTTGCTCTATATGATGTGATGAGAGGCAGATGACAGGCATCCAGGGAAGTTGTGTGCATTTTCCCATTGGTGCGATTGACTGTTGCCAGCCACCCATGTTGATTCTAAAATAAGGGCTTGAACTTTGCTTTTGTGCTCTGGTGGTGGGTAATATGCTGATACCACAACTTAGACTGCAGAATTTGTTTTGAGGAGAGTAACTTCTGCTTTTTTCTTTCTAGAGAATAGGAATTAAAAATTTGCTTTTTATTTTCAGTTTGAAATAGAAATAGAAAAAAATTCGTATATGTAACTTGCTTTATCTTCCTTACATATACACTACTATGGCTATTTGAGGCATTTTATCTCCATAGATTTCTCGGTTTCTCACAGATCTTTTTTATGTAGTAATAAAGATTTTTTTTTTTTTGGTCTATGAGCCTTTGGGGGTTAAGAAACTTGTCTGAAGTGATGTACACTTTAGTGTCTCTTTCAATAGTCTGGTGGATAACATTGAAATAGTTCCCTATAATGCTGAGCAAGAAGAAGAATTTTGGAGAGTAATGTTTTATACATAGTCTCTCCTAACTTTATTTCCTCTTATGTAGCTTTCATTTGTACCACTTTTTAAGAATCTCTTGAGCATCCAATGTGGGGAATTGAGCACTCGTTCTTCTTGCAAGCATGTGGTTCCTGCTCCTACCAGCTGAATTTAGGGGGGCCTGGTATCATTTAGACAGTTTAATGTTTGCCTATTAAATTTTACCTAACTATAGGATACTAAGTATGCCAGAAAGGGGAAAAAGGCCTAACTCATGAGTGGGAAATGAGAGACTAGAAATCTAAATATTTACTGTAGAGCTATTTCCATCTATCTTATACGCATTCTGATACCACAGTGGAACTCAGTCAACCCAGGAGTTTTGTACAGAACGACTGCATAATGTTGTTATTAAAATGGAAGCAGAGGCAGTTCAAACCAAGAAGTGGTTTGAAAAGTCTTGAATTCCTAATGAGTGATTAAAACAATGGTCAGTGCAAGCTAACAAATATCGTGAGTGTGTAAGAAAGACTTTAGGACTCTGCAGAACAGAGGTTCAAGCTTTTGCTCTGTTGCCAGGGCATTGGGTCAAGGCACTCAAACTCTCTGGGAAATTTCTCATCTGTGAATTAGTGAGGATGAATTAGGTGATTTCATATGTTTTCTTCTAGATCTAAGGTTCTCTGATTCTATGACATTACCACAGGTCTGGAAAATAATTGCACAGTCAGACAAGACCTCATTTTATGTTATTAATCATAATGGGGCAGAGGAGGGGACCATTAATTATACCCTGAACAATATTATCTCCTTGGAGGCTCCTGTAGCTGTTCCATTTGAAGAAGAACCTCTACTAGGTTCTTTGGATAAAATACCAAAGACGAGTTATTTTCTTTTAGTTCTTTCAGCATAAGCATTGTCTTCCTGCCTCTGTTGGGCTGATGAGAAGTCTGCTGTTAGTTTAAGTATTCCTATGTGGGCAGCTTTTGTTTGCTTTAATATTTT
>NW_011888800.1:5768065-5774365 GCF_000151845.1 Pteropus vampyrus | reverse complement strand
TGTGTCAACTTTTCTTATACCACTCCTTTTGGATGCCTCAGGATTAATGCAGGTGGGCAGCTCCACATAAGACCATCATCTGGGATAGACCCAGTTTAGGATTTGTGTGGGCAAATATTTTCCAGAACTACTTTCGACACTTAAAAACTCAGTTTTAATTTTCTCTAACAATTTCAAGTTTGAAATCCATAAGAAGAAAACAAAAGTCTTGTGATATCATTGTTGTCTACTTGTCTTTTAAGTGCTTTCTTATACATATAATCACTATTATAATAAAATAGCAGTCACTTCATGTATTGGAACTTTCTGGTTTTTTTTTTCTCTTTCCCACTTTATAATGGAACTTTGCTCTGCCAGTGCCTAAAATGATGCCAATATTCTGTCACATTTCTAACCTCAGGTGCAAAGGATTAATTATATTGGCACAGGATTTTCTCCAAAGGCAAAATATGAATCTGAATTTATTAATTCAGTATCATGACTACCACCTAAAAATGAATTGCTTCAAGGACTAAATCAATTGTGTAAAGAGACTATCTCCATTAGAGGAATTTTATTTTCTCTTTGAAACTCCTGGGAAAAAAATTATTGTATAGAGTTATTTTAGAAATATGCTCAGTGAAGGTCGACAAGTACAATGGCAATAAACAATTTATGCACTTTGCCAAAGGAATGAATTTATGTATTATTTTTTATTTTAGATTCACCTAATGGATCTTAATGGATGTCATTTTGTAATCTGGTACTTAAAACAAAAAAATCTAAATCATTTTCACATTTTATCCCATGTCTCCCTTATAAAAGAAAAGATTTTCTATTTTCTTGTTTCCTTATTTTCAGAGGCATTTTCCTCCAAGAAATGAAAAATGACTTTATAACTTCAAACTTGCAAGCTGAGTCACAGCAGGCCTGAATATGAAATAGCCGAAAACATGTGTGTGCATTCCTACCCCAAGCAGCATTCTTTATATCATAGATCACTGTCACTAAAGAATTCAGTTAAATACAAAGACCCTCAGGTAGAATGGGCTGTTAAGAGCCACCCCGAGTCTGTGAGTCTGCGAGTCTGTGAGTGAGCTGGAGAAAACCACTCATATTTGTGAACCCGGCTGGAAAGGTCATTAATAAATGCTTATTACTCCAGTCTAGGAAATGGTTTCTGAGACCACACGCAGGTTAAAATAATAAAATAAATTAAAAATAGGGGTAGGGGAGGGAAGCTTGCATTAGGACTTTTTTGTCTTATTAAAATTAGCAAGAAGGGATGAGCACCTAAGATTTTTGGTCCTATGGCATTCTGCTTCTCTACCATGAACTCTTGTAATATTATATAATGATGATATGATAATAATGGAGTCATAGATAGTAACTATGACTCATTTCAGTATCATTAACTCTGACAAGTATAACTCTAAAATTGGAGGCTTTATAGCGAAATATCAAATGTGAGGTCAAAAAAATGAAGGTTGATTTCAAGGGTCCCAACCCACTCTTATTCTGGTGACTGCAATTTACATTTTTATAGCACTCCGTAATCAAAGACTGCTCCGTAATTTTGTGAATATTATTAAGGCTTACAGGCTGCTATAAATTTATGGTAGCAGCTGGGTGGTGATCTATTCACAGTTCTGGATTTTTTCTATTTCACATTTGCTGATTGCTGCAAATGCCCTAGAACATGGGCGGTGGAGCTTCTGTTTTAATCCTGTGTAGTTGTGTTATAATATAGGAGAGAGAGCAGATTTTGGCCCTAAATCATGTAAATGGTAAAATGGCAAACGGACTGGAAGCCATGACTCATAGTTCTCCCACTGTACCTCTGAAACTACATTTCATCAAGTAAACCAGGAAAACGACTTTCATTGGAAAGTCAAATAGAAAACCACGTCGGTTTTATGTCATTTTTATGCATCATATTTTATGGTATTAGTCATAATACTTATTTGATTTCAGA
Source organism: Pteropus vampyrus (assembly GCF_000151845.1). Taxonomy (NCBI): domain Eukaryota; kingdom Metazoa; phylum Chordata; class Mammalia; order Chiroptera; family Pteropodidae; genus Pteropus; species Pteropus vampyrus. Next base: position 5,772,411 of record NW_011888800.1, on the reverse strand, counting down.
TACCATAAACCTTGTTAATTATAGTCAGTAAACAGTTTTGAGGATTTTTTTTTTTTTTTTTGCCTACTTATACAACTGGTTGCTCTATATGATGTGATGAGAGGCAGATGACAGGCATCCAGGGAAGTTGTGTGCATTTTCCCATTGGTGCGATTGACTGTTGCCAGCCACCCATGTTGATTCTAAAATAAGGGCTTGAACTTTGCTTTTGTGCTCTGGTGGTGGGTAATATGCTGATACCACAACTTAGACTGCAGAATTTGTTTTGAGGAGAGTAACTTCTGCTTTTTTCTTTCTAGAGAATAGGAATTAAAAATTTGCTTTTTATTTTCAGTTTGAAATAGAAATAGAAAAAAATTCGTATATGTAACTTGCTTTATCTTCCTTACATATACACTACTATGGCTATTTGAGGCATTTTATCTCCATAGATTTCTCGGTTTCTCACAGATCTTTTTTATGTAGTAATAAAGATTTTTTTTTTTTTGGTCTATGAGCCTTTGGGGGTTAAGAAACTTGTCTGAAGTGATGTACACTTTAGTGTCTCTTTCAATAGTCTGGTGGATAACATTGAAATAGTTCCCTATAATGCTGAGCAAGAAGAAGAATTTTGGAGAGTAATGTTTTATACATAGTCTCTCCTAACTTTATTTCCTCTTATGTAGCTTTCATTTGTACCACTTTTTAAGAATCTCTTGAGCATCCAATGTGGGGAATTGAGCACTCGTTCTTCTTGCAAGCATGTGGTTCCTGCTCCTACCAGCTGAATTTAGGGGGGCCTGGTATCATTTAGACAGTTTAATGTTTGCCTATTAAATTTTACCTAACTATAGGATACTAAGTATGCCAGAAAGGGGAAAAAGGCCTAACTCATGAGTGGGAAATGAGAGACTAGAAATCTAAATATTTACTGTAGAGCTATTTCCATCTATCTTATACGCATTCTGATACCACAGTGGAACTCAGTCAACCCAGGAGTTTTGTACAGAACGACTGCATAATGTTGTTATTAAAATGGAAGCAGAGGCAGTTCAAACCAAGAAGTGGTTTGAAAAGTCTTGAATTCCTAATGAGTGATTAAAACAATGGTCAGTGCAAGCTAACAAATATCGTGAGTGTGTAAGAAAGACTTTAGGACTCTGCAGAACAGAGGTTCAAGCTTTTGCTCTGTTGCCAGGGCATTGGGTCAAGGCACTCAAACTCTCTGGGAAATTTCTCATCTGTGAATTAGTGAGGATGAATTAGGTGATTTCATATGTTTTCTTCTAGATCTAAGGTTCTCTGATTCTATGACATTACCACAGGTCTGGAAAATAATTGCACAGTCAGACAAGACCTCATTTCATGTTATTAATCATAATGGGGCAGAGGAGGGGACCATTAATTATACCCTGAACAATATTATCTCCTTGGAGGCTCCTGTAGCTGTTCCATTTGAAGAAGAACCTCTACTAGGTTCTTTGGATAAAATACCAAAGACGAGTTATTTTCTTTTAGTTCTTTCAGCATAAGCATTGTCTTCCTGCCTCTGTTGGGCTGATGAGAAGTCTGCTGTTAGTTTAAGTATTCCTATGTGGGCAGCTTTTGTTTGTTTTAATATTTTTTTCTTTCCATCTTTTTGTTTTTGTCTCTCACTCTTTTTTTTTTTTTTTACCTTTTCAACCTCTGCCTAACACTTAAATATTTATTGAATTATTGTTTTATATATTGAATATTCAATCATTCAATCAACATATATTTATTGAGCACCCTACTAGATGCTGGGATTACAATAATGAAAAGACAAACTTGGCCCTTGCTCAAATGGTACTTATAGTCCAGTGGGAATAAAATATTATTCCTTGTTTAAATTTTAGAAGAATTTGGAACAACTGTTTTATAACTAAATTAAGCTGCTCTTTACTCATTTGGGGACTTTCATTTCTTTCTCTTCATGTATTAGTAAAAATTTATATGAAAACATAATCCCTAATACGTCCTTGTAGTATTCTCTTGGGTATCTAGGGTATGCTATTGAGTATACAATTTTTTACAGTATGTTCTTTTTTGCATTGTGATTTCAAACTGGAAAGGTGCTCTTCATATAGCTTTGTATATTTTAGGATAGAGACAAAAGGGTTACTTGGAAGAAAAAAACATCTAAAATCATAGGACTCATGAGAAACCCTAGCATGCTCACTTGTGTTGCAAAGTTCCGATACAAAATACAGTTTATCCCGTTCCTGACTACAACCTTTTCAAAAGCATAATTGTAGAGTTTTATATATCAACTTCTAATTCATTTTTGTTGTTGCTACTTTTATTGCTTTCAACTGAAATTGTTTGTTTAATTACAGACCAAGCTTGTGGTTTCCTAGCTTTCTTTTCACTTACTGGCAAGGGCTTTTAAGGCAGACAGACCTAAGAGAGCTATGTTAAAAACATTTAAAAAAATTGTTGTCAGAGAAATAAGGAAAATACTTTCTCTACTTTATCACCTCCAGTGCTCAGAGTCATTCCTCTTAAATTCCTCTGGGCCCCCCACGGGCCTTCTGTCTTTGGCAATGACCACTATAGTTCAGCTTCAGAAAAAAAGAAAGTGGTAAACTTTGGTCTTAGTTGCTGCTTGGGAACTAAGAGAATTTGGTCAATTTTTAAACCTCATATTTTTTTTTCTTTCCTTTTTTTCCCTTCCTCTTTTTTCTCCAGTATTACTTGTGATTTTCCAATATCCCCTGACTTCATAGATTACATTTAAAATCTAAGGGTACACTTTTATATTTTTCTCAACATATAGCATTGGATCTTAACCTAGAATTAACTATTTTTCCACCTAGCTTTATTGAGATATAATTGACATATAACATTGTATAAATCTAAGGTGTACAATGTGATAATTTGATATACGTATATATTGTGAAATGACTGCCACAATAAGGTTAGTTAACATCTTCATCACTCCATACAACTACCTTTGTTTATAGTGAGAACATTTAAGATCACTCTTAGCAACTTTCAAACATATAATTCAGTGTGGTTAACTATAGTCACTGTGTTGTACATTAGATCCCTAGAACTTATTTATTTATAACTGGAGGTTTGTTCCCTTTGGCCAACATCTCCTCATCACCTTCCCTCTTCCCCAAGCTCCTGGCAATCACCATTCTGTTCTCTGTTTGTGTGGTTCCCAGGTGTAATCTGAAACCAGCTGAGGAGAGACTAAAGAAAGAGGCAGACCACTCTAGATTGGTAGTTGGCAGGTTTAACAAGCCAGAGAATTTACATATGAATTTGTCTTGGGCAGCTGAAAGATGAGATCTCTACACTCGCTTAAAGTTTATATAAAGGCCTTATCTGGGCTCAGTCACAGGTACCGTCCAGATGGTCTCGACAACACCGTACTCTCTCAAGGCTGTGTCCTTGGAACAGTTTCCACTGTGGGAACTGTTGGCAGAGCAGACATTCCAAGGACAGGGAAAGTTGTGAGGAGCCTTTGATTGCCCTGATCTAGCTCAAGGGTCAACCCGTGGTCATGTTGTCTTCTTTTTTAAAAAGTTTTATTTATTTTATTTTTTCTATTAAAAAATTTTTTAAATTTTATTAGTTTCAAGTACACAGTACATTGGTTAGACATTTATATAGTTTATAAAACAATTACCCTAATTGCTCCTTCTCTCCTCTGGTTTTCCATCTAACCAATAATAATGCTAACTGCATTCTCTATACTGTGCTCCCCATCCCCATGACCATCCATCATCTACTAATTTGTACTTCTTTAACCCTTCACTCCATTCTCCCAGCCCCCAACTCTCCCTCCTCTCTGTCCATCACCAAATTGTCCTCTATATTTGTGTGTCTATTTTTGATTAGTTTGTTCTTTTTGTTCCTTAGATTCTGCATATAAGCGAAATCATTTGGTATTTATCTTTCTCTGTCTGACTTATTTCACTCAGCATAATAACCTCTAGGTCCATCCATGTCGTTGCAAATGGTAGGATTTCATTTTTTTTTTAATGGCTGAGTAATATTCTATTGTATATATGAACTATAACTTCTTTATCTAATCGTCTGTTGATGGACATTTAGGTTATTTCCGTATCTTGGCTATTGTAAATTGTGCTGCCATGAATATTGGGGTGCATAGATCTTTACAAATTATTGTTTTGGTTTTCCTTGGATAAATACGTCTTCTTGATTATCTCTTCCAACAATGAGTTTGGCTTTTTCAGATTTCACATATAAGCGAGATCATACAACATTTGTCTTTCTCTGTCTGACTTATTTTACTTAGCGTAATGTCCTCAAGGTACATCTATGTTGTTGCGAATGGAAGGATTTCCTCCTTTTTATGGCTGAATAATATTTGT
>NW_011888800.1:5733382-5768015 GCF_000151845.1 Pteropus vampyrus | reverse complement strand
TTTTTTTTCTTTCCTTTTTTTCCCTTCCTCTTTTTTCTCCAGTATTACTTGTGATTTTCCAATATCCCCTGACTTCATAGATTACATTTAAAATCTAAGGGTACACTTTTATATTTTTCTCAACATATAGCATTGGATCTTAACCTAGAATTAACTATTTTTCCACCTAGCTTTATTGAGATATAATTGACATATAACATTGTATAAATCTAAGGTGTACAATGTGATAATTTGATATACGTATATATTGTGAAATGACTGCCACAATAAGGTTAGTTAACATCTTCATCACTCCATACAACTACCTTTGTTTATAGTGAGAACATTTAAGATCACTCTTAGCAACTTTCAAACATATAATTCAGTGTGGTTAACTATAGTCACTGTGTTGTACATTAGATCCCTAGAACTTATTTATTTATAACTGGAGGTTTGTTCCCTTTGGCCAACATCTCCTCATCACCTTCCCTCTTCCCCAAGCTCCTGGCAATCACCATTCTGTTCTCTGTTTGTGTGGTTCCCAGGTGTAATCTGAAACCAGCTGAGGAGAGACTAAAGAAAGAGGCAGACCACTCTAGATTGGTAGTTGGCAGGTTTAACAAGCCAGAGAATTTACATATGAATTTGTCTTGGGCAGCTGAAAGATGAGATCTCTACACTCGCTTAAAGTTTATATAAAGGCCTTATCTGGGCTCAGTCACAGGTACCGTCCAGATGGTCTCGACAACACCGTACTCTCTCAAGGCTGTGTCCTTGGAACAGTTTCCACTGTGGGAACTGTTGGCAGAGCAGACATTCCAAGGACAGGGAAAGTTGTGAGGAGCCTTTGATTGCCCTGATCTAGCTCAAGGGTCAACCCGTGGTCATGTTGTCTTCTTTTTTAAAAAGTTTTATTTATTTTATTTTTTCTATTAAAAAATTTTTTAAATTTTATTAGTTTCAAGTACACAGTACATTGGTTAGACATTTATATAGTTTATAAAACAATTACCCTAATTGCTCCTTCTCTCCTCTGGTTTTCCATCTAACCAATAATAATGCTAACTGCATTCTCTATACTGTGCTCCCCATCCCCATGACCATCCATCATCTACTAATTTGTACTTCTTTAACCCTTCACTCCATTCTCCCAGCCCCCAACTCTCCCTCCTCTCTGTCCATCACCAAATTGTCCTCTATATTTGTGTGTCTATTTTTGATTAGTTTGTTCTTTTTGTTCCTTAGATTCTGCATATAAGCGAAATCATTTGGTATTTATCTTTCTCTGTCTGACTTATTTCACTCAGCATAATAACCTCTAGGTCCATCCATGTCGTTGCAAATGGTAGGATTTCATTTTTTTTTTAATGGCTGAGTAATATTCTATTGTATATATGAACTATAACTTCTTTATCTAATCGTCTGTTGATGGACATTTAGGTCATTTCCGTATCTTGGCTATTGTAAATTGTGCTGCCATGAATATTGGGGTGCATAGATCTTTACAAATTATTGTTTTGGTTTTCCTTGGATAAATACGTCTTCTTGATTATCTCTTCCAACAATGAGTTTGGCTTTTTCAGATTTCACATATAAGCGAGATCATACAACATTTGTCTTTCTCTGTCTGACTTATTTTACTTAGCGTAATGTCCTCAAGGTACATCTATGTTGTTGCGAATGGAAGGATTTCCTCCTTTTTATGGCTGAATAATATTTGTCGTATGTGTTTTTTTTTTTATCTATTAATCCATCTATGGACACGTAGGTTGTTTCTATGTCTTGGCTGTTGTAAATAACTGGCATTAGTTTTTATGTTTTGAAATAAAGAAAAATAACAGAATCATGAAGTTTAAGGCTTCTATTGAAATGGAGCAAATTTGCTAGTCAAAACTACACACACACACACACACACACACACGCACACACACATCTACAAAGAAATAGTAAAATAGTATAGTCACTTCACGTTCCTCTTGATCTCCTTACTATCTTCTTTTTCTTCTTTTTCTCTTTCATTCCTCCTTGTGGTCCATTTAACTACATTTTTATTGTTTAGTCTTTTAGATGTCTATAATCAAATAAATATAGTGATGTAGCTATTCAAATGTTAGTGAGCAGATAAATTACTTATATAGGGCTCAGGCAATTTTTAGGAAGAGAGAGAAATACATCCCTGCTCAAACTGAGAGATCACAGTGTATTTCTGAACTTCTGTATCTTTTGTTTTCTTAATATGGAGAAAAATATCCTGCTTCTCATCAATGGCAAAATATCTAAAATTACTTGTTGGAGGGAAGAATGCTTTAACATGCTCTGCTATAATGTGTGCTAAATGCATTTAAAGGGGAGAATGAAATAAAATTATTATAAGAATTTTTCTTTTCTTTGATATTCATATCCATTCAAATTGATAGCAAATGTGCTCCTGTAGGTCCTCATGGAATTTTAAAACATTCTGCGATAATATTAGCAGATATTTTAAATACTTTTTTATGAATCAGCCTTAGTGAGAACTGAAAAAAGAGTGAGGGATCAAGGTTATTACTTCCAGATTCTCTAATTCTCATGGCTAAACTAAAGGGAACTTATGCTCTTTACTAGATTTTTTTTTCTTCTTTGACATTCCTGTTTTTCATAGATGCCAAACACCCACAAATAAATGAAACGTTTGCAACACTATTTTTGACTTAGCATGAAAAATTTCCATCTTTGACTCACATGAAAATCTATCTTCTTTTGTTGTAATGATGCTTCTCAATAATGTAAAGAAGGTACAAGTAGGGGATATTTGTCTTTTTTTTTTTCTGTTTGTTTAGCATATAATTCATCTTCCAATGTTTGGAAAATTACCCACTTTGTGAATCTTAGCAGGATTCAGATCTTGCCTTTTACCATAGAATCTGGGAAGTCTCACCGTTCAGTTTCCTGGCAGCCTTTGCCACAGGACACATGTAGACCTGGCCCGTCAGGCATACCCACTCTGAGCTGACGGATGGAGCGGGCAAAGTGGAGAAACCACTCAGTGTCAGCAGTGGTGATAGAAATATCAGTTTACTGAGGCAGCAGTGGCAGCAGTTCTAGCAGTGACATCCTGTCTCTGGTGAGGTGATGTTGGTCAGTTATCTCAGCTCATTAGCTGAGTGGTCCAGTGGAAGTAGCAGCCTTGAACCAAGCGGCATGATATTGCTTGTAGTTGGTAGTCTCCTATTGTTCCTTACTGTTTTCCAAAACCCTTCCCTGGCCTTCTCAGTGACTATGTGAGAATATCCAACTTTATTTCAGTTAATTCCATTTCTGCTTAAGCAGCCAGTCTTGGTTTTGTTATTTCTGTTATTTGCAGCTAGGAACCCTGATTGATATGAAGTTCGACACCAGGAATGGTTGCAGGAAATGGAACTACAGATAAATGGGGTTGTGGAGGGACTGGGTTTGGCTGTCTGGCTTATTTGGAGCTGAAGGTATGAAAAATCCAGCTGCATAGGCATGAAACTCTGGCATACCATAACATTCAGTGGCAAGTCAGCAAGTATATCATCTGTCAACTTCTAGAATGAAGGGGTCATTGAAGTAAAAAGACTTTTGGAACCAAGTGGCAGCTTCCTAAAATAATGTGACAGGATGAGGATTTGAAGGACTGGGGTGGTATTGTAGCTGCTTCTAACAGTGCTGGACAGCTTAAAGAAAGAGAATATTAACTGAAATTCCTGAATTTTTTTCTCTAAGCATGGATTAAAAACTAGGGATCTACAATGACTGCTCTAAAAGAGTCACTTATCTTTTGTAATTCAAGTTTGAAAAGGTCAAAAGCTAAATGTGGGCTGTCAAATTAGAGTGTCAGTTGAATTCTCAGCCAGGTCACTTACGTTAAGTTTGAGCAGTTAGAGAGAAAGGGTGGGAACTAGAACAGGGGTATGTTAGGGTTGGGTGAACTCAGGGTACCCTGAATCTCCAGAGTCTGCAAGTGACACTTGCCAGCTGAAGCAGCACCTGCGTATCTCTCCGATGAGGCTGCTCCTGTCTTGGTTGAGTTTTATGTCACCTGAAGAAGTTGCATTATGAAGTCAGTTTTCCTTATTCCCCATATGCCCCATTCCCAGATCTATAACTAAACTTAGATCCCAACGTACCTCAAAATGCCAATGACAAAGTCAAAGCTAGGAAGAGATGGCTTATAGTGCTAAAAAATTGCAAAACTTTGCCAATTAATATTGAAAAAAATCTGGGAAATGTGTATGAGAATGGATTTCAAAGGTTCTATGTTCAAGAAAGAAAAATACAATTTTAGATGGGTTGAATTTATTGCTATCGAAGCATTTAATCAGAGGTTCTGGATTCAAGGTACTAGCATGAATAGGTGGTATTGAGTCTAGTTGCTTCTTTAATTGGTTGACCAAACTTGGATTTTGGCCTCACTAGAAAGTTCTGTATAGACTGTAGGAGCAAGGAATCCAAACACTCAGGGAGATAAGATTGTTGGAGGGGACGTATCATAGGTATTAAACCCCATATTTTAACTATGCCCCTTGACAGAGCCTCAAAGGGATTTCCTTTTTCAAGAGCTTGAGCTATACAGTGATGAGGGGCCCACTAGCATCTTAAGGGAGAAAAAAATGAGTGGCCATTCTCTGTAGGCCAGTGGAGCTGAGGTAAGATGCTCAATGGGGCTTCCTAATGTTACTAGGATATTAGGATCCTGGGATAATGGAGCATAAGTAGCTTACCATCAGAAGACAAGGTGGACAGCTACCATAAGAGACAGCAGGATGGGCATTTTAATTTGAGTGACCAGTAGGAATCTATGGAAATGGCTATTGATCATGGGATCTTTGTGACTGAGACAGATAGGCATTTAACAATGCTACTTGTTTTTTACAATCACAAAACTCTGGGTCTTCTGGCACACAGAGGCTTGATTTTAGCCATCACAATAGGAAATCATAGCCTCTCACCTAATTCCCAGATGGAGATCAGTTTATAAGCCTAACATCATTTAAGTGAAAGCAAGTCAATAACTTCCTAGATAGGGCCCTACTAAAGAGACCTGAGTGTGTTTATTAAGAGTAACTGAGGAAATACAAAAATTAGTGGACAGTTGCTCTGTTCAAGTGAAGCAACTCAACATATGCCCTGATATTTGATATATGGCAAATGCTTTTCTCCTCTAGGCAAATAAGTTGAGAATACTCTAAACAGTTTGCTTTTATCTGGTAGGAGCAGCAGAATAACTTCACTGCCTTATCTCAGAGTTATATATTTTTTTCTGGCTCAGTGTCACCATTTCGTCTACCAGCTTGTTGACCATCACCCATATACCATGCTATTCCAACATATTGTGAACATATTGCTAATAGGATCTGGAAAGTAGGATATAGCAGATAGCCCTGAGGTCTTGGTATAAGACACATGTATATTAGCGGGAAGGAGACAATCTAGTCTCCCGCATATATACAACAGTGAAGCTTCATTCTCTGTCCCTCACTCCTGACACAGTAATGCTCACTGTGTTCTAGACACTTTATTTTGTTGTTAAAAAATCATGAAAGGGTCATATGCTAGTGTGGTGATGAAAATGAATAAAGGGAAAAATAGTGTAAGAAAATTTGGTTCTTGGCCCCAAAATGGAATTGGTAGATAAAGTAGAAAGTTGTATTTGGAAATGGGGCCAGTTTATGAAATCTATAATATGTTCTATGTAGATGTTGCTAAGTGAAATTCCTTCAGAGACCAAGAAGGTTACATAAATGTATGAAATGGATGAAGGTAAGACAATAGAGAGAAGGATTGTTCTGGCTGATTAGAGAATATACACATTCTTCTTCTTAAAGGCATTTAAATTTAACAAATTTAAAAACACTAGATTGTCCAAAAGAAACATCTTGGTTTGTGATACTGCTATGACCCAAAAGTAAGAAAAAATGATTTATGAAATTATTTGAGCAAAGATTGTAAATAGTGCAAATATCACTCCTGATGTAGGAGATAAAATTTTAACAGAGGATAAAAAAGGTTGTTTACATGTGCAGTACATGCCTCTCCCAGAAAAAGTATTTCATTCATTCACTAAATATTTGTTAAGTTTCTACCATGTCAAAATATTTTTTCTAGGCTCTGGGGGCAGTGTGGTGAAGTGATCAGTCAAAATCTCTGCCCCTGTGGAGCTTACATTCTGTGGGAGGAGGCAGGCAACAAACAAGTAAATTAGAGAGTACGTACAAAGGGGCAAGTGCTATTTATGGAGAGAAATAAAGCCAGGAAGGGACACAAGAAATGCATGTACAGGTGGAAGCTGTTGTACTTTTACATAGGGTGGTCAGGGAGGGGCTCAGTTCAAGATGACATTTGAACAAATGCTTGAAAGACACGAGGGAACAAGTTTTGAAGATATTTGGGTGAAAAGCATTTCCAGAAGATGGACAGCAAGGGCAAAGGCCCTAAGACAAGAGCATGTCCGTCATGTTCAAGTCAGTGAACAGCAAGGCAGTAAGTGTGGCTGGAGGGAGTGAATGAGGAAGGAGTAGGAAATACAGACAGAAATATGAAACTAAATTCTTAAGGAGTTTGTCTTTTACTTGGAGGGAGCTAGGGACCACTGGAGGAGTCTAAGCAGAAAAGCACCTAGTGGTTTCACTTACATTTTTAATAGAATCATTCTGGATTGAGAATACTCAGTAGGGCAGTCAAGAGAAGCTGAAAGAACAGTTTGGAGGCCATGCAGCAATCTGGCGAGAAATGATGGTGGATTAGGGTGAGGGGAGATTAGGATTAGGAAGGAAGTGAGAGTGAATTAGGTTTTGGATATATTTTGAGATAGGACCCAAAAGATTTCCAGATATGTTGTACATATGGTGTGAGAGAAAAGTAATCGGTTGTTTTGGCATTTTGCAAGGATAGTTTAAGTGGGATGATTTTAGACATTAAAAAATGGTAATTATAGGAAGGGACTTCATATCCAGAAGCACTTACCTGAATCCACTTCTCGGTATTTCCGTTTTTATGCATTTTATATTTCAGCCTATTATCCTTAAATTAATAGTTATTAATGGACCTAGGGGAAATTGTGTTTTTATCCTGCATACTTGAAGTTAAAATATTAATTTGAAATTTGATTAAAAGGAAATAAAGGCTGCTCATTATTTTATCAGACTTCCAGAGACAATATTTTCTGTATTATAGAATCAAAGTACAAAGATATAAAGCTTTTACTGCATATTTCTATTTCTTCAGCCAAGATATTTTAACATATTCCATTAGGTGATGTTTCTAATTGAACCTCAGTTGTACTTGATGGTCTCAATATCATTCATATTCCATTCTAAATAAGTGACTCATTACCCCGACCTGGTGCAGAGGCTGGAGCTTGTCCTAGCTCATCACTGGAGATTAAAAGAGAGAATGTTAACATGACACAATTAGAAAATAGCGTTCCTACTCATGAAAGGCTATTTTGGTTTGTTTATATGAAATGTTTATTTACTAATAAAGAACCTTTGAGAAGGCTCTTTCCCTATAAATACTTATGAAAAGAAATGGTTTTCTGCTGTGCTCATGAGGCTTTCTATATCCGCGCATGAGTAGATTTCCATAATTAAACCTAACCACGATCAAAGACTGTGATTATTATTCAGTTCTATTTTAATGGCAGACCAAATTAAACCTCTATGTTAGACTTGTAGTGAATATTGCAATGATAGGCCCAGAATATAGGCGTTACATTGTACTGGGGAATTTTTGTGAATCTGAAGCATTTTTCCTTGGTCAGTAGACATGAAATTGATGGGGATGGGGAACAATCCTTGTTTGCACCGTCTTTGCCCACAGGTGAGTCGTTGCCTGTGGAAGGTGATATGGAGAGTACCAGAAGTATCCTCTCCCTTCAAACAATATGTCTGTCTGTCCACCCTTGCTGTGATCTGAAATATTAGGGAACTCTTCAGGAATTAAAGCATTGTTATCTGCTTGGCTCAAATCATAAGCGAAGGTCAATAATTGATTAAGCCATTACCTTCCAAAGCCATGTGGGGGGAGCAGGGTCCAGAAGGAACAGGGAACAAGGGAGAGAAGAGGGGCTGGGCCATATCCTGGGAACACTGGCTAGTAAGGATATAGACTAAGACCACTGAGTTTAATTTCTAGGAGTGTGGTGCCACTGCAGAAGGTGACGAGTACCCAAAGAAGGTTTCATGTAGCCCACAAATCTTTGCCTTGGATCCCTCTTGTGCTATAGAGCTGTGGACACAGAAATGAGGAGGACCTGGTTCCGGCCTTGAAAAGCTTCACATCTATCAGAGAAGGCAGACACAGAGGGTGCTGAGCTAATGTAACCTAGAACTGCAGGTTTAGGGGAGGCAGAGGGCAGCCGTCACCCACCGGCAAGGGCCTCTTGTTCACACTTCTGCCTTGGATTTATGAAGTGAAAGGGGCTCTGACTGTATGCCACTTTCAGATGTAAGATAGGGTGTGGAGGGGGTGTGTCATGGTAGCATACTGCTGCTAGAGTGCTCTCCTTGGAAAATGGAACTTAATCAACTCTTCTAAGCATTTCTGTGAAGACAAGTAGGAGTATGAAAAGCCCCGACTTTATATTCAGCTTCGTTTTTCACTAGTTCTGGGTCTTGGACCAAGATATTTAATTCCTCTGAGCCTTAGTTTCTTCATCTGTTTAATGCAGAGAACGATTTCCCAGTTTCCTTCACTGGGTAGTGGGGAGCGTGAAATGGAATAATGTGTGTCAACATCCCTGGTACACGGTGGATAGCTGAAGACTGTAAACCCTGTCTAGTTCATGCCCCAACCTTAGGGCAGCTGAGTAATAATCAGGGTTAGTCTGGATGCATGCCTGATATGAGACCTGATGACCAGGGAGGGTGGCAGAAAGAGTTATCCCTCTCTGATAGCCTCATGCTGTATGTGGAAGAAAAAATTTTTAATTTAAATTTAAGCATCATTTAAGTGAGAGTATACGTCAATCTATTTATATCCTTCTGAATTTGGATCTAATTCACTAATGGCTTTTTTGTCATTGTTTGATTTCTAGAGAATTTAGAAATTCTCGGGAATTAAGTTCAGGAATTAAAGAACCATGAGCCCACAGTTTGGCTCATAGCAAAACTTGGAAGTTGTTGTTGATAGTATATTATCTTTATATTCAGTGGCAGCGTGATTTCTCTTTCAGATTGGCAAATGTAAAAGGACAGTTCACTGAGCAGCAATATTCATAGGGAGCTTCATGTTTATGTAATGACGTCGGGCTTTGTGTGCTGTGCAGAATGTACAAGGGTAATTAGATGTTTCAGATACATGTCTAGACAGGGTAAAGCTTCAGGAGCACTTGCCTAACCCTGGGAAAAGCTACAGGTCGCCCGCTTGTGACCAGAAAGAGCTCTCCTTGATCAACAAGTTAAATGCGGAGTTAACTCTCTGGCGCTAGATTTATATCCAAGAGGAAAATCAGATCTAATGAGATTTGACAGGGCACATCATTTGTCGAACGAGACTAGGCCTAACTGTGTGGCCTGAACTGGGGGTGATAACAATGATATCTCCTAAATATCTTTCTACTATCCAACTATGGGACCTGGATACCCACTTTTAGAATCACCTCTATGGATAAAGTAATTCTGATTTGAAAAGGCTTCTGTAAAATGTGAGCTTATTCATCGGGAGGGTTATGCAGTGACCTGGATTGCTTAGTCTTAGGGACAGTAATGAGGAAACATAGCTCAGGATAGGTAAGTTCTAATGTGGGGGCTATATAGGACATTTAAAAAGTTTAGAACTGAGTGTACTTTTTGAGGGAGTTGTGGTCGGGTGGAGAGGACTGAAGAGGCAGCCTGAGGTCTTTGGATACCTTAGGGAAGGGAGCAGAGAAAGAAGGGATTGCTGAAAGGGGAAAGTGTTCTGAGTGTGCCTGTGTGTGTGCACGCACGTGCATGTACATGCACAGGAAGCAAGGGAGAAACCCATTTCGCTTAAATCCCTGTGCTTCACAAGTTTTGTCTCAAGCCTTGACACTGCTGCTTCTGAGCAAAGATAAAAGTATCTCGAACCCAGCCCCTTTCTGAGTACTTTCTGGCACCGAAGACTTAATAGTGTCTGCTCTGAAGTGTATACTCTCCTGCGGGGATGACAGAGATTCACATTCCACCTTTCCCTCTTGTGTGCCCTCTCCCAGCATCTGATGGCCTCTTAGCCCCCACACCAATCCACTGGAGCACATGTTGCAAATTGTTGTGAGATGATCTCTAAAGCTCTATTCCTGGTACCGCATAGAGACCCTCAAGGGTAGGAATGTTGAACTTGGAATGTGAAGACTTCCGAAGAGGGGTCATCTAGCCACTATCGCTATCAGCTTCTCAAACTGAAGCTTAACATTACTATTGATGTTCTGGCATTGATTGAAATCCTGCCTACTCTGCATGAGGCACGGTGCTAGCAGCTTCACACATGTATCTGGTGCTTATTGCAAATTGTTGGTTGTTAGTATTCTTCAAAACTAGTTGTTAGGAGTCAGCTAGTTGTTAGTGTTTCTATTTTACAGTTTAGACATTTGAGGCTTTGAGAGGTCAAGTAATTTGTTCAGGTGCAACAGCTGGGGAATGAGCAAGCTCGGATTTCAGCTTAGAAATGCCAGCCTCCCTCTACTACTCTGTGCTATCATTAAGGGTCTTTCCTCTTCATCTGGGAGTTTCTGTGTTTTTCAAAAAGATAGCACGTGGCCTAAGGAACACTTAACTTGGGTAACTTTACCCAATGGGATATAAATAGCTGTGGGAAAACAACATGGACAAAGGGTGCAGGAGACACATCTAAGATGTGGAAGAATGTCACATATTTGCATGGCTTGCCTAGCCTCTCATTTTGATACTTCAGTGTCTGCTGATGTGGTAAGGTCTGCTCCTGCTTAACTCCCTTTAGGACTCAGGCCTAGTCTTGTACTCTGCCTACCCAGAAGGAGGGCGGGCCTCCCCTGTCTGCAGAGGATGTGCTTTAGTCCAGAACACTATACCATGACATCTTTTATACCTCGTGCTTGTTATTTTCTTTCTGTTTGTCTTGACACTCAAACCAAAGCTGACTTTGGCTTTCTCCTCTTGGGTCCAATTCATATTTTCCCTGCAGCCATGCTACCTCTGGCTGCCCTGGGCAAATGTCCTCCCAGGACTCCAAGAGATTTTCTATTTTGACCCCACCCCTTAGGCAGTGCTCTGCTGTTCCCATCCAGCCATGCCAGTAGGAACCAGCTATTAAGCCTGAGCTCCAAGGATCCTGAAGCATCACTTTCCCTCCTATGGCCTTGCCAGTGCTGGCCATAGCTCTGTAATCCCTGCCCACTGCCAGCACCCTCCTACCAGCCTTTGACCCATTTGCGGAGACTGCGGTGGAGCTGCTGGCCCTGTGTTCCCAGGCCCGCCCTGTACAGCTCAAGCTGCCACTTCTAGAGCCCTGGCCAGAACTTGGAAGCTGTTGCTTATTGTGAATGTCTTAGTCTGGAAGAGCAGAGCCTGAGGCAAAAGCCTATATGCTGCCGCTTAATTGGCGAAAGCAATGCCAGAGAAGCAGCAGTGGGGAGAAAATGGAGCAAGACTGAAAATGAGAGCTGTGTTACTGATCTGACCACTGCTTGCTAGCAAGTATAGCTGATTGATCTTATGGGACGTCTTCAGAGAGAATCCATATGGGTGACTACCTTTCAGGAGGGTCTTGCCAGGGGAGGGCTTTTATTCACTGGCTGTTCTCCCGTCTTGGTCAATATCTGCCCCAAAGGCAGACTTGCATTTCTAGTTTGCACAAGTAAGTCCAGAAGTGGCCAGCTGACAATATCGTACTTATTTGCAACTCACACCTCAGCAACAATAGAGAAGTTCTGGATGGGAGGCAAGAGGGGTGGGATGTGCCTGTGGGTGACTTGAGGGGCTATGCAGTGACATCAGTAGTGATACCTGGATCCATAGTTGTGGGGGCCGCACAAGCCACGTTAGCCCCGCTCAGCCTGGCAGCAGGCAAGTGCACAGATCTGTGTGAGGGATAAACTAAATCCCGCCATGTTGGAGCATTTAAATTTTTTTAAAAAATTAAAATATAGCGAACATACAATATTGTATTAGTTTCAGGTGTAGACCATACTTATTCAACATTTATATACCTGAAGGAGTGATCACCATGATAAGTCCAGCAACCATCTGACACAGTACAACACTATCACAATGTTATTGACGGTATTCTCTATGCTGTGCACCACCACATCCCCATGACTTATTCGTTTTATAAGTTTGAACCTCTTAGTCCCATTCATCTTTTTCCCTCCCTTTTTTGATTTTTGTTGGAGCATTTTAATGTCAGTGCAGCTTGGCTCCTGGGATTGTTTGAACTGCTAGGAAACTTTTTGTCCATTCAAGGGAGCTATTCAGTTTCCCTTTCTAGTTCCCAGGGATGAGCATGAATCTGAGGGGTCTCTCATATGGGTGAATTCAACTGAGTGTTCTCTCTAATTGGTGGGTCCAGAAAATGCTACGATAGTGAGATACTTCTCAGAGCAAGAGACAGAAGAGCTGTCAGCTGCTAAATGTGACATTGATCACATATCGAAGGCCTGTGTCTCTGGAAAACAGTAGTACTCATGGTGAGGTCATGGAGACCTTGTCCAATCCACTGACAGGCCTGTGAAGACAGGTACTACTTTCTAGGCCATGTTTCAGCAGCAGTAGATGGCCTCCTCTGTGCCCTCCTGGACTGGGCATGAGTGGTGACCATTTATTTTCCTTAACACCTTCTGGATATTCTCCCCTGACCAGGCCTTAAATGAGCCCTGATGGAAGTGATCCTGCAGGGACCACAGCACCACCACCTGCAGGTCACCCCAGAAAATGCATGTCGAAGATTCTGGAGGCAGAGTTCTGAGTTCACCTTCTCCTCAATTGGGGAGTTTAGATGATGTCAAGAGAAGTATTTAAAGTTCTAGAGAGGCAGTCCTGTGAGCATACAGATGTTCTTTAGGTTTTGATTATACTGAATTTTTCTAACTTGACTCATCTTTCAGCTGACCTCCTACCAAAGGGTGAGGCTTGATCTGGACTCTGGCTTTAGGTAAGGCATTTGAATTAGCTAGATGTCTTCTTGACTTCTGACCCCTTCATGGCCTCCCTTGACACAACTTACCTCTGTATAGTAAAAATAGACTTTTCAAACTGAGAATAAGGAAGACTATACAGATGATTTTCATAACTGTTACTAGCCAATAAACCAGCGATCTGCATAGCAGTGGTAGTTAGTTGCTCTAAAAGTGACATACTGGATATATTTCCTGGGGGATTGGGGTTTAGGTGGGTGGCCCAGCCCCCTGTGACCCAAAAAGTGCTCTGTATTCAAACTTGCTCGCCTCATTTCCAACAACTTCTTGGACAAGCTTTGTTTTGCTGGGAGTTTGTCGGGCATTCAGACCAACTCTGGTACCTGAGCTGAGAAGCACCATCACGGAATGCTCACAGCAGCCTTTCACCAGGCAAACCTATCAGGCAAAACCTTCCAAGCCCTGCCTCGCCCAGCTATTTGGGGAAGATTGGTGACCTGGGCAAGGGTGGTGTCCTGAGATAGTTTTTCAGACAAGCAAAAACTAAAGGAGTTTATGGCCTGTTACTTTGACATGCCAAGCCCCACATAAAAGCAGGCTTCCAACACCACCATGACTTTCATGAACTCACTTCAGAGCTGCTTGCCTTGACCTACTTCTCACTCCATGTTATTCTATTCACAGATTCTCCCGGCTTCTGACCTGGGGGCTGACTCACTTTCCTGTTTACAGCCTTACCTCAACCCTCATTCCTAATATTTTACACAATTTCTCTGTCAATGACCTTTGCTTCCCTTTTGACTAGAGTTCAGTTTCTTCTCTGGCCAGATACCCTCTGACTATTCTGGGTAAAAATAAGCCAGATCTTGCCTGGCCCCTAGGACACTTGGTCACTTATGTGGCCTCCTAAGAGCATTGTACCTGTTGGGCTTGCATTTATATGATTGGAGTAGCCTCAGTGTAAGAACAGAATAGGGGAAAAAGAGCTAGGAGGGGAAGGATGAATAAGGCTATTCCTTCATGAATTATTAGCATTATTGATGCAGACTTTAAAATGAACACCAATCATTATACCCCCATGATTTTTAGACTTATTTAATTTCAAAGAGCCACAGGAAGTATTAAGAACCTCTTGAGGCTTTATGAGCCTATTGGAAGCATACTGACTTGATAGTCCTGCTTCGTAGTCCAACTGGAAGTCTAGCTTTTTCTATCCACATGTGAATACTTTGTGACAAGTAATTCTGCTTTTGTATCTCAATGAACTATTCAGTGAGTATTCAGATCGAATGGAATCAATCAAGTTTGGAAACGCCTTGACTGCTAATCTTTTAGTTGGCTATAAACTTCTTTATCTCAAAAAAGATTTATTTTGGGGTCTCTGCTCTGCTTATGCCTTCTTCTTTGGGAAATCCCCTTTACCCACAGTCCTGCCAAAATCATGGACTTAGGTGGCCACGTTCATACCATTTAACCCTCGCCACAGGTGACTGGACTAGTGGTGAACACTTGACACTGATATTGTCAGTCCATCATCTGGTCAGTGACCAACCAGGTTATCTTGCTTGAAAATTTGAGCTAGTAGACATAGAGACCATTGTCAGTCATTGGTGGCTGCCAGACTCTTAAGATCATGTTGAATGAGGACCTGGGACCATTTATGCTACATAGGCAAGCTGAGGTTGTAAAAGAACAGAAACCATCAATAATCATGGAAAGCTAGTTTGCAGAGAAGAGGATGCGTCAGACAAACAAAGGGTTAAGGGACTACAAGGACTCAGTAAGAGAATGATGAGTCACATGATTTTGGTTCCTGGTGGCTTCTCAGCTCCAGACCTTAAAGGCCTGTCTGTACTTCCTTTCCTGCTGTTGGTATCTTCGAGGTGACTTCTTAGATCCTACAGCAACATTCACCCCTACCATCTGAGATAGTTTTTCAGACAAGCAAAAAGGAGTTCATGGCCTGTCCCCCACCCCTTTTTTTGAGATAAGGATTTCTTCTGTTCCTTATGGCTAAAAAACCTTCATTAAAACAAACTGCTTCTTAGGTGTTGCCTGCAGAGGCTACAACAGACAATTGTAAACTTATATCTTGGTAATTAAACAAAGGGTGGAATATTTCCTAGTTGCTTATTTTAAAGTAGAACTTGATGTCATTGAACACCATTTGTATCCATATTCTTGTTGTTAATCATTTAGGACATCTGGCTTTCCACCCTCTTCTCACTTGTGATAATAGTATTGGCTTTGTAGGGTGGGTCTTTAGGAACTCAGCATTTGTGGAGAAAAAACGAATCAGATATAAGCTTACATCAAAGGACAAGATTGCCTCTGCTAGTTTATAGGGGTAGACTTTCTGATTATCTGTACCAGAGACATAATCTTGATTGCATTGTCAACAAATTCAGTCTCCAAATAACTGAAGATTTTTATGGCTGGAGAAACTCCAGATATATAGCATAGGAGGGGAGGCAGGGATGAGGATGAGGTAATCCAGTCTGTGATCCATCTCCAGCATTTACAAGTTTCCCTCTTCATCAGATTTAGCTCCTACATCAAACTGGTATTTATCTAGGTGGGGAAGAGTAAACAGTGGGCATCCTGGGAATGGAGCTGGGTTGGCTTTTTTTTTTTTTTTTTTTCTGAAATGAACTGAAAGAGAGGGCACTATGTAAGTTTGCATGAGATACTAAACAAATCTGGGTAATAAAATCCAAAGTTAAGTGAAATACTCTACAGGAAGACTTTTTTTTTTTTAATCTGAGAGAGTAGACAGAAAAATGAATGTCAGTTTGGAAAAGGATATTTAGAGAATGGTAGAGGGAGAACTCATTTATAGTGAGAGGCTATGTTACCTCGTAGTTGGGCCCATACGATCTGGAACCAGACTACCTAGATTCAAATCCCAGGTCCACCAATTAGTAGCTATATGATCATGGAGAGGTTACTTAATTTCTCAGTTTCTTCATTTATTAAACAGAAATATCAATAGTAATTACCTCATAGGTTTGCTGTGAAGATTAAAAGAATTGATACATGTAATATGCATAGAGCAGTATCTGGCCCAGAGTAGGTGCTTAATAAATGCTAGTTATTACTATTATGTAAGATGTCACCTGGTGTGCCAACAAGACCAGCAAGATGCAGGAGAACTAAAGCTACAAATGTTCTATATTCTTTTCCTGATGAGAAAATCCAATACATTTACTCTTTGACTGTGGAATGTGTGTGTTTTGGCTAAAACAAGAAAGAAGATCCATAAAAAGGCTACTAAGATGAAGATGGGGCTTTCGTATAAGGAGAGAAAATAGATTGGGCTCTAGTCTGGAAAAATGAAGACTGAGATGCACTATGATGAATTTTATGAAGGACAGGAATAGCATGAATAATAACTTGTTTATGAAATACTAGAAAATTAGAATTGGTGTGAAAGACAAATACTTTGAGGTGAATACTTGAACAGATGGTTACTTCACTGTGTTTGCACAAAGTCATTCAGTTATGGAGCTCACCAGCTCAGGAGTTTCAAAGCAATTTGGATGAAGGATATGTGTCATGGTCCCTTAGCTATCAAGGGTAGTTAAGGAAGTTTGTGATAGAGCCCTAGTTTAGTCTAGTTCAGCATTTGTAAATAGCTTATATTAATGTAGTATCTAGCTACTTTAAAACACTCAGCAATGTTAATTCGTTGGATTACTACAACAGTAATTTACTGAGTTTATACTGTAGTCAAGGCTCTGCAGGGAATCAAAAGATGAGAAGGATGACTCGTGTTGAAGGTTCTGCTCTGTATTGCCACTCAGAAAACACTATAATTAAATTAATTTAATTTGAAGGCTTAATATATTTGGTTCACTTTTACTTATAATGTTTTGAGACCAGAGGATTTTTAGTTACTTTTTGAATTCATAATTAGTATTTTGAAGAAATTAAAGAAAAAAGTTCACTTTGTTATTGTCTTGTTTTCATAACTTCTACCCAAAACAGCTTACATTTATATTTATTTTTAGAGTAATTATTCATAAAAAGCCATTTTAGAGCTAAAAGTTAATTTAGAGATCTTCAGTTCCTCATTTCACAGCAGGAGACAGGTCTCTTAGGTCACATGCAAAGGTGGCAGAACTTGAATCCAAGCCCAAGTTCTAGTCTTCTGTGTTTTCTTTCCCATCAGTCTGCTTCCTCAGAGGATCAGGGTGATTGCATGGTAGGTAAGCTTATTTCTGTGTACACACAAACTCAAATGTGTTATGCTTCATCTTGGAGCACCCAGAAACAGATTTACTGTGAAGCCAATGAAGCTGAAGCATCAAGACGCCCCTCACTTGTATGAGCCTTGAGGGGGGAGAGGAAGCCAGGTTGTAATCAGAAAACATTTCTGCATAAGCATTTCTGGTAAATGCCCTAAAGAAATAATGTAAGGATGGATTCAACTTTCTAAGGCTCCAGTAATTTGTCATGATTTTTTACATTCTAAAAAAACCCCCTCACTTTTGTACTTATTTTCTGTTTGTAATTATATGTGTGTATGTGTGTGTTTGTGTGTGCGTGTGCGTGTGCGTGTGCGTGTGTGTGTGTGTGTGTGTGTGTGTCTTAAAAGAAGTACCCTACTCCTGCTCCAAGATTATATAAATTTTAGGCTCCATAAAACCTGGATCTGCTTCTGATGCCCAAAGATATAATCAGTTGAGAATTTCATTTTAATATTTCTGATTTTTATTTTTAAATTAATTTTATGAAACAATTTGAATGCATTTAAATTACTTTTATTTTTGTTTTATTTTAAATTAACTTACAATTTTATTTTAATAATAAAATGGAGATAAAGTTGTGTTAAAATGTTTTAAAAATGGAAGCTCCTTGCCTCATCCTTCTCTACCTCTTAGTTTTGCTTTACAGAGTCAACCACTTTTAATTCCTTTAGATTTTTTCCTGTTTACCTCTTTATTGTTTCTTAATAATTTACTTTATTGATCAGTTTTATACCAATTTACAGTGATGTAAAGTTTTAAATCAATAATAAAATGGCATCATATTATTTTATCAATTATATATTGACTTCCTGTGATGGTAGCTAAAGATTTAACTTTGTTACTTCAGACAACCCTTTTCTCTCTTTCTATTTCCCCAAATTAGTTAAATCACAATTTTTGTTTACCTCAGTTATTACTATTCATATTGCAATGACTGTGGAAATATTATTTACAACCTAAGCAAGTAGTGTCCTATGGTATCCTTTCTTGTTTATTTGTTCTAGAGTTAATAATGATCTTTTTCTGCTTAATTTACTGTGTTATATATTTGAAACACTACCTTTTCTTTCTTTTCATATAGGTTTTTGTTCACTGAGTTCTTTTGTTTTTCCTTTTACTTAATTTTCTGTGTATCTTGCCAAATACATCATCAGAACTGTCAAGCATCTATCTTATCAATATTATTTGTGGAAGTGGTGAAACATATTAGATAAACTACCAATCTTTCACCTCCCCACCCTTTTCCCCCTAGAGACCTCCTTCTGTAATTCTTTATCCTCCTGCTCCAGGATGGACGGATTTTTTTCTAGTGTCTGGAAATTTCATATGATAAGCCTTTAGTGAGGATATTTGGTAAGGATGACGCTCAGTGGGCTCTTTCTAAATCCTAGGGAATTGTCTACTTATTTTAAGCAATTTTATATAAGCAGATTTTGAAAGTGCATTTTAAGTATCTAGTACCATAAAAGGACAGATGGCCTTCATTTCTTTAGCTGACTAGATTTACAGAATAGGGTGAAAGGAGTGCTCCTAATAATAATGGATAAAGTACCACAACTGGATGCCTGAAATGTCTAGTGATTTAAAGCAGGATTTGCTAACATATAATTTAACTCCTATTTTTCTGATGTGTGTTAACCTTAGGGTGAATTATATGAATTTTGAATCCCAGATAATTATTAAGAATACATTCCCAGACAATTTCTTGTTATTTTCAAACTCATAAGGGCACTTGCCACTATGAAAACCAGTTTTTAATTTATAGAAGTTAAATATAATTTAAGACACATGATATATTTTAAAAGCATGATACAAAATTTGTTTTGCATACTATTTTTTGTTAGTTGCATTAGAAGCATTTCACAATAATGAGGAATTAACTACACTAGTACCAATTATAGCTTCCCCCCCAATACTTTATATATGCAGAATATTTGGTTAATTCTTATTATATACTTCAAAGTAGGCCAATGGCTTTTTTTTTTTTACTTTACTAAAGTAGAAATTAAAGCCATTACTGTTAATGATTAGGTTTTCTTATGGAGGATTTTCTGTTATCAGATAATTCATTACAGGGTAAATGAGGATTTGTGTTTTCTTAGATAATCCAATATGTAAATCAGAGATGGTGCTGATTCTTTAGAGAAGGAAAAGATTATTTTCAGTGTGTTTCTGTGTAGTTTAATCTCATTCCTTTTTTGAGATTGTTGCAATTCAAGTGGCATGCTGTTCAGTTGAATTCTTATAGAACATAACCCTATACTTTCATTTGATTTATTTTCTGAGAACATCACTGGAAGAAAAAAGATTTTGAAATCCTTAAGATCTTGGTGGAAACACTCAATCCTGATAACCTTTACAAGCAGAGATTAAATGTGTTTGATCAAGTCCTCCTCCCAGAATGCACTGCTATTGGAATGCCCCTGGCCTCTGTCTAGGCCTGTAGCTTTGAAGCAACTACACATCTCAGGATGCACCACCCCTTCACCCTTCCTTTTCTGTCTTCAGTGGTATTGTCTGTTGAAAGTTGTGGACAGACATAGGAGTGGTGAATCCCTG
Source organism: Pteropus vampyrus (assembly GCF_000151845.1). Lineage (NCBI taxonomy): Eukaryota > Metazoa > Chordata > Mammalia > Chiroptera > Pteropodidae > Pteropus > Pteropus vampyrus. The sequence goes on along the minus strand of NW_011888800.1, from coordinate 5,748,158 downwards.
GGGGCAAGTGTAGTCTACCCTGTTTGCCTGAGATTTTTTTTCCAGTTAAGAAATTGGATGGTGATGGGATTCACACCGAAGAGTGGTAGGAACAGAGAAATATCTACTGGAGATTATGGCAGGATTCCTGGCTGTTTATCAAAGAGTTCATTGCTTACTTCCTGCTTGATGTTCCAAGACTTATAAAACTGAAGGTGCTTTTCTAATATCTCTATTTCAGCTCAAGTTACCTCTATGCATAGAGAGAGTATTGGTTAATTTGGTGCAGTAATTCATTTCCATCAGTGTTGTGGGACCTTTTCCTGGATTTTAGCATATGAGATTGGTTCTAAACTTTTTCTCTAGGGATGGTGTACATTTCTCCTGCAATTCTGGATTCTTTAAAATGAATGATTTTGCTGAGTGTTTTGCATAAGGGGTTTCTGGACACTTGCATTTATATTTTATTACTTACCAAAGCTTACCAAAAATAAATGTTTACTCAGTCAATTGACTATGAAAATTTTTGGTTTGTTTCATCAGTTAGATTCAACATCAGGTCTCTCCGAGGAACAGTTAAGGTGTCTTCTGGATGAATGTACATTCAAACAAAAATCCATGATTCAACTTTCTTCAGAAAGAGAAAAGACGGACATTGAGGATATTATGCCTGAATCCCCCCAGCTCTCAAGATCTATCCTCTCTGAGTTACCAACTATGTCAGAAACAGAGGTCAGAAGCACCAAGGTGGAAGATGTAAATATGCATGAGAATGCAGAACGTAAAACATCTACAGGCTACTATCTCACCAAAGCCTTGACTGGGCATTACATGTCACAAGCTCTTGTCATCGAAGCTGAGAATATGAAATGCCTCCAATTTTCCAAGGATGAGGTTTTTAGTGATACAAAAGACTATTTTATGTCAAAGACTCTTGGCATCGGAAGACTGAAAAGGCCTTCTTTCTTGGATGATCCACTGTATGGCATCAGTGTGAGCCTTTCATCCGAAGACCAACATCTGAAACTCAGCCTTTCAGAGAAACCAAAAACAGGTAAGGCTTGGAGAGTATGTGTTTTGGTGAATAATTCTTACTAAAAATCTCAATGTAAAAGTATTATAGTTTAAAGTAGAGTAGGATAAGGAGGTATATTTGTGAGTCACAGATGACGTCGATTAAGAGCATGTAAACATAAGAATATATTTATCAATGTTTGTATGAGATCAACGTTGAGATTAGTACTCTTATGAAATATATTATTAATGATAATTAACATATTCTTTTTTAAAATTGGTATAAAATTGGTATATAATATTATATAAATTTCAGATGTACGATGTTGTAATTTGATATCTGTATATACTTCAAAGTGATTACCAGAAAAATCTAGTTACCATCCTTCACCATACAATTGACCTCCTTTACTCATTTCACCTACCCCTAATCACCTTCCCCTCTGGCAACCACCAGTCTGTTCTCTGTATCTATGGGTTTGTTTTTGTTCATTTGTTTCTTTTTTTTTTCTTTAGATTACACATATGAATGAAATCATATGGTATTTGTCTTTCTCCATTGGACTTTTTTCTCTTAACACCCTCAAGGTCCATCCATATCATCACAGATGTCAAGATTCCATTCTTTTTTATGGCTGAGTAGTATTCCAGTAATACACACACACACACATGCACACACACACACATATCACATCATTTTTATTCATTCATTGATGGACACTTAGATTAACACATATTCTTGATGGTTATCCAGAAATCAATGTTGGTTTCAGAGGAAAAGAGAAATTAGTTTGAATAGATATAAGAATTTGAATAGATTTGCTTAGTATTTCAACTTCCAAACTTCAGTGATGAAAATTTGTTCTAAGGAATGAATTTGTAAAATGCCATTTATTCTTGCACTTTTATGAGTTTCTGTATGCAGACTTCCCATCTCAGCTACTTGTATATTCTCAGGTATTTTGTGTTAATCCAGTGTTGCATCTTACGCAGTGATCCAGGGTGCAAATACTATGGGCAGTTTTTGACATAAACAAATTTCAATTATTTATCGATGTTAGAGGTCTAACATAGTCTGTATTTTTTGAATCTATTTAAATAGCTTCAACTTTTCCTCTAATGTAGATTAAACATATTATCTGTCAAATCTATATCTACCTATTACTTATTAAATCTATCATCTGTTAATTCTGGACTAACCCCTCAGTCCTGTATTTCTACCTGCCTGCAAGGCAAGTTCATCTGGATATGGCCTCAAACTAATTTCCTCATCTTTCTTTCAACTCATATTTTCATCTTAACCTCTGTTCCCTCAATCACTCAGGCTCAAAATCTGCATCATCGTTGCATCTTCTCTCTCCCTTGCTTTCCACTTTCAATCTTCAAACATTGTTTGTCTCCTCCTGCAGCGTCTCCCATGTCCATCCCTTCCTCGCACTTCCTACTGCCTCGACTGGACCAATGCAATAACCCTCTGTCAGGCTTCCCTGCCTCTTGTCTCTTCCCTTCCTCTTGTCATTGTCAACCACCACTAAACTAATTCCCCCAAAGAACAGCTTTGATATCCATACTTCCCAGATCAAAAAGCTTCTATGGCTCTCTACTGCCTAATGAATGAAATCTGAATTCTTTCACTTGATGTTCAAGGCCTCCATAATGTGACCTGAAGTTCTCTTCCTAATCAATCTCTGACTAGTCCCTAGATATTCTTCAGGTTATAGCTGATCTGGTCTCAGGATTTCCTGTGTTCCTCAGGAATGCTCAGGTACCCCTTCAACTCTGAATGTAACCTTCCCTGGTCCCCTCTTTTAAACATTTTATTTCTCCTCTGAATGTCCCAGAGCACTGGTTCCCTATCAGATCATTTTACACACACTGTCTTGACCTTGTTATGCACACACATATCTTCTCTTCCTTAAAGTTGTGTGACGTCTTTGAGGACAGAGATCCTGTCTTCTGATTGATTGTTATATCCAAAGTGCTGCCTTAAACCAGGGGCCTATTTAATAAATAAAAGAATTTAAATTATCCAGTTTTAGAATACACTGAAAATATGGTTTACATTTGTTCTTCACATTATGAACTAAAGCTGGTGGTATCACAAAGAATTATGCAAGCCTTACATTCTATATAAAGATCTTGAGCTTTTTTAAAAATGAAATTTTATAAACTATAAAGTTTTTATCCAGTAGCAGAATTCACTTACAACATGTAATTCAGTAAGATGGGTGCGGTCTGCTTTCCCCCACCAAAGATTTTCATTTAATAAACACAAGAACAAAATACAAAAACTTTGCTCTACTCTAAAATTTTAGTGTATTTTCTTTCTTCTTAGACAAAAGGTTTTTATTAGAGAGGAAATATCTGCATCACCTCTTTGTTTACCCCAATCCAACTTGCTTAATTGGATGTATATGGGGGCCTCATTCCCATATAGGATCATTTCCATATGGGATCAATGTGTGTGTGTGTGGGGGGGGGAGGCTTTAGAACAGCATTTTGCTAAGATACAGCTTTACCTCCATGTGAATGTGCATCACACTGATGGTATATCTATTGCTGAGCAGAACATAACAAGATAGAATGAACTAAAATTTAATGTGAGTTAATGGAAAGAAGCTATGGTGGCTTATTTCTAACTCCACAGAACATGTCTCTGATGGCACCAGATAATCCTAATGTATGATTGTAACAACCTTGTGTCTGGAGGATTAAGATGGCATAGAAGTGAATATGTGCACCATATTTTATTTTCTGTTCATTACATAACAAACCTTAAGGAATAGGTCCTACATTATCATTTTGAGTGTGTTAGCATATCTAAACTTAGAGTTTTTATTTTACTAACCTCAGCATTTATGATTATTAAAATAATTTGCTAATAAATTTTATTCTAAAATACTAAATTGTACATTATGTACTTTCTACAAAAGTGTACACCAAAATCTAATGCTAAACCAGTTTTCTGGGCAAAAAGCCCTTTAAAGATGAAATGGTAATGGAGAGTTGCAGTGTGTTCAGCTGTTACATTATATCCTGGCTCTTTCTCGGGAAATAGATACATGTGAATGTGATTCACAGTAGATTTCTATAAGACAGAAAAGAAAAAAATACCATTTGTCATTTTCTCTTTCAATAACAAATATTATTGGTATGTAATTTTATTTTCCTTGATGAACTGAGGTCTGTTACAAGTGTTAAAATTCTGCTTCTAAAACGCAGAGTCAGATAATACTTCAAAGGAGAACCAAACCTAATGGCACTGAGGACCAATTTAAATCATGGTATTGAAAAATGAGTCTTTACTTCACAGCTGTATTAAGTTTCCACTGCGAAATACATCATGTTTCATGTTTGTACGTTAAGTTTAATGGTAACTACTGTTATTTGACTTTCTGGATACAAGGTTCAGTAAATTCAGTGTTGTACTCACTCACTGTTGGGGTTCTAGGGGATCAAAAATAGCACCTTCTCTTTCCCACCTGGATCAGAACCAACTGAGAGAAAGATGGGTCCCAGCGAATGGAGATCAAAGAGATTGGCTTTATTGCTGATGAAATGTAGGGGATTGTTGTGACTCGAGTAGGCAGCCAGGTTTCCTAATGCTGCACCACCAAAGTAAACCTACACATCCAGTCACTGGCAGAAGCGAAGAAATCTCAAGTCCCACCTGTGGAGACCTGTTCATGTGGAACTAATAGTGTGGAGGAGCAAAGAAGCACCCTTGGAGGGGATGCTGACTCCCTTGGAGGAAGGTGCTGCCCCGAGTGTGCCATTTCTTCCTCCAAACTCACCAATCAAAATAACTGGCTCTTCTTCCCATCGGGAGAGTATTGGGGGGTGGAGTGAGGTCAGATGCCTCCCCACTATAAGTTCCTCCACATGGGAGCATGAGGAAAGTGAGAAGTAAGTGTTCCATGGTACCACTTAATGTCAGAACCACTGCTGTGTACGCTGGCACTTGAGAAGGAAAATACTTCAGTATATTGTTTAGTCAAATGCTCTTATGCTGAATTGCTTTCTAGATCATAAAAAAGGCATGTATGCATGCACAGTATTCTTTTTTTGACATAAAGCACTTGAACTACTTATTAACAGAAATTCATTTAATAAAGAGTAAAACATAAATAACAAGTAACAAAAATAGAATAGGGCAAAAAAAGGTTACAAAGTTATATAGTAAAGGAGACAGAACTATATTAATTCTTCGAGGAAAACAGTGGAATTTCCCATAGGATCTATTTAGGAAAACAGTGGAATTTCCCATAGGATCTATTTAGTGAATAGTGTTCTTAAAAATACTATAACAAATACAAAAATGAGTTAGGTGAGGTTGTTTTAAAAATAACATCCCTAAGTGAAAACTAGAATGACCAACTGTTTTGGTTTGCTCAGGAGTGTCCTGGTTTTACCACGGAATGTCCCTTGTCCCAGGAAACCCTCACTTCCTAGAAAACTGGGGTGGTTGGTTGCTCTAAATTGAAACAGAACATAGAAAAATTACCCAAAGGACAAAGCTAACAGTCCAGGCTAGAACCTAGAAGAGCAGAGTGGTGCCTGGCTTACCTACCCACTGGCACGATCTGTCTTGGAGTGTGGGCTCTGGGTAAGGGATATCTGGGTTTGAATCCTTGCTCTGGGTAAGGGATATCTGGGTTTGAATCCTTGCTCTGCAGGTGATCTTAGGCAAATTACTTAATCTCACTCTCCTCTACACTTTGGGTTCATTATAAGTAAGATGGCTTAATATTTACCCTACAGAGTTATAATAAGATCAAATGAGAAAATTTACATAAAATGATTAGGTCAGTGAGTGGACTTGGTTGGCTTACATGGTCTTTAATGTGTAATCAGGAGATTTCCTGTAAATGTCTGGATTTCTGACTTTTCTGACAAATCAGCAGATCCTTCCACTAGTGAGGCAAGCTGAGTAGCAGATGTTCCTTTAGAAGGGGCGTGTAATCTCCAGGAAGATATAGTCTGGATCTGGCCCTCTCTACTTCACGGGCTTGGCCCTTTGGAATCCTGTGAGCATTATTCCTAACCAGATTGAGCATTGGGGTTATCTGGGGAGTTTTTTGCTTGTTTTATACCTATGTCGAAGGCTCTAGCCAGACTTACTGAAATCAGAATTCCTGGTATGGAACGTTCAGACTGTCAGATTAATGCAAACCACAAGCTTTTGCTGTGAATATTTGAGAAATATGGGTTTCAGTTTAGATGTAAGAAAGTTAATTATGTTATCCTATTGTGGTCCTCAGATAGAACAAGTTCTATCAAAATTGGCAACTATACAATCTGAATATACCTCATATTGAAATTCTGCCCATCAAAGTTTTATTTGATTCTAACTTGCTCAATAAAGGCTGGTTGCAGGTGGATTGACTTTTGGCAATGCTGCTGCGGTGGTTTGAAGGGGACATGTGTTAATATATGTTATTCTTCATACCACCTGAATAGTTTCAAAGAAACTAGGTTGTATTGAGAAAGTTTTCTTTGTTATAATATAGTCTTACTGGTTTGCAGTGAGGCAGTGAAATTCTAAAAATAGTAATACTATTAGCTAATTTTTTTCTTTTAGAAATGTTTTGGCTTGCTCTTAGGGAAATACTTAACTTGTTGCTTTGATGGAGTGTTTCTCTGTGTGTGCCTTCAGGCCTCCCTATTAGTATTTGTTAAATTACTTTTCCAAGGCTGCTAATTCCTTCTTAGATGCTCTTAACTTAAACCTCATCCAAAGTTTATTTGATCAAAATATCAGAGCTGCCATATTAGAAATTTCCAGCGTTTCTTTTTTTATATATTACATTAGTACATAGTAAGTTTACATTTGATGACTTTATCTTTTCAAGTTATTTTTTAACTAATTTTCTTTAGTCCAATTCTTCTTGAGATAAACTGTTCATGTACATATTTGCCACTTATTTTTCTCTACATATTAATTATCATTTTCTCATTTTGATAGTAGTGTGAACAGTGGCATATTGGAGAGTTTTAATATTTAATATACTTGTCACTTTATCAGTTATCGGGAACTTCTGATTCCATTGCTTTATTCAAATTGGGTAAAATGAAAAATTACTGAAGATCATCTGACTAGACGAGCAGTATTGTCATTATCTGGGTGCTTATTAGAAATGTGGAGTCCCAGGCCCTGCTCCAGATCTACTGTATCAGAGTCTAATTTTAACAAGATGCCCTCACCAGGTGATTTGTATGCAGGTTAAAGTGTGAAAAGCTCTAGACTAGATATGGTTTACTAGTCACTCTACTTTAGGATTATAAAAAATATTAGCATATGTGGCGGTAGTGAAAATAACAGAAGGTATCTTTTTTCCTGTCTGCTCAATCCATGCTTGTTTTCATTTTGATGAAGAAACTACCTTAAATTTCATTCTGATGAAGATACTACCTCTCCAGATTGCCTTCTCTCTCCAGCCATCCCTATTGTCCTTTTGGATAACCTTCCCCTTAGCCACTGAGAGCAAGCATGTCCTAACTTGAGTTCTCTACTCTTTCATGGTTAATATTTTATTTGGAGACACATATAGCCAGTATGGGATCATTTAAGCTTTGTATACTTGTGATTTTTAGATATTCCTACTTGGTCTCTGCCTCAAATCTTTCTGACATTTTAAGCTATACTGAGTCCATTCCTTAGGCAGCACTTCTTACTTCTGGTTGCACGTTAGAATCACCTGGTGAGCTTTAAAACAGATTAATACGTTGATTATATCCCAAATGAATTAAATAAATTGCTAAGGTTTGACTCATCAGTACTTAAGTCACTTTCTGAGAGCGGGGTCTGGGTGATTCTGTTATGTAGCCATACTTCCATGTCATTGCTCTTGGTTCTTCATCTTATTCATTAAGGACATTAGTATATAAAATGAGTAGGACATAATCACTACTCTGAATTATTTCATAGTCTGTTGTTGAAGGCAGGCACTTAAGCAGATAGTCACAGTAGGGTGGGACAATTATAATAAGAGTTTTAGGACAAAGTACATGGCAACACTGCAAAGGGGATGATGAAAACTTGGAAGATGGGAAATGGGAAGGTGGTATTCAAGTTACGCCTCCAGGGATGAGGGGTCCTTTTCTGGGTAGGCAAGGAGAACACTCTAGATGGTAGGAATAGTACTTATGAAGGCATGAGGTCATGGTCTCATCATTCCTCACCTTCGGTGAGGTCTGCTTCATATTCATCCTGCCTTCCTCTACAACTTGTTTAATATTTCTTCTCTGTGGGTTGACAATATCACTATATTTTTTGCTTTACTCTCTGCAACTACAAATCATTTAACCTTAATTGTTAGGTTGATTTTTTTTTTAAATAACAGCTTTGTTGACATATATTTTATATACCTATATTAGATTCCTGTGGTTGCCAAAACAAATTATCACAACAGAAATTTATTATCTCATGGTTTTGGAGGCCCAGAGTTGAAATCAAGGTGTCAGCAAGGCCACACTCTGCTTGAAGGCTCTAGAGAACGCTTTCTTCTTCCGATTTCTCAGGCTGTTGACATTCTTTGGTTTCCTGCTTTGTGGTCACATCACTCCGATCTCTGCCTGTCTTCATATTGCCTTTTTCTCTGTGAGTCTCGAATCTCCCTCTGTTCTTATTAGGACATTTGTTATTGAATATAAGGCCCTCCTGGATAATCCAGGATGATCTCGTCAAGATCCTTAGCTTAATTACCTCTGCTAAGACCCTTGTTCCAGGTAAGGTAACTTTCACAGGTTCCAAGGATTAGGATGTGGACATAACTTTTTTTGAGCAACCATTCGACAATACTATCCAAGTCAGTGGTTTTTAGTATATTCACAGAATTGTGTGTTCTTCACCACTATCAATTTTACATTTTCTTCACCCCTAAAACAAACACTGTACCCATTAGCAGTCACTCGCCATTTTCCCCAACCTTTTAGCCTCAAGCAATCACTAATCTACCTTCTGTCTCTGATTTCTCCTGGTCTGGACATTTCTTGTAAATGGAATCATGTACAATATGTGGCTGTTGTTTCTGCTTACATTTAACATAATGTTTTCAAGGTTCAACCATGTTGTAGCATGTATTAGTACTCCATTCCTTTTTTATTGTTGAATAATATTCTGTTGTATGGATATGCCATACACATTTTATTTATCCATTCATTAATTGATGGACATTTGGGTTGTTAATATTCCTTCACTGTTATATGTAATGCTGCTATGAATATTGGTGTACAGATTTTGGGTGGATGTATGTTTTCATTTCCCTTGGGCATGTACCTAGGAGTAGAATTGCTGGATTTATAGTAACTGCTATTCTATTTTGCAAAGCAGCTGCACCATTTTAGATTCCCACTAGCAGCGTATGAAGGTTCCAGTTCCTCCTGATTCTTTTTTTATTGTTTTTCATTTGGTTCTGTTGTCAATACTGCCTTTTCTGATAACCTTCTCACTAACATTGCTAGAAGAATATTTCCATTTCACTTTTGTTAGTGTCATAATTTTTTTCTCACATTGAAGAAATGAAAGGTGATCAGTTCTTATCTACTCTATATTATTTATTTTGGGTTTTACCCTACTTCTCAGACTTAGTTCAAAGCAAAAAAAAAAATTTCTTTTTGATGTCTATCTCCAAATCCATAACCATTTTAGCTCTCAAAACACAAAACGTTCTCCCTTGGCTGTAAGCTTAATGAAGGCAGGTGCCTTATCTTTCATTTTTTCCTGTAAACTTTGTATGTAGCTTATGGTGACTGTCCAATAAATATTAAGAATGTGGTTATTGTCTCATGTGTAAAAGGATTTAATGTTTTATAGGCTGAATGATTTTTCTTAATTATGTACACATTTCTTATTGCCTAACAACTTTGGTTATTGTTTTTCATGTGCAGATGAACAAGAGATTGAAGATATGACAGAAGAATGTAAAGAATCTTAAGCAAAGACTTGCTGGCTGGGGTGTGCTTTAAGAAAGTTGGTAAATTAAGTTAATTTATACTTTTTCTGATTCTTTGAATTCAATGAATGCATTGTAGAGACCATTCTTCAAATGATTTTAATATTTGGATTCTTTCTGGATTGCATTTCATTGATATTATTGTTCAATGGTTTTCTTCATTGAAATTCCTGAGAAAATTGTTTTTTATTACTAATCTTGCAACATCAGGAATACATTATAGAAGCCAACATTTTATCTATCTGTATTTTAAAACTGGTTGAAGTGTTATGATTGTTTTGTATTTGATTTTATATGTTACAACTTTACTGTGATTCAGACAAGTTTAATCACTATGAATTTTTGTTTTGGCCCGGGTTTTCCTTGTTTTCCTCCTCTCTCATGCCTGTTAAGTAAGTACAACTTGCCATAGAAAGAAATGAATTTTCTCAATAAAGCAAAGTTCGGATAGCTTTTACTATCTTATTAGCAATGATACCTTTCTTAAGGAGGAGTTTGAATTATACGATATATTACTTTCGATTTGCTATCTTTGAGAGTTTGCCTTTTAGAATGCAGCAAATAAAGATCAGCTACTTTAAAAAATTCTGTGGTACTAAGAGAGAAGGTTTGTCTAGTTACACGTCAGTAACTTGGATTCATGAGAATATTTCATGTCAACGCTGCATATGATGAATTGACATTAGAACTAGAAGTCCAATTTATTTTTGATTTAAAAAAAAGAGCTGGCTATTGTGCTGCCTTTAATGAAATTTGGAGTAGTATATATGTATTAGTGTATATGTGTTATTATTTTTTGTTTGCACATTTTCATCCCTTGATATTGGATACTGTTAGTGATCGCCTACATCAAATTTCCTTGACTTTTAGAATGAAGAATTCTGTAGCTACTATTTTCAGAGAAATCGATAAGCAATTTCTTTTGTGAGCCTCCTCTTTCAATTTACATTAAAATAGCAACGATTCATGCTAATGTCTGTGTTACAATGTAATTTATCTTGATGCTCAGAGGTTTGCTGTGGGGGTGCCAGTAGAAGTTAAAAGTTGTGGTTTTAAACTCTCATAGGAATGACATGTGTTGTAGGGTTTGGGTCAGAACAGTCAGAGGGGAGAGGAGATATGGGTAGGACTTTGGAGTAGTGGCAGAGAGGAGCCATTTTTGCCTTTCAAAAGAGCTCAGCTTTCTAAACCAGTGTGCTTGTGCTATTCGGTGTGTGTGTGTGTGTGTGTGTGTGTGTGTATGTGTGTGTGTGGTGTGTATGATAGAATGTTGGAGAGAGCTTATGGCTTTATAATGTGTTTTTGCAAATGGTATTTGGGGCATGGTAAGACTTTATGTTCCAGGAGTTTGAGAGAGCAGAAGGAAAATAGAATGATCCTAAGTGACGAATTTTACCATTACGAGAGATGACACCATTCCACAGCATGTCAACTGAAGGTCCCTCTAACAAGGACTGGTAAGCTGAACTTATAATTCAACATGAAGGCTTCAGATTAAAGAAGAAACGTTACTCTGATAGGGAGAGAAATTGTTCTTATTAAAAATCAGTGTTTTTATTTTAATGTTCCCTTTAGACCTAGTGATAGAACAAGATAGAGGTGAAAAACTAAGAAAGAACAAGAGCTTATTCATTTCAAGAATGAACTTAGGATTTTAAAATTTGAGGTTTGTGGACTTAAGATTTCTCAAGAAGACTATTGGCACCACTTTGATTGTGAATCTCCACAGGGCCTGAAGTTAATGCCCTTCAATCCATCTCTCTCTGAATCACATAAACAGTTGCAGGAAAAAAAAGCTAGCGACTTGATGTGATGCTTTTCATTTTTTCCCATATTACCGAATTTAATAAACAGTCCTCTTAAAAATATATACTTAAGAAGCAAGTAAAAAAACGCAAGACAAAGAAAAAGTACAGGATAGCATATTTAAGAGAAACAATTCATAAAATAAAGTAGAAGTAGAATTTGGAGAGCAATTACAATGTGTTCTCTAAGAAAGGAAAGAAGATATTTCATGGAAATAGTATAATTCTCAACAATAAAGTTAACAGACAAAGTTTCAACATTGCAGAAAGTAATTTAAAAAGTCAGTTATGTTGTAATTAGCGGAATGAAAGATAAGGCCTAGAAAAATAAACTGGGTATGCCGCATGCCTAAAATAGAATTTCTTTTAAGGAGAATTAAAAATTTTAAAAGTTTTTAAATTACAATTGATATACAATATTATACTAGTTTCAGATATACAACACAGTGATTAGACATTTATATAACTTAAATGATTACCCCGATCATTGACTCTATTCCCTATACTGTACTTTACACCCCCATGACTATTTTTATAACTGACAATTTGTACTTCTTAATCCCTTTACTTTTTTCACCCATCTTCCCAACTCCCCTTCTATCTGGCACCCATCAATTTGTTCTCTGTATGTATGAGGCTGTTTCTGTACTTCGTTTTTTAGATTGCACATGTAAGTGAGATGATATGGTATTTTTCTCCATTTGACTTATTTCACTAAGCATAATACGCTTTGGGTCCATCTATGTTGTTGCAAGTGATAAGATTTCATTTTTTTTTTTATGATGGAGTATTATTTCATTGTATATATATGTACCACCTCTTTATCCAATCGTCTATTGATGGGCATCTAGGTTGCTTCCATATCTTGGCTATTGTAAATAATGCTGCAGAGAACAAAGGTGTGTATATAACTTTTAATGTTTTGGGTTTCTTCAGATAAATACCTAGAAGTAGAATTGCTAGGTCATATGGTGGTTCTATTTTTAATTTTTTTGAGGAATCTCCATACTGTTTTTCATAGTGGCTGTACCAATTTACAATCCCACCAACAGTGCACAGGGGTTCCCTTTTCTCCACTTCCTTGCCAACACTTTTTGTTTGTTGATTTACTGATGATAGCCATTCCGACAGGTGTGATGTGATATCTCATTGTGGTTTTGATTTGCATTTCCCTGATGCTTAGTGACACTGAGCGTCTTTTCATATGTCTGTTGGCCATAAGTATGTCCTCTTTGAAGAACTGTCTATTCAGGTGCTCTGCCTTTTTCTTTTTGGTGTTAAATTGTATGGGTTCCTTATATATTTTGGATATTAACCCCTTATTGGATGTATCATTGGCGAATATCTTCTCCCATTCAGTAGGCTGTATTTTTGCTTTGTTGATTTCCTTCACTGTGCAAAAATTTTAGTTTAACATGGTTTCATTTTTTTTCCCCTTCTGTTTTCCTTGCATGAGGAGACATATCCAAAACAATATTACTAAGAGCAAGGTCAAAATGTTAAATGCCTATGTTTTATTCTAGGAGTTTTATGGTTGCGGGTCTTAATGTTTAAGTCTTTAATCCATTTTGAGTTTATTCTTATATATGGTGTAAGAAAGTAATCCAGTTATATTCTTTTGCATGTATCTGTCCAGTTTTCCCAACACTATTTATTGAAGACACTGTCTTTGCCCCATTGTAAATTCTTGCCTCCTTTGTTGTAGGCTAAATGACCATATAGGGGTGAGTTTATTTCTGGAGTTTCTATTCTGTTCCATTGATCTGTGTGTCTGTTTTTATGCTAGTACCATGCTGTTTTGATTACTATAGACTTGTAGTATAGTATGATATCAAGTAGTGTGATACCTCCAAGTTTGTTCTTCTTTCTCAAGATTGCTGTGACTGTTCTGGGTCTTTTGTGGTTCCATATAATTTTAAGATTATTCTAGTTCTGTGAAAAATCCCATTGGTATTTTGATAGGGATTGCATTGAATATGTAGATTCATTTGAGTAATTTGGACATTTTTATGATATTAATTCTTCCAATCCATGAGCATGAAATATCCTTCTATTTATTTGTATCTTCTTCAATTTCTTTCTTCAGTGTCTTATAGTTTTCTGAGTACAGAACTTTTACCTCCATGGTTAAATTGATTCCTAGGTATTTTATTCTTTTCGATGCTATTTGTGGGATTGTTTTCTTAATTTCTCTTTCAGTTCATTTTTGGTATATAAAAATGCAGCCGATTTTTGCATATTAATTTTGTATCCTGCTACTTAATTTATTAGTTCTAGTAGTTTTTTGGTTGATTCTTTAGGTTTTTTTTCTATACGATATCATGTCATCTGCAAATGACAGTTTTATTTATTCCTTTCCTATTTGGATGCCTTTTATTTCTTGTTTGATTGCTGTTGCTGGGACTTCCAGTTCTTTGTTGAATAAAAGTGGTAAAAGTGGACATCCTTGTCTTGTTCCTGATTTTAAAGGATAAGCTCTCAGCTTTTCACCATTGAGTACAATGTTAGCTGTGGGTTTGTTATATGTGATCTTTATTTCATTGAGGTTATGTTACCTCTATCCTCATTTTGCTGAGAGTTTTTATCATAAATGAATATTGAATTTTGTCAAATGCTTTTTCTGCATCTGTTGATTTGATGATATAATTTTTATCTTTCATTTTGTTTATGTGGTATATCACGTTAATTGACTTGTGAATATTGAACCAACCTTGCATTCTGAGGATAAATCTCACTTGATTATGGTGTATGATCTTTTTAATGCTGAATTTGGTTTGCTGATATTTTGTTGAGGATTTTTGTGTCTATGTTTATCAGGGATATTGGCCTGTAATTTCCTTTATTTGAAGTCTCTGTCTGGTTTTGGCATCAGAGTACTGTGGCCTTGTAAAAATTAGTATGGGAGTCTTCCCTCTTCTTCACCTTTTTTGTAATAGTTTGAGAAAGTAGGTATTAATTCTTCTTTTAATGTTTGGAAAAGTTCACCTGTGAAGCCATCTGGTCCAGGGCTTTTGTTTGTTGGGA
>NW_011888800.1:5706247-5733332 GCF_000151845.1 Pteropus vampyrus | reverse complement strand
CCGATTTTTGCATATTAATTTTGTATCCTGCTACTTAATTTATTAGTTCTAGTAGTTTTTTGGTTGATTCTTTAGGTTTTTTTTCTATACGATATCATGTCATCTGCAAATGACAGTTTTGTTTATTCCTTTCCTATTTGGATGCCTTTTATTTCTTGTTTGATTGCTGTTGCTGGGACTTCCAGTTCTTTGTTGAATAAAAGTGGTAAAAGTGGACATCCTTGTCTTGTTCCTGATTTTAAAGGATAAGCTCTCAGCTTTTCACCATTGAGTACAATGTTAGCTGTGGGTTTGTTATATGTGATCTTTATTTCATTGAGGTTATGTTACCTCTATCCTCATTTTGCTGAGAGTTTTTATCATAAATGAATATTGAATTTTGTCAAATGCTTTTTCTGCATCTGTTGATTTGATGATATAATTTTTATCTTTCATTTTGTTTATGCGGTATATCACGTTAATTGACTTGTGAATATTGAACCAACCTTGCATTCTGAGGATAAATCTCACTTGATTATGGTGTATGATCTTTTTAATGCTGAATTTGGTTTGCTGATATTTTGTTGAGGATTTTTGTGTCTATGTTTATCAGGGATATTGGCCTGTAATTTCCTTTATTTGAAGTCTCTGTCTGGTTTTGGCATCAGAGTACTGTGGCCTTGTAAAAATTAGTATGGGAGCCTTCCCTCTTCTTCACCTTTTTTGTAATAGTTTGAGAAAGTAGGTATTAATTCTTCTTTTAATGTTTGGAAAAGTTCACCTGTGAAGCCATCTGGTCCAGGGCTTTTGTTTGTTGGGACTTTGATTACTGATTCAATTTTGTTAGTAGTTATCAGTTCAGATTTTCTGTTTCTTTCTCAGTCAACCAAGGAAAATAGTATGTTTCTAGGAATTTATCCATTTCTTTCAGGTTGTCCAATTTGTTAGCGTATAATTGTTCGTAGTATTTTCTTATAATCCTTTGTATTTATGTGGTGTTGGTTGTCACTTTTCTTTCATTGCTGATTTTATTTATTTGGGCTCTCTCTCCTTTATGAATCTGGCTAAAAGTTTATCAACTTTGAGAATCCTTATATCAGTGTTTTGAACTCTGTATCTGGTACATTGCTTGTCTCCATTTTGGTTAGTTCTTTCTCTGGAGTTTTGTCCTGTTCTTTCATTTAGATCATGTTTCTTGGTCTCCTCCTTATGGCTGCCTCTCTGTGTTTGTTTCTATGTATTAGGAAGATCTTCTATATCTTCCAGTCTTGGCAGAGTGGCCTTGTGTAGTAGATGTCCTGTGAGGCCCAGTGACACATTCTTCCTGTTCACCTGAGCCAGGTGCTCTAGGAGTGTCCTTTGTGTGGGGTGTGTGTGCCCTCTTCTTGTAGTTGAGCTTTGATCGCTGTTGACACATCAGTGGGTGGAATTGACCCTCAGGCTGACTGGCTACGAAGACTGGCTGTGACTATGCCAGACAAGCTGTTGTGCGGGGGCTGACTCAACAGAGCAGGAGTTGCTTTTGTGAGACTCTAGTGCCAGCCAAGTCCACACTTCAGATATGTCATTTGTGGAGCTGGTTGGGTGGTACTCTGGTGTGATCTGAAACTAGCTGCCAGGTTTGTTGGTTCTATAGCGTCTTGGGAGGGGCTCTGGTGCAGACCAAGTTCAGCTGTCATTTGTTCCCCACTTGTGGCCACCAGGTGAGAGCTACGAAGTGATCTGCAGTTGGTTGCTGTTTATGCTGGACTTTGAGGCACTTGAGAGAGGCTGGCTGCCACTAGTGCCAGGCTTGGCACCCTTTGGTGGCCACCACAATGTGAGCTGAGGCCAGCTGCCACTTTCACTAGGTTTATGGCTGCTTAGTTGAAGCTACATTCCAAGTCAACACTGGCTGCCACTTATGCCAGTCTTGGGCCACTTGATGGGAGTTATAATGTAAGATCGAGACTGGTTGCTGCTTGTGCTGGACTTGGGGCTGCTTAGCAAGAGGTACAGGTCACGCTGAGGCTAGCCACTGCTTATTGGAGTTTGTGGACCTTTGAGAGATTTTAGGAAAGTGTGCAGCTTGAGCTGAGGCGGGCTGCTTGTGTAGAAAAGTCACTGCAAGTGGGTTGGGCTGGGTGTGCTAGTTGGGTGGGACAGTTTCTCAGGGAATCACCAAGGTAGGATGAACAGTATTAGCCAGATTAATGGAGAGCTCAGATTTGGCATCCACCTGAAGGCTGGGTTGTGGGAGAACTCAACGAAGGAGCAGTGGTACCTGCCAGCACTTCTTTCTCCAGAGAGAGCTGCCCTGACCCTGCTAATCCAGCCTTCACCCTAGTCAATTTAGTTCCTCCCTGTATGTCCCTGGTGCCTCACTGCTAGAGTTCAGAGCAAGTGAGTCAGTAAGTCTGTGTGTGGGTCCCCCAAGAGGAATGTCTGTCTTACTCAAATGTAATCTCAGCTGGTTTTCACAGCCAGGTGTTATAGTGACTCATCTTCCTGGCACTGGTGCCCTGGGTTGGGGAGCCCAGTATTGGGCTGGGACCCCTCACTCCTCAGGGGGACTTCCACAGGGGAGCTATCTCCCACAACTCTTACCCACCGCACGTGGGTGTGGGACCAACCCATTCCATGTCTTCACCCCTCCTACCAATTTCAATGTGGCTTCTTTTGTATATCCTGTTATAGGAGTTCTGTTCAGCTAGTCTTCAGGTGGTTTTCAAGGGTGGTGGTTCTATAATTGAGTTGTAATTTTGATGTCATGGGAGGAAGTGAGCATAGTGTTTAACTACTTTCACCATCTTGACTAGAAGTGACAATGGTAGGAGGAAAAAGCTCTCACCTTGGTGTCATTATTTAAATTTTTACCAAGTCCTTTATTTCAATACAATCTGCTGATTTAAAGGCCAGTCTCAGAGTGAACATGGAACATGCTTGGGAAACAAGCCCCTGTTCCATTTTCTGTCACATTGATATTTTAAGTTACTTTTGGTCTGCTACTTAAAAGTGAATTAGAATTCCCTCCTAAGACTTCACATGTCTGAGGTTCAATGATATCATATTTCAAAGAATCATTTTTTTCCAAATCTGTTTCCAAACTATAACTATTATCAACACATTCTAGTTCTTGATTCTTCACTTGGGTGCCATAAAATGATTTAGCAATTTGTACTTACATATGATTATGCTAGGCTAGATAAGTCTTGTTAGAATGAGAGAGGAAAATCAAAGGAAGAAGATTCTATCTCACTCATTAGTTCTTTCTAGCATCTAATGGATCTCAAAGCCATACCTTTAAACTACTCATGAAATTTCTTCTACCTGTTCTTACTAAAACTGGAAGTTAATTGGTCAGTAGTCTACATTTGTGGTTAGCCCACCTGAAACTCAGGGTCTGCTTATGGTAATGCTTTAGCCTTTTCTTCATAAAATAATTTGATTTTTTATGTATATATTTTTAGGACTTCTTCCAAATTCTACCATTGTCTTTGGTCATCTGTTTTTGACCAAAGATATATTCTCCAAGAGGTGATATCTATAGTGTTTGGCTCAACTTTTCAAGGACAATTCCTCCCTCATAACATTTCTAAAGCTTCTCCATAACATGCAATTGTGTTGGCTCAGGGCCATCATTCATGTGTCAGAAAATGTAGGTGTGAGAATTGCATGTGCTTCACTTCTGTTTTTTTTTCCCTTTGTTTTTATTTCCAGAAACTAGATTTTGAAAAGGATTTAATAAATGACATTTAATGACTAGTAAAATATAAAATTGTATCCTTTAAGGGCCCAAATTTTGGGGGTTCTCTTTCTTGTGTTTTTAATGTGACAGGCTAATTTTTTTTGTTCTTTTTTTCCCTCCATAAATCCAGTAAATGTATATTCTAAGCCTAAGCAACTCAATCTCCCTAAATCATATAGAAACTGAATGTTAACCATTACCTACTGGAACTTCTTTTTGAGTATACCATATTGGTTTAAGAATGGAATTTACTTGTATCTCCTAACATAAAGCCAGCAGAGAACAAATAAACATGGATACAGTAAGTATAAATATAAATTTCCATATGATTTATTGTTGTTCCTTGTACATAAGAAACAGTAATATACAACTTACACTGCTTTAGAATGTAAAATGGATAAAAATGTGTACAAAAAAAGCACATTCCTAGAAAAATGTATTGGCAAATAGTAAAAACTGGGGTGGGTGGGTAACAAGCAAAACACAAATCAAGAACAAAACAAAAACCAACAATTCTTCAATTCAGTGTGCAAACATTTATAAAAATAGAAATACTAACTCTACCGGCAGTATTTCCTGATAAATTATTTAAATAGCGTATCTACACAATCTGAGATATCTATTCCAATGGCAATGAGAAAATAATTTATAAAAATAGAGCAATGGTATACAAGATGATAGAAAAAACAACTTTCAGAAGACGTATTTAACATTTCAATGCTATTTCCTTATTGGGAATACTTTTCTGCAAAGAATTTTTATACTATGTACAACATCGACTTTATTAGGTACTACAGTAGCTTTAAGTTTGTTAGACACTTAAACTCTTTGCTTGAGCCCAAAATTCTTTACTCAGTCACACAACAAATGAGGTAATATTTGTATATAAGTTTCACCTTTGTCATCTTTTTCTTTTGGAAAAAATGAAAAAATAAGTGTAGATGCTTTTCTTCTCCCTGGAAATAGGCACAAGGGGTGGGGTAAAACAGTATTAAAGTCCTCATGGCTTTCTTTACAATCTAAAAACACTTGCAAACAGACAACCAGCTAATTCCACTTGAAAAGACAAAACAATCCAAAATCATTTACTCTAAGCACAAAGTGAAGAGCAGCTCACTCTGCTAATTTTCCTTGTGCCATTCTTGTGAGAGATTTGCTGATAAATCTTAACTACCTGCTCTCAAACACTTTTGATGTGAAACCTAGGTTCCAGGTAGAACAGAGTTAATAAATAATCTGTATTTACAATCTTACAGTCATGAAGACTCATAACAAAGATGATATGGGTAGTCCTTACACTTCTTCCTGTTCCATGAAGTCTTTCAGACAGATCCTCCAGAGTAAGTAAAAAATAAATATTTTACATTGTAAAGCGTTTGTAAAAACAAAACAAAACTACAATCTAAAACAGAATTGGAAAACTCCATGATATTCAGGACAAAAGAGAAAATGAATGTTTTAGTTGATAATTTTGTGCCTTTCTAACCATAAAAGTACAAGCATGGCTGCCCCTCCCTTGGGAGACAGCCTGGTGCTCATTGAGATGGTAGGTTTTATTTTCCTGCTACATCTGCAATAAAACCAACAATTTCATTGTAACCAGGCAGTGTGGCAGCCAGTACCGCCTTACACTCTGCTTTAATTCTGACTCGCTATTCAGATCTCTATAGGGGACGTGTGAGGGGTGGAGATCCAGGAGGAAGTGCAGAAGCCAGTCCTTCCCTCCCTCCCCTGCTTCTATGTTAAGTGCCTATTTACGTGGGTTAATCAGCTAACACCAGTCAGCATCATAAAATCCAGCAATAGTTTTTCAATCCCCTGAAAATGGTTTAGTACCGAACATGTAACAGTTTCTACATATTTTCTCATACAATTGTCTCTTGGGTATGCGCCCTCAAGGCTTTGGCCCCTGCTCCCCCTATTCCTGAGGGAGTAGGTCGGGTGGTTTTGTTTGCCAATTCTAGTGAGTCCTCCCTTCTCTCATGTCTGAAAGCGCTTTTGAGTCCACTGCTCAGAGGTGGCCTCACAACAGCACCCTGCTCTGACAAAAGCTGAATGGAGCTGGCACCTTCCAACTGAAGCACGTGGATGGTTTTGCTTTTTCAAAAGCAAACCGAAGTAATTGTTTGTATTCTTGGAAGATTCTCTTCTCATTCAGAGGCTGAAGGCTGAGTCTGATTTGGGAAATTGCATTTTCTTGAGGCAAGTCACATGTTTTAAGAGTCCATACTGATGCAAGCAGAAAAAAAAAGGCAGGCGGGGAGAAGTGACTCTGGGGGTTTTCTTAAGCCCGTAGTTCCAGAAGGTGCAATACCAGCATTGGTTATGATCAGTCTTTTGATCAACAGTTTGATGATTAGGAATCTGTTAAATAAACACAGAAGTATATAAACAAACAAATTCATAAAAGCATTATCATAATATCAGTCAAATGACCTAGGTGTAGCTTTTTATAATGAGAAAAGCATAATTTAAGATTGTCAGCTTATAAAATTAAATGTTAAATTGTTTGAACATTGTTGTAGGACACCAATACAGCTTGACTGACCTTGTAGAACTTAAGTTATGCTTTCTAAGGCCTGCAATGTTTAAATATCTTGAGTAAAATCAGTCATCTTTTTTCACTCCAATTGAGCTTGTTGGCATTAAGCCTTGCCTCAGTAAACATTTATTAAACACTTATTTTTTGGTAGGCCCAATGCTAGACTCCATGTGAGCTTAAGTAACCTTTAAGTGAATAAGCATGGAGGAAGAAAAGCTAAGGTAAGTAGTGAAAATTAATTTAATATGCCAATATAAAGGCAATACTCTTCCCTTTCTTGTATAACAGGGAAAGGTGTGAAAGACAACCTGTGCTATAATGTCATAAATAAAACTTAAAGGAATGTGTAAGACATGGAAGCATGTAAAGTTTTAAAGTATTATTAATGTGGTCTAAACTGTAAGGAGCTTGTCTGCAATTTACCTTTGCACTGTGTATGAAGAACACAGAGATTGCTAAGCAAATTAATATTAACAAGGACTTGGGATTTCATAAGCCACAGTTACAGCCCTTATTTCATTATCATTGTGTCTTTGACAGCAAAATATAGATAACCTTGTCTGTAAAATAGTCTTTAAATCAGACTGTCCCATAAGGGGCATTCTTAATATTATTCAAAACTAGAGATGTCAAGTGTACATTCACCATAATGTTGCTCCTACCTCTGCATTCATATTTCAGGTCGGAGAAGAATACCATTTCTTGAGAGAAGACAAACAACCCTAGCCTACCACCGGCATAGGTTTTGTCATAGATGGGTCCTGAGTCAGCCATGATTTTCTTCCCTTCATACATCACCACTCTGCAGGTAAAAAAAATCTCATTAGTGACACCCCTAGGTTTTGGTCTTCTCCTTCTTGCCCTTTGGTGTGTGACTATAAGTGAAATTTAATCAGTGCAATCTTACCTAATGAAACCAGTCTTTGGCCTGTGGCTGAGACGCCATCTGTAGGCAGTGAAATCTTTCCAGCCTATGTGACGAGGGTCATGCCACAGGGTACGGACCTGAAGGAAAAGGAAAAGGAAAGATTGGAACACAGCTCCCTCATGAGATTTCTATTTCATTCCATAAGAAACAGTGCTTAAAGGTACCGAGTTGATCTAAGTTAGGGGAATGCAATGTAGGATTTTTCCCAAGGCCTCTTTCGTTTGATGTGTGCCCTTGAATGCACACATAAAGTAGAAAGAATGGAAGGAGCTTTTTTGTTTGAAGAGGCCGTAACGGCCTTTGGGTTTGAAGGGTGACTAGTTATGGTGAGCTCCCCTCTCAGATGCCGGGAACGTGACATATAAGACCTCTTTGAGTCTTGGTCAAAGCACAGCATCCCTTGTGCTAGTTAAGCACCTGTCATCTCTCTCTCTCTGCAGGTGTTCTTACCTGGCCAGGGGTATTTCCTGTGTGCCACAGGGCATTCCGCAGGTGCTCACCAGGCCCTGTGGTAGAGTTCACGACTTTCACAGAAAGGCCTGAGTATCCCTGAGCCCTCGTGGGGTTGACGTCCCAGTAGGACTGGGTGATCTGCTTCCACATCACAACGTAGAAGCGGCTGCTGGACTGGTAGCCGAATACAAATCCGGCATAGTCATCATCCCTTTCAGTGTTGATGAAGAAGGTGCCACTGAAGTCCACAGCATTAAACTCATCATAACCTGGAAGACAAGGCCAGACCCAGGTTAAAAACTTTCAGAAGGTTTTTCATTACATCTCAGACATCGTTTAGTACCCATAAGGACACACACAACTGCCAGGTTCTATATGTGTTTCTTTTCTTTTTTGTTTGAAGAACTCACTACTCACCTATAGCAAGTCCAGGATCACAGTTGACAGTCTGGACAAGTTCTTTACCCTGATGGCGTACCACCCAGTTAGGGTCATTTTGGGACGTCCCTTTGGGATCTAGAGGAATCATCTGGAATCGGCGGAAATCAGTCTCACTGATATCAACATTTTCAGGACAGATGTCATCAATGTCTGGCACGTTGTCATGGTCAAAATCATCTTTGCAAGCATCACCTCGACCATCACCTAAGGTCAAAAAGGCAAGAGATCCGTGAAATTCTGAAACACTATTACTGGTGTCAGAAATTCACTATCTTGTCAAAGTTGGCCTTTAGTCTCTTTATCTTCTCAAATGCATTCATCTTTGTCTTAATTTCCTCAATCCAGAGAGCCATGGTTTCCATTACTCCCTTAAAAAGTGGCTCTACTGACTTACCATCAGAGTCCTTCTGGTCGGGATTGGGAACAAGTCTGCAGTTGTCTCTGTCATCGGGGATGCCATCATTATCATCATCATGGTCACAGGCATCTCCCTTGCCATCTTTGTCATGGTCGGCCTGGTTGGCATTAGGCACATAGGGACAGTTGTCCAGGTTGTTCTGGTGGCCATCTTCATCAATATCCTGATTGTTGTCACAGGTATCTCCAATGCGGTCTGAATCAGAATCAAGCTAACAGACAGAAGCAGAGGGTAAAGTATAAGTCATTAATAATAACTTATGGCCAGTGGGGTTTCATGTCTATATGCTACTGCCAAAAGACAGTAATATGTACAAATTAAGATTTTCCTTGATCCTTGTTTTTATACAAAAAAAAACTGAAAAGGGACATTTAAATGTTTTTATAAAAAATACAAAGTTTTCTAAATTAATAGCATTATTTAATCACTAAGGATGAAATGCAATGTTAACTACTTGTATCTTAATGTTAAATGAAATTCTTTGGGTACATTGTTATTTTCTATTGAAGGGTTTCAGTTGTAAACTTGTTGACATGTCAGCTTCTACTCTAGGCCATTAACTCATGGAAACATGGCAAGCTTTTTGCACATACTGGGTAATGCATACGGTAAGGATCAATTAGTTTATTTTTAGGTACTTAGTTTTATACATCTAGTCCATAAGGATAGTCATCTGTTGGCTCAAGTAAAGTAAAAATTCTGAGTTTTTTCAGAACTATTTCTCAGAGTCCTTTTACATTATCTAGTGTGCATGGAATGCTTAAGGATTATTTATATACAAACTGAAGTTCTTGCCAGCATTCGTTCTTTGCTAGTAAGATTTTTGCATGCCTGAATTTTGTTATGAATTTTATCACAGTTTGAGGAACCAAAAACTCATCCGGGGAGGTTAAATGATATCGAAGTTTAATTATAAGACCCAAACTCAAAATAGATTACCCTCCATGCCATTTGATCAGCAAAATTATCTCAGACCATTCCAACTTTCCTGTTATGGCCCCAGAACTCTTTATCCTGTTGCTCTTTGCTTTATAGGACCTCATAAGAGCAAACACTAGGAGGAAAAAGCTAGATTTCTTGTATCTTGAATGTTATAAAGATGTTCCCATTTTTCGAATTTTCTAAATTTCCAGAACAATGCATTTTAGGGAAAAAATGCCTTAACTTTTGTCCCTGTAGAACCTGTTCTGGCTAATGTCTATCTGTAGCACTCCCTACTATAGGCAGAGAACGATACCTATTTGCAATGCCAAACACTTTTGAAGAATTGACAGAACAGGAATTTCTCCAGCTTTTGGGAAGTATTTTCAGTTTGATGATTTTCTTACAGGCAGATTACAGCATTAGGCACGAAAATGGTTATTTTGCTTAAGGATATTTTCTTTCATCTTTTAGTCTTAAATATGATTAATATTACTAAAGTTGTCAGATAAAGTGATTATTACTAGAGTTGTCATAGATTTCTGCTTTGTATAATTTATCTTAATGATATATCACGCTGAACAAGTCACGAACACCTTTTAGAAGACATGATTGAAGTTATAAGACTGTCACGCTAAAAAGATCTATGGGACTCTGTAAGGAGATTACATCAGGCAAACTGTTTGCATGAAAATATTGTCATTGGCTATGAGACATTGAGAGCCATGGTAATGAAAGTGTTTGAACTCTATTTTTTAGAGGTCTAGAAAATAGGTATTCCAATCCTTCACTGAAGGACTTTGAAAGGAGTCCACATACCTGATCTGGATTATGTTCCAGGGGGCAGTTGTCACACTGATCTCCAACCCCATCCATATCAGTGTCCTTCTGGTCCACATTATAGACATACTGGCAGTTGTCTCGTTCATTGAGGATACCTGCCGAGAAAAGAGGGCAAGTAAGAACTGGAATCTCTAGCCTCAGATGTTTCAACTAAACCACACACAGCCAAGGCTGAGTGCAGTCACCATCACCACGGGCCTGCTGGGGTCAGGGAATGTCTTACCATCCCCATCAATGTCTGCAGCGCAGGCGTCTCCTTCCCCATTGTTGTCTGTGTCAGCCTGATCTGGGTTGTGGTTGTAGGGGCAGTTGTCACAGCGATCTCCCACGTCATCTCTGTCATAATCATACTGGGCTGGGTTGTAATGGAATGGACAGTTGTCCTACAAAGAAGAAATGGAGCATTATACCACCCTGTCTGTGAAAAGAGCTCAAGACTCAAATCATATGCATTATATATGTATGTATGTATGTATGTATGTATGCATAAATGCATGTATGTATGTATCTGCAAAAATCTGCAACAGTTATTTTCTATTTAGGGGCTATACTAAATGAGTACTCAAGTGTAAAATGATCACTGTAAAAGTTAAAAGCCAGGACCTAACGAATGAAACATGGATTCCTTTTGGTTATTAAGTCAGTGAGAGATAAATATAAGCTCATCATCTCAGTTCTCAGTATGCCTAAAGGAAATTTTACTATAATTTAGATAAGACATCTGAAATAAATCTGGGGAACAAACTGTCATTTGTTTATTATAATTTCTCGCTCAAATGGAGAGAAGGTTGTGATGAAAAACAAAACCCTCATTTAAAAATTCTCCTGGCAACATCTGTGTTCTCAAACTACAGAAATACAATAATTCTTCTCTTATCATATCAGTTTGGTATATTTTTCCCTATAACTCTAAGTTCATCTAATCCTAACGTGTTTCAGGCTGTCATTGAATAGATAAGATGAAAGAGAAATGGAAAACATTTGTTTTTACCCTATCATCTGGAATTTTGTCATTGTCATCATCGTCATCACAGGCATCGCCAATTCCGTCCTTGTCATAGTCTTCCTGCCCTGAGTTGGGTAGGTTGGGGCAGTTATCCTGGAGAGAGAAGAATGCACATTACAGCCGCACTTTGCATGCCCTTTGCTCAGTTCATACAAGAAAGAACTAAATCCTGCTTTGTAAAATTTTTATGGAAAGAAAAATATTTTCTTTGGGGGATATATATACAGAATTTGCATAAATGCCGTAGGCTTCATACATGCTGGCAACACAAGTCACTCTGCTAGTATGTGGTAGAGTAATGAACGGATTTTGGAACACAACTGCCAAATGGGTTTGCCCCCCTCATATTCTTGACACCAAGTGATTTGATATTAAGAATTAGTGCTGTTCTGCATTTGGGTGACAATCTTTCAGTTTCACTTTCAAACGTTAAGCATTTAAAATACTTTAGGCTATTCTTTTGATAAGGGTGACGTGCCCTCTCTCTGGAGGCACATGAGGGGACCAGGTTTTACCTTTTTGCAGTGGTAAGTTGCATTGGCCACGCACACCAGGTCCTCGTTGGGCCAGCCGTCCAGGTCTGTGTCCTCCCCGCAGATAATGCCGTTGCCAGCATAGCCAGGCTTGCACTCGCAGCGGAACATGGGGTCGCTGTAGTGGCCCAGGTAGTTGCACTTGGCATTCTTGTTGCAGTCGTGTGTCCCATCCGTGCACGGGTTGCGGGGTTTGCACACCTGAGGGTACGACATCCTCATGTTAACGCAGAGCCTTCAAGTCTCCAAATACCACAGAAGCAAGAAGAACCCAGGTCCCTGTCATCTCTGGACAGAGCCTCCATGGGGAAGAGTGTGGTTTACCTCTGTCCTTCCCCTTCTCCCCCTGTGGTGTCCAGGTTATAGGTTAACATTGTTTCATATGTGTTTTTCCTGAAACTGCTCAGAACTGAGGCATTCATAAGTCCATTGGCTCACAACTTATTCCAGAGCAGCATTTGCAAATGTGACAGATTTACATTGGATTTTCTAGTCATTCTAAAAGCTGGATTGTGCATTCACCTCTATCTCCCCATCCCTTCTTTGTTTTTTGTTTAGGGGATGAAATGACATTCTTCCCTTTCCTAGTCGTTTCAGTCAAGGACACCCCTCATTTACTACAGTCTACCGGTCTGGCCTACTGTACCTGTTTGTTGGCAGTGGCATACTCCACACCCTGGCCAAAGGGCTGCGGGCCAGTGAAGCGTGGTGGGCAGGGCAGGCAGTTGTAGCCAGGGTCTGTGTTCTCACACCTGTGCTCTCCGTTGTGGTTGAAGCAGGCATCGGGCACTAATTTGCACTATGGGAGAAATAACAGTTTGCTTAATGTTTAGAAAACACTGCCATCGGAAATGGTTAGGACAGGTTAGCCGCTTTCTTAGATCTAACTCGGAGCCATCAGTTCCTCACCTCATCAATATCTTTGCACTGGACGCCATTTCCACCATAGCCAGGAGGACATGCACCACATTTCCAGCTGCCGTCTGGGTAGCTAGTACACTTGGTCCCAGCAAAGCAGGGATTGGACAGGCATCCATCTGAGACAAGAGACAGGCAAAGGTTTGGTCTAAGATGCTAACCGCCATGCTGGTCACTTAAACAATACAGTGTAACTGATAACTTGTTGAGATTGTGTTGTCCATCTGGCGTTTTAGAGTAATCAAACCACTTAGGACCATTCAAAGCTGGAACTCCCTCGAATGCTGACTATGGCATTTATTTCATAAAAAACCCACAGGTGGTTTCGTCCTGGGCTGCATGGCTCACCAATTGGACAATCCTGCTCATTGCAGATCTGGTTTTCCATCACTTCACCGACACAGTCCTTGCCCCCAAACTGGGGAGTGGGGTTATTGCAGAGTCGGCTACGTTTCTGTACTCCTCCTCCACAGGTGACGGAACAGATGTCCCATGGTGACCAAGGACCCCAGCCTCCATTAACTATATAAAAGTGAACCACATGCAAAGTTAAAGTCAATTTTCAAACATCTCACCTGTCAAAGAAGATTTTCCTAAGTTTGTTCAAGAAACCTCTGCTACCCTGGCACATGGGAAGAATGTTTGGGAAGAGGGTGAGTTTGAAAGGGTTTTCTTTGTTTTTCATTAAAAGAAGCTACTGAGCATGCAGGGCTTTGCTTCTATTTGTTTCTCTAGGAAATAACCTTTCCCCCTCCATGACCCACTGAACAGATGGCTCAGATGCCAAGTAACCAGCTGAGCAGAGCTGCTGGGGGCTCAGCCCTTAGCCAGGCAGTGTGCTCATACTTACCAGGGCAGGCATCTCTCTTGCAGACTTTGGTCTCCCGAGCTTCACCTTCACATGGTTTCCCATTCATCTGGGGGCTGGGAGAGTTGCAGAGCCGGATCCTTGTAATCACACCATCACCACATGTCACAGAACAAGATGACCATGGGGACCAGTGGCTCCAGCCGCCATCCTGTTTAACTAAAGTACAAAGCTGATGGTTATAGAGTGCTTACCATGAGCCAAGCTCTGTGCTGATTTAAATGTTATCTAAATAAATTCCTCAAAATAACTTTATCAAGAACTGTCATCCCCAGTGTGCAGATATGAGCCTCAGAGAGGGTAAATTGTGCTCAAGGGTATATAGGTAGATGACAGAATTAGGGTGTAGATCCAGAGAGTCCAGGACCTGTCCTCTTCACCTCTGTGCTATGGAGTCACTCTAGGTGATTAAAGAACAGGTCAGTTTTTCACATTCTTAAGTGGCCCTGATGCTTACATCTCTTATCACACTCCTGAATGTGGCAGGTCCTCGTCTGGACAGAGGAGCCCTCGCATCGGTTGTTGAGGCTGTCGCAGGAGCGGCCACGCTGCTGGATCCCATTGCCACATGTTGCAGAGCAGGAGGTCCACTCAGACCATGGGGACCAGCCATCGTCTGCAGAGTCGCTGGCTGCAGAGGGAAAGAGTTCATTTAGCACATGAGCTTTAAGACTAGATAGTCTGTAGACTGCTCTATTCAGGACTTGCTTCTCTGGCCAGAGGGCGAAAAGCAATCTACTTCTTACGCCAACAGCCGAGGGGTTTGTTCAGGTTATTATGTTTACTGCATCGGGGTAATTGAATGCTTTGCCTGGGTCAGCACAGTGCAGTCCTTCTCCCAGTGTGTGTTCTCCTATTCATCACTACCTCCTTTCTCCTCAGCATTTCAAATGAGTTTCTTTTTCTTAAGCTCTCTTGGTAGGCATTTCCAGTCTCAGGCTTCCAAGAATACCAGAGTTTTAGGCAGCTTACAGGAGTCACTTGACTTTCGAAGGAGCCACAGACCATGTGTTTGACAGATGAACTTGAAGAGAGCTCCGCTGCTGTTGGCTTTAGGCTCCAATTTGGTCATGAGGTTAATCAGTGTGTTGCTCTTCTCACCCTAGCATTTGGGGCCTTCTCTGCACATATTTTCACAAGAGAATGTGTTTGTTTACTATCTGCTCAGGCACCATGACTACAATAACATCTAGCTGTATCAGATACAAGATACAGAACTTGTTTTCTCTTGCCATCAGCTGGAAGATGTCCTAGCAATCCTTGATTCAAGTTTAAAATTCCACTAGTCTTCAGCTAGCTTTGTTCCCTTTAGCCCACACTTGAAGTGAATGCTGAATAGAAATAGATCTACAAATGATTATTACAGTGCCAATACTGCGAACATGATCCCTGGATGAGACTGGTTATTCTAAGCTGTGACCAGTATGTGTAGGTGTAGGAGTGTGTGCAAGGTGAGTGTTACTTTCCTGTTTTATTTATCTCAATTGTGATGAATCATTTTTGACCTGTACCTACTACATTCGATATTATCTCAGCACAGTGATTAATTTATAGTGGCAACAAAAACCAGGCATAGGATGCCATGGGACAATCGTGCCTTTTTTCTTTTAGTGCCCTAAAACTCAAACTGCTGTTATTTTCTTAGGCCTCCTACCCATTTATCTACAGGAATAGAACTTTCAGGTCCAATTTAGTCCAATGCTTGCACTAAAGCCCATAGATTTTTCTGGTGAGCAGATTTTTCTTAACTCTATGTCATAGGTCAAAATCTAGAAGCAGTGAACTTAGAGCTATTACTGCTACAAATTCATCTCTTTTTTCCTCCAAATATACAATATGCTTTACCAAGATTATTGCCTATACCATAATCTAGAGGCATTATTAAGACTTAGTCACACTGGAGTTTTTGACTCTATACAGCAGACAAGCTGTCAGTTAACCAGATGATACAGCAATAACAAAAAAATATGGAGATGGGGGTGGGGTTCCAGTGTTGTGTTCAGCTGTCCAGCATTTACGTAAAATTGACCTAGTCACTGAAGAATGGTTTCGCAGTTTTAGGAACTTACGCCAACACCGTGGGCAGCATTCTCCATCAGGAACGGTGGCATTGGAGCAGGGCATGATGGGGCAGGACACTTTTTTGCAGATGGTAACTGAGTTCTGCAGGGCAAGAGGGAGAGAGAAATGGGTTACTAAGCATACTGATTGCAAACAAAGTTTACATATTATAACATTTCAGTTACAAGATGGACCAAGATCAGGGCTATAAATACTCTACTGGAATAATTTTAATAGGTCTTATTTGCAGCCACCAGTAGAGACAGTTCTAGTGCTAGTTTACTTGTCACTTCATTCCTTGGAGAGTTCCTTCTTAATTGCTACTTAGTCAATGGTAGAAGTTACAGCATGAAGAATTTAAAAGGTAACCACCAAATATAGGTCAAATCTATTAATCTGCATCTGAAATCAATCTCATAAAACTCAGCCAGGACTTTTAAATTAAAATATTTTATCTTTATAGAGAAAAGATCAATAGGCATATCTTTCTCATGGATAGATCTGGTTTTACATCATATTGGAGAAGAATGGGAATTTAACAAAGTTGGTTCCAAAATCCAGCAATCCATGATTTGTATTTGAGCCAGGTAAACCCCCAAACTCACCTGCCACTGGCACTGGGGAGAGAGAGTGAGACACACACACACACACACACACACACACACACACACACACACACACACACACACACACACTGTAGGTAGTGCCATCTGAGCTAAGTAGATAGTTACATCCTAAAAACACCAGGCTAAGTTATTTGAATAATAATCGGTAGTGTATTAAAAGAATCTCCTTGTCATAGCTAAATACAAATCAGGGTTGGGGGAGAAAATGGAATGTTCCAACGAGCTGTTATTTACCTGACATTCAACACTTAGCCTTTGAACTAAAGCAGGTAAATTATTCCACTGTCTTAGTAGATTTGTTCTTTTAGATACTTAGCGTGGGGTATAATTAATACTTTGAAAAACTTTCTGAACGTTTAAAGATTTTATAGATGTCATAATTGCATCTTAAAAACAACAACAACAACAACAACAACAACAACCCACTTTGGTATCAGGCCATGGAACATAAAAAGAGCTTGTGTGGCCAATGGGGTATTTTCCCAGAGACTGCATGCCATCAACTCTTCGTATTTTAGTTTGCAGAGATCCCTTACCTGACAGTGACACTCAGTGCAGCTATCAACAGTCCATTCCTCGTTATTTCTGTACTGAACTCCATTGTGGTAGCAGAGAGGAGGCCGCCTTAGCTCGTTGGCCAACTCTTTGTTTTCTTCAGTCTAAAGGGGGGAGGGGAGAAAGGTCATTAGTGTCCAACCTCATTTTAAATCCTTCGGGGCCATTTGTGATACAACTTCCAGGGCTGGGTGCGGAGGTCACTGACCACTTTGCGGATGCTGTCCTGAAGCGTGGTCACGACGGTGCGCAGGCCCCTGAGCTCCAGGACCATGCTGGACAGCTCATCACAAGAGATGCCACAGATGGCCTGCAGATCCTTTGTCTTATGGCCAATGTAGTTAGTGCGGATGGCAGGGCTGGAACCATTCACCACATTATTGTCAAGGGTGAGAAGGACATTGGTAGCTGCCAAAAAGCAAACACACACAATGAGAAAAGTCACAGAAGAGGCTCTCACCAGCCAGCCCCTAGAGTACCTAGATGTCAGACATTTCATTTGGGGTGAGGGATACAGGTGGAGGGGATATGTGTGTGGCATAGACTTTAAGGTCTCTTTTAAATACCTTTTAACTATGTTATCCAGGGTAATTTATACACAGCCAACACTGCTTAAATTTCTCAGCTTGTTTTGGGTGGAATTCCCCCATTTCCTCACATGCCCTGAAAAACAGAAGGGTACTCACAGCTGGAGCAGCCTTTGTTCCTGAGGACGTCTTCTGGTGTGGTTCCAAAGACAAACCTCACATTCTGCAGCACCCCCTGTGGGCAGAGGACACAGGTTACTTGTAGAGTACAGGGGAGGGGGGAGGTACGTGGGTAGGGGACACTGTTTATGCTAGGAAAAGCACACAATAGATGTTCTAAAAGTTTCAAAGAGCACCCTTTTAAGATCCCCATGTCAAAATAACACACCGACATCAATTGCCAAACAACTTCAAAATCTTAATTGTGACTTCTGCCAAGTCTTTAATATTTTACAAAGAATCCAGTTATCAGCCTTCTTGGGTACGCAGGAAATGGAATCCGATACTAAGGCTGGAGGATATAATGACACTCTCCAGTGTCAAAGAATTATATGTGGGAGTTTCAAAGCCACAGTTACAAATATCTAGAAGTTTAAGCAAGGAAGAAACTGCAGCAGCAAATAACCACTATTTTAATCTTTTATTTGAGACTGGCTACATCCCCATGAGGGATCAAATAGCAAAGTAGTATTTATTCTGCTTGAACAAAGTGTCTATTTCAAACAGCATTAAAATCAGTTGAACATATTTGAGATAAGTTATTTTCCCGAGTATAAGAATATCTAAAGCTTGAATAGGCTGTTATAGGAAAACCATTTGTTTCATTTAGTGGTTTTCAAAGTGTGGTTCCCAGAACACCCCTACCAGCATCAGC
Organism: Pteropus vampyrus; assembly: GCF_000151845.1. Lineage (NCBI taxonomy): Eukaryota > Metazoa > Chordata > Mammalia > Chiroptera > Pteropodidae > Pteropus > Pteropus vampyrus. Next base: position 5,715,112 of record NW_011888800.1, on the reverse strand, counting down.
CTTACTTGGAACTTGTTAGAAATGCAAATAATCAGGCCCTACTCCAGACCTGCTGAAATTGAAACTCGGGGTGAGCTACAGCAGTATGTGTTTTAAGCCTTCCAGGTGATTCTGAAACTCCCTAAAGTTTGAGAACCACTGCTTTTAGTCCACAAGCAGTGTTTCCTATATGGGAACCCCTGCTTCTCCTGCTATAGGCCTCCTGACAGGTCAGTTGGCTAGCATTCGACCCCATAGACCAGGAATCAGAAAAGAGGCCTCACCTGGAAATTGTCATTGACACCCCCTTTTGCGATGCGGAGTCTGGCGATGCTGGCCAGGTCTCTGGTAAAGATGCTTTGGATGGGGACGTCTAGCTCAGCATTCTCCATCTTCTCACAGTCGATGTACAGCTGGGCCCTGTCCTCTTGCACAAACAGGGTGATGCTCTTCCACTGGCCGGTGGCCAGGAGTGCTTCTTCCACTGACACCACATGCTGCTTCCCCTGCACAGTCAGGCTCAGGTCCAGGGTGCCCGCCTTGCCATTGGAGACCACGCTGAAGACCTGGCCGGTGTGGTCTTTTCGCTCCACTGCCAGCAGTGTGCCCCGGGTCTTCTTCATCTGCCTCAGGGAGGCCAGGAGGAGGAAACCTTTCTCTGCCCGCACAGCATCCACTAGGTCTTGGAACTTGTCATCAGGCACAGGGGGGATCAGGTTGGCATCCTCGATGCGGAAGGCTGGGCTGGAAGGGTCAGGACCCTTCACCAGCCGGCGCCCAGAGCCCTTTCGGGCAGCTCCCGTGAGTTCAAAGATGTCGAACACGCTGTTGTCTCCCCCAGACTCTGTTAGACAGGAGCAGGAAACGCTGTGAGCTTTCTCGACTGGGACCAGGGGATGGGGGGTTCAGTTCTGAGGGGTGGGGCCAGAGGGACAGGGTGAAAACTGGCAACTGCTGAAAACCGAATAAACACCATGGTTGGAAGGAAGCTGCAACCTGATGCTCAGTCAGGGCTCAGGGAGAAATAGCTGGGAGAGGACGGCTGGGAGGGAGGCACACGAGGGGTAACCAGCACCTCCTCTTCCATCCGCCCTCAAAGGTGTTATGCAGACTCACCTGGAATGCGGCTGGAGGCACACACATGCACCAGGAACAGAACACTGAGTCCCCAGGCCAGCCCCATGGTGGAGCTGTTTGTGCCCAGGAGGGAGCCTGCAGGAGGAAGCATAGCCCAGGGTCAGAGGCAGCAAAGTAGGAAGGGTGGGCAAAAACCGGGGCTGGGCATGGCGCCAGGTCCCTGGGGATCCCCCCCCTCCCCAATCACACACACACTGTCCTCACATTGGCTGAAATGAAAGAGCGCGATTTACGTTGGAGAGGGAATCAGGGATAAAACAAAAGTTGAGAGCAGGAGATTGTTGTTTTAAAGTGGGGGGTGGGGGGCGGAGACCAACAATCTGGGGGTTTTTCCTTGGGAAGTTGAGGGTAAACAGCAAGACCAGGAGGGCGCGGGGTGGGGGGAGGAGTTGGGGTGTATGCGTGAAGTAGACTTCTCTAGAAGACATAGATTTAGGGGCGACTGAGAGAGAAGCAATCTTGGGGTGTCCTGACGAGTGGTTTGTGAAACCCAAGATCGGAGAGGATGGCTCTGGAGAGCTCTTCCACGATTAGTCCCCCGGCGGCTAGGAGGGATAGGATGGAGAAGGCGAAAGGGGAGAGAGCCTGAGTGAAGTCTTAAGACCCTAAGGTGCTGGAGTCTCGGAGTCCGAAGTGAATGGCCGGGGCAGCGTTGGTGCTCAGCGGGCGCCCAGAGACCCCCTTACCTGTGTGCACGCGGGCTCAGCGGCACCGAGAGGCGGCGAGGGTGCAGCAACCCTTGCGGAGTCCTGGAGAGCGCTGTGCGCCGGGCAGGCGGCAGCAGCCGGAGTCTGAAGCTGCGCGGGGAGAGGACCCGGGTGTTCGAACTCGCGGGCCGGCTCGGCTGCAGTGGCTGGCGAGACCGAAGAGCCGCGCGCTTTTAAAGGGGCGCTCACATTCCTGGGCTTTCCTCTGGCCAATGGGAAGCGGGCGGGCAGGAAGCGGGAGGGGGGCCAGTCTGGGTTCCTCTCTCCGCCCCGCGCCGCCGGGCGCACAACTTTCCAGCTAGAAAATGAAGGGGGAGGCGGGGGTCGGGGCAGAGTAGCCCTGTAACTTCTCAGGAAATTTGGTGCTCGCCCACGCGGCCTGGCGCACGCAGGCTCAGCACTTTAGCTCTTGCAGCACGTGAGCCGATGACTTTAGGGTGAGCATCCCGAGCAGCGACGGGGTGTTGGCCAACCACCCAAGACCCTAAGGGGACTTTCAGACAAACTCGTCTCCTTGAATACCTGGGCGATGGCTGAGGGGTGCACACTTAGAGACCCAGCCCGTTAGTGAGAGAGAGAGAGAAAGAGAGAGAGAGAGAGAGAGAGAGAGAGAGAGAGAGAGAGAGAGAGAGAAGAAAGACACAGAAAAGAAAGAAAAAAGGCAGCCTGATGGGGTAAATGGGACCAAGAGAGAACCAGTCTAAAGAAGTTCCCTTTTGCGTACTTGTTGACCCTCATCCATCCAACCCAGGGGGGTGGGGGACCACGCGCCCGGCTTCGCACCGCGCACCTGCCCTCGCCGCACACCTGCCCTCCGCCTGACCCACTAGGGGAGGTGAGTGCGGTGTCGCGCCGGCTGGCGGGGCTGTGTACAGAAATCGCGTTCCCGCTGCGAGTCGGGACACACTTTCTCCAGTGCCGGCCTCCCAAGCCCCGGCGAAAGTCGCTTCTTCAGTTATCTACAGAGCTTCCACAGATTGCCGCTTGGGGGCGGTATGCGTATTCTGATCAAGGAGACTAACAAGGACAAATTTCTAGTCAGGAATGTTAAGGAAAGTTTCTCGTATCCAGTTCTCTCAAGCCAACATTGACATTGTGTCTTGAAAAACAGTTTTCGTGCCCACTCGTGCTTCTTAACGTGACTCCTGGTTGGAGGATTTGCAGAACCATCTGGCTCCAGGGTCTTAAACTATTTACAGAACAGACCCATAGAATAATAAATTACCCTCTGCCCATTATTTTATTTCCTTGTTTCCTCCCTAAACGTTCTTTTCATTTTTCGGCTCCTGAAACCGAGGTGTGGGTTACATTTCTGTGGGTACACCAATTGCCATGAGCGCTGCCACTTAAAGCTTCTGTCATTGGAAGTCTGGTTTCTAAGCCACTGTCCCAAGCCAGCATGACTCTAGCTGCCTGGAATTCCATTCATCTCTTTGGTCTGGGACGTCAGCAGCCACACTTCCCCTGCTGTGGTCTCGCACTATCACACCGGCCCTGAGACACAGGGCGCAGGTAGCAGCTTCACCAAATAAGGATCTCAGCCACGGGCTGGGGGAAGCCCTGGGGTTCACCTACCTTCTTAGTACTTACACCTGGCAGGATTCCTAATTGCTGGAAACACCCATAGGTTTACATTCATCAAACAGCAATTTCACTTTTCATGTGTGGGAGTGTTGTGTGATAAGGTGCATGCGTGTGTGTGTATGGATTACGGAGTTAGTGCTTTCCAGTTACTCAATATACACCAAGTACCTCTAGAAGATGACAAGTATGTTCCTAAGACACATGTTTATTTGTTGCTTAAGTAATAACTAAACCTGACAGTCAGATAGATTTCACATGCTGAGGGACAGAAATAAATCTCTATCAGATGATAAATCAGATTCCTGTCATGGAAGTCATGGGCGGTGATTCATCCAAACAGATTTGAAGATTCCAGAGTCAGCAGCCATACATGTCCCTCCCTTTCCTTCTCTTTCCCTAGCATCCTGTCTGCTCCTTGAAAGGTGATTTTTATTTTGTCACTTGCTAATTCTCCATAATAGCAGGTACTTAGAAACAGTTTTCTGAGGAATGCTGCCAGCTGATGGCCCCCTGCTTTTTGTGGCACACTTGCCAATTTTATGCAGGTCAGTTGAGGGCTTGAGGTCCAGAAGAGGTCCACAAAAACAGGGTACATCTCTCCTTTTATTAAAAGATCGTCTCCCCTAGGCTTAGCCATGTGGATGGAATAGAAGCTCGCTGGAAAGCCCCTCCTGGCTAGATGCTTTCGTGACTAAGGGACTGTAGGAATGCCTCTGGAGTTCTCTTGGAATTTGGCTTCTTTCAACACAACAAGGAGAAGCATTTTAATCCTCTACATGCTTTGCAAATAGGAAGGCTATCTATATGGTGGCAGGAAGAGTTTCCTTGTCAGAGAAAGATGACAGTGGTACAGGAGTTATTTATCTCAGATACGAAGGCCATCCCCAAGTCACGGTACTCCAGTTGTTGTGGTGGAAAAGAAGAATCATGGTGGAGGGGGTGTCGGGGCAGCTGTTAGGAACTCACCCATATTGCTGCTGCTCAACGTGAGCTGAAAATGTTCCCCAGAAACCTAAATACCTCTGGGCAACTTTGAGAGAAGCAAGAATGGGAAAAAGAGGAAAGAAAACCTACACCTTTAATGCAGGAGATATTGTCCCTCTTGTGTGTGTGTATCCTTAACCTACAAGTGTGTGATTAAGGAGAGCAAGATAACTGAGAAAATATTTTGTGTATCTAGCAAAGAACAGCAAGGTAGGCTGTGATTTGGTGTAAGGATTTTAAAACACGTTGGAAATGTTCAGCAGTGGAAAATTTCCTAGACGTGAGCAGCAACCAAAAATTATAGTATTTTAGAATAGACCCAAATCACAGCACCTCTAAAATGAAGACATCGTAAATTCACTCCCTCTATCTTCCCTAGATCATGGTTTGAAGTTGTTTTAATTCAGCTGCCTCCATGGTCAGAAACAGGGAAAAGTTACCAACAGATTTTTCTTATCCTTTAATCAAACATCAACTCAAGCTCTCCCGCCTTCATGAGATGTTCTCTTGAGGCTTTATGTTGTGTTGTTTCTTCTTTCTGTGAAAATTTGAAGCATATATTATCTCTGCCACATAACTCAGCACCTTATACTCTTTATCATTTAGTTTTTCAAAATCGATTTTATTTTCATACCTGTAAGGACTAGATTGTAAGGACCCGAAGGCTTGGGCTTGGGAAGATCTCTAATATTTGAATTTCCAAATCAATTTATGCTCAAATCAATCTATAGCACAGGACTGGATTGGACTAATCACCATTTCTCTAACCAGCTATACTGTTTCATGCACTATGCCTTAACTCTTGGGGTGGATATGGTGATTGGTTCCCAAATATTGCCCTTTCCCCTTTCCCCCCAGTTCCGGATTTGAGGCATTCGGTTTGGGAATTGATCTCAGTGGGAAGGGTAAGACTATTGGTTTAAGAGTAACTACCTTCTTTACCACTCTCCAGCCCCACCCCCGCTTCCCAGCTAGTGATTGATTTGGATATTAGCTTGTGACCCAATTCTGGCTAATGAGAGTTTTGCTAAAGGCTTCTGGGGAAAGTTTCTTCGTGCTTCTAAGAAAGAGCCATGTGAAATCAGCCATTCTCCGTCTTCATTTGGACATCAATAAGAAGGTTGATAAGTGCTGTTTGGTGCTGTTGGCCGCTAGGGGAGCCAAACAGACCATGTGACCAATATTGGAGAAGGAGGAACAGAGAAATGGAATCTGTGTTAGACCACATTTTTGAGATGCTAAATCTTCCTACCCTAAAGATCATTGTACTTTTGGGTTTCTTTGCATATGTGCTTATTATGTAAGCCAATTCGTTGATGTCTTCTGTTACTTAGAGTCACGTACATCATTACTTGTGCAGCTCTTTTTCCTGTCTGGATCGCCTTTTCACTCATACTTTGCTTGAACCTCTTCTGATTTCTTTAGGAAAAGAGGAATAAGAATAGGCCATAGGATAAAACTGTTTTAAATACGCTTCCCTTATATTATTGAAATGCTTTGCAGAAAAGTCGCACCATTCTCTCTCTTCCCTGTCCCTTTGCCAGCAGGCCAGCCTAGTCCCAAACACTATTCACAGTTGACTGGTGAGAGCGAGCATTTCTTTTGACTTTACTCTTTGTAGCCCTCTTTTGGGGAACTTTGATATAGTCCAGGGGGTTCAAAAAGCATAGAATATCCAGGATGAGCTGATGCTGAGTGAAGAAGATAGGAAACTGACTAGCTAGGAAATCAAGAGGATGAGGGCAAGAAGATGGAAAAGGAGATGGTGAGATGTTAGCCTGGGCCTGGAGGTAGAAGTGGAAGAATTAGCAAGAAAGGAAGTGAGGACGTGGAGAACAGCCACGTAATACATGATAATGATAAACCCTGATGAGGCCTTTGCTAAGAGACCCGCTAGTACTTTGAGTAAGGGGGGAGCGTTACTCATGGTTGATGATGGAGAGGCCTGTGCTTGGGATCCGCCTCTCTGACCCCCGCTTTTATTACTCATCTCTCCGTGCAACTTCTTTTTTTCATCTTTATTGAGGTATAGCTGACAAATAAAATGGAAAGATATTTCAAGTGTACAACGTGATGAGTTGATATATGTATACATTGTGAAAGGATTCCCCTCATCAAATTAATTAGTTAATAAACACATCTATCACCTCATATAGTTACTTTTTTTTTTTTTGGTAAGAACATTTTAGTTCTACTGTCTTAGAAAATTTCAATTATACAATATAGTATTATCAACTAAAGGCACTATTTTCACATTAGAGTCTCAGAATTTATTCTTTATTAAACTTTTCTGCTTTGTCATCTCAATGTCTTTCTGGGGCATCATTGGTATGGGCTGGTTTGGATTCCATTGTGGAGACTTTCTCTTTTCAAGTGTTTATCACCTCATAAGAAGGCCACACATTTAAAGGCAGCCTTATAAAAAAAGGGTGGGTGCTGGGAAATCATCAACTTGATTTAAATTTGATGAGGCCAAATCACACCTCCTGTCTCCAGTTTCTTTTATCTCCACCAGGGCCTGAAATCATTCCAAAGATAAAATAATGTAAGATTTTGAGCCAGAAAGAGCCATCCAGTCCAACCACTCAGTTAATAGATGAAGTTGATTCAAAGAGGTGAAGCAACAGAACTTGTCAGCCGTCCAGAAAACAACTAAGGTGCCCTGACCTCCAGCTCAAAATCCTTCCCTTTATATCCTTCTGCTCTTCAAGATTTATTTCATATGGTTTAGAAGATGCTTTAACGTTAAAATCAGCAGAGATGCTTTCCATTTTGCCAGTTAAGAGCAAAATATATGCCCAAGGTAAGAAAATAGGGAGAGGTGGGAGACTCAGGGGGTGAAGACAGAGTAGAAGAGACTGAATGTAACTTGTTAACTGAAGGCTGACCTGCATTATCTCATCTGCTCTGCTCCCTCTCAGAGTCTCAACTCTCCTAGTGCCTTGACTCTCTTTTGAGTTTGCTCACTGCTGTTCCTGAGAGGGGTGTTGCATTTTGTCGATTGCTCTAGAAGTGTGCTATCACTTAAGATTTACCCAACCTAGGGTGTGATGCAGAATCCCTTTGATTATTAAGCAGATTGTATGGAACCAGAGTTAACCTGGCCTCCCAGATTTCTAGAAACTGTGAAATAATCTTTTGGCCCAGCATTGACCAATACCTTTTTACAGTGAGATGTTTGGTTGTTTTGTCCGCAACTGAAGGGCCTGGGGAGCACCTCGGTTAAGTACAGGAGCCACACAGATGGTTAAAGGACTGAAAAAAAGTACAGACAAGTAAGCTTGCAGAGTACAAGAATGTGCCTTAATTCTGTACCTTTTCTTCTCATTGAGATTGTAAAGGTGTCGATCTCGTTATTTTCACAAAGGATGTGGGGCAATAGCAGTGTTTCGGAAATGATGAAGGATTTCCTAAAAGCGAGCATTGAAACACATTGGAATGTTACTGAGATAGGTTGTGAAATGTTTTCTGGATGGCTTCACCAATAGCATAGACTAGTAGTTAATCTGGGATTGAGTGATTCCAGAGGTCCCTGTCACCAAAGAAGTCAGAGTCTGCACGTCTGTGCAACAATGGTGTTTCCAGGAACTGGAACTCTGCTTCTGATGCAGGTTAAATACATTCCTCTAAAGAATTTAACTTCCTGAGGTTCAACATGCCACTTGAAGCCACACATTTATAAATTATAATTTTTCAAATTTTTGGAAATGTCTTCACACATGCAGTCCAGATTAATCGATATTTCCAATTTTTCTGTTTTTACTTTTTGCCCTGGAAGAAAATTATGAGTGTCAGTTAAAGAGTGAGACAAACAAACACAAAGAAAACCCCAACTATTTTGTGAAGAAGGTTGATTGGGACATGGAGATTGGTGTTCAATTTAAGTCTAGATGAAAGACTCACATGCCACTAAGAAATATAGACAACAACCAAATGGCTGGGGTACTGGGCATTTCTTTTAAGTCATATCAATATCTTGAGAGGTTGTTTTTTTCCCTTTTCCCTTTTTTAATAGTGAAATCATGACGACTTGCATTTTGCAGAACTGAGCCAAAAGAATTGTCACTCTTTCTAATTTAAGAGGATGAGTGTATAGTCTGAAGAAAGCTTTTAATTTTATTATGACACCAAAGATAAACACTGTTGCTTCCCAGGGAAGAGGTGGAACACAGAAGAAACTTCTTTCTTTCTGCTTTCTTCTTTTCTCCTTTCCTTCCCCTTCTCTTTTTCCTCCTTCATTTTATCTCTTCCTCTTCCTTTTCCCCTCCTCCTCCTTCTCCTTTTCCTTTCTCTCCTCCTCCTTTTTCTGCTTTCTTTCTTTCTTTTGTTCTCTTTCCTTCCTTCCTTCCTTCCTTCCTTCCTTCCTTCCTTCCTTCCTTCCTTCCTTCCTTCCTTCCTTCCTTCTTTCCTTCCTTGTAAAGTTTGAAGAGTGAGCTCCAACAACTAAAGCTTTAATTGGTCCAAGATTTCAGTA
>NW_011888800.1:5704175-5706197 GCF_000151845.1 Pteropus vampyrus | reverse complement strand
ATGACACCAAAGATAAACACTGTTGCTTCCCAGGGAAGAGGTGGAACACAGAAGAAACTTCTTTCTTTCTGCTTTCTTCTTTTCTCCTTTCCTTCCCCTTCTCTTTTTCCTCCTTCATTTTATCTCTTCCTCTTCCTTTTCCCCTCCTCCTCCTTCTCCTTTTCCTTTCTCTCCTCCTCCTTTTTCTGCTTTCTTTCTTTCTTTTGTTCTCTTTCCTTCCTTCCTTCCTTCCTTCCTTCCTTCCTTCCTTCCTTCCTTCCTTCCTTCCTTCCTTCCTTCCTTCTTTCCTTCCTTGTAAAGTTTGAAGAGTGAGCTCCAACAACTAAAGCTTTAATTGGTCCAAGATTTCAGTAGCTCAAATCACAGTACCTTCAATGTATGTGTGTGTCAACATCCTGTTCTGAAATGCTCCTCGCTATTAAAAGTAAATGGATCCCACACTTTTAGTGGTTAGAGTTGAGAGTTACCTTTCAGCTAATTACCTCTGTTTTAACAATTTGCTTCCACTAACTGTTTTCAGGATCTGGGCAAGAGGATCAGAACAGTCACAAGGGCCCCACAGAAGAACACCTATGTTTTTGTTTCTACTGAGTGTATTTTGGAAGGATTGCTCTTTCACCTCCTTCTTGCCTTCTCTTGCCTTCTGTGTTAAGATAATACTGTGGCACCGGGAAAGCAAGTAACCGAAGCTAGTAATTAACTTTCTTCTCGGATGGGCATAATGAATTGAGATTCCTTGGCTGATGAAGTTTACTGTGGATTGTTCTGCATGATATCTCTTGTTGGCAGTTTTGCCAGCAACATAAGTGCCACTCTTCCTGAGCTTTATTAGGTCTAAAATCTCAGAAGCTCAAATTATAGTACCTTCAATTTGTATGTGTATCAATATCCTGCTCTTAAATGTTCCAGGCTCCTTCCTGTGTATTTCCCTTAGCACAGTGCCTTGAAGTTGATAGGTACACAGTCAACTTTTGTGAATGAAAGAATAGATGAATGGATGAATGTCTAAGATCAGCTTTATTATCAACATGAGCAAATCTCAAAGTATGGGGTAGTATGGGAAATAGTTAAATTATTTTCTTTCTTAATCTAGTTAATTATGCTAAACTTCCTTCCTTTTCCCTTCTCCCCCAAAAACCATACCCACCCACAAAAACACTTAAAATTCCAAAGACGGAGGAGGGCTTGGGAAATAGTCTTTGTCTATTTTTAAGCTCATAGGATTTTAAGACTGACTCTCTGTGAAAATACATTTAATTCAAAAGAACATGCTTTGTTGAGGTCCAAGGACTATGTGTGTGTGTGTGTGTGTGTGTGTGTGTGTGTGTGTGTGTGTATGTATATATACACACACACACATATATATATACACATATATATATTTGAACAGTTTATGTTTAAAACACACACACACACACACACACACACACACACACACACACACACACACTTCTCAAAGGAAAAAAAAAACCTCTTCAACCACAGTTGTGGCTGAACAGCAAACCCAGAGGAGTGAATTACCCAAGATGACATCCATAAAAAATAGCAGTGTTCCTCCTGGCTGGCCTGATCTGATTAGGGAGGATATGCGAACTAGGTTCAGGCACGAAGATCTTATTCTATTCTTGGTCCTCCAACCAGGGAAGCTTCTGCTGCCACTTCACAGATGCTGATCTAAAGCCTAGCTGAGTTGTTTAGTGAAACAGAGATGGAACAGAGCAAAACATGCCCAGATGACCTTGTAGTGAATCTCTCTGAGGCTGGGGGATCCATGCCAAGGTGAAAAGTTGCACAGGTAGCACATGTTGGCTCTGCTGTGTCTCAAAGCTCCAGCTGTGTTTCCTTTTCTTATTGCTCTCTCTGCCACCTTGGACTGTGCATCTAAACAGAAATAGAAAATTGTTCTTCCCTAATTCACAGCCCCAATAACTAAGAAAACATACTGTATTCATCTTCCAGATGACATTGATAGGTTTAGAAATTAAATGTAAATAAAAATAATCCTTAGGCTCTGAGAATTAT
>NW_011888800.1:5698382-5703435 GCF_000151845.1 Pteropus vampyrus | reverse complement strand
ACACACACACACACACACACACTTCTCAAAGGAAAAAAAAAACCTCTTCAACCACAGTTGTGGCTGAACAGCAAACCCAGAGGAGTGAATTACCCGAGATGACATCCATAAAAAATAGCAGTGTTCCTCCTGGCTGGCCTGATCTGATTAGGGAGGATATGTGAACTAGGTTCAGGCACGAAGATCTTACTCTATTCTTGGTCCTCCAACCAGGGAAGCTTCTGCTGCCACTTCACAGATGCTGATCTAAAGCCTAGCTGAGTTGTTTAGTGAAACAGAAATGGAACAGAGCAAAACATGCCCAGATGACCTTGTAGTGAATCTCTCTGAGGCTGGGGGATCCATGCCAAGGTGAAAGGTTGTACAGGTAGCACATGTTGGCTCTGCTGTGTCTCAAAGCTCCAGCTGTGTTTCCTTTTCTTATTGGTCTCTCCGCCACCTTGGACTGTGCATCTAAACAGAAATAGAAAATTGTTCTTCCCTAAGTCACAGCCTCAACAACTAAGAAAACATACTGTATTCATCTTCCAGATGACATTGATAGGTTTAGAAATTAAATGTAAATAAAAATAATCCTTAGGCTCTGAGAATTATGGAATGAGTTGTAGGAGTTACTTTAAAACATCCTGTTGGCAGTAGGAATGAAAACAGGTGCGACCTTCAGCAAGGCTTTCTTTCTAGGACTCTGTTTCTTCATCTGCATTAGATGATTGTGACAGTCCCTTCTAGTTCTGAGATGATGTGATTCTCTAATTCCACCACCCCTCATTTTAGGTCTAATACATCTAAATGTAGGCAGGTTGATTGGTCAACCTGTGATTTACTTGTGTGTGAGATGAGACCACTATACTATGTATGTTTTCTAAAAATGCTTTATGCTATATACACTGTACTTACTATATATACTTCCTGAAAATCCAAGGATTAGTAACTGTATCAGTCAGATGATTTGACTGCAAAGAAATGAATTCTGGCTAGTTTAAGCAGAAGAGGGATTTATTACAAAAATTATCTGCGAGGTAACTCACAGACCCTCTGGAAAACAGACCACTTGAAATAATGAAATACTGCCGAACCCCACACAAGGTTACTCCAGTAAAGACACTACTCAGTTTATGGATAGCTGGAGCATTGGTTGTAGTCTCCTGAGTGTTGCTCCTTAACTCACCCTCAAGTGTAGGTTCTCTATTGAGGAAACTGGCTGCCTCTAGCGTTGAAGTTGGCATACACGTAACGTCACACCGTATATGCTGAAATACAGAGAGGAATGCAGTTACGGTGAAAAAGAGCCCAATTATATGGTCTTGCCTCTCAATATAAAAGCCGGACACTTACTTCAATCTCCCTCGTTGCTAGGCTCTGTCAATTGCGTGCTCTTGCACCTGACTGACTGTGAAGCTAGAGATATAAAGAAGCAAGTGAGTTTATTAATTAGCATAGCACAAATCAGAAATGGATTTTCACTGTGAAAATTAGTGACTTTTGAATGAGCAAAATGAACATTAGATGTGACATTTTGATGAAATCAACATTTAGGATATTATTATGGGCTGAATTGTGTTCTTTCAAAATTCATATGTTGACTCAATATCTCAGAGTATGGCTGTATTTGGAGATAGAGCCTTTAAAGAGATGATTAAGCTTAAATGAGGTCATGAGGGTGGGCCCTAATCCAACGTGCCTGGTGTCCTTATAAGAAGAGGAAATTTGAACACACAATGAGAAACCAGGGATGTGCGTGCACAAAGAGAGACCTTGTGAGGACACAGGGAGAAGGTGTCTGCATGCCCAGGAGAGAGGCCTCAGGGAAAATACTAAACCTGCTGACACCTTGATCTTGGACTTCTCGCCTCCAGAACTGTGAGAAAATAAATTTCTGTTGTTTAAGCCTCAAAGTCTGTGGTATTTTTTTATAGCATTACTAGCAAACTAATACACATACGTAGACTGGCTAAAATAGTAGAGCCATTCCATAACATTTAATGAAGAGGGCAGAAGAGTCCAGTGAAGCCTGCAGCCTTTTTTGCCTAGGGACAGTGCCTGACTCGATCCCTAAATGGTCCTGTGTCCAGCCACTTACTTGAAGGATTTCTAGTTGTCTGATGTGGACCGTGAGGCATCCAGAAATCCTGCCTCCGGAATGTTGTCATGTCTGCCTTGAGGAAATGTTTCATTTAGGGCGGTCGAGAGAGCACCTAAAAAGATGGAAAACTGGGACTTCTCTGAGCTTACCAAACCTGTCATATGAACTGTTAATAAATTTTATTTACTAAATATGTATGTGGAACAGAATTTGGTCCAAGATTTGGTTTCATTGTGAACAGCAGTGAGATGATGGGGAAATAGCTACACTTCGCTCACCTTGGGCATGGCCACACTGGCTCGGATTGGTTTATTGCAGGTACTCACAGGTGCTGAGCGTCCCTTTCAATGACAAATCTCTCTTAGTGACCGGATGGAGAAATGGGCTCCATGACAAGTGCAAGGCTTTAGTTTCCTATGACCCAAACCTTGGCCTTCCCTTTACTTGCTAATTTTAAATAAGGTTGTTTCTTCAACTAAGCACTTGTGTTTTTCTTTACAGCAGATACCCAAAATACTCGCCACGAAACATTTCTCAGAAAGAGGGTTCCGTGATTAAATAACTTTGAGAAACAGTTAAATGCATATTTAAGATTGCTTTGGAGATTCAGAATGCATGTTAACATCGTGTTGAAGATATAGCGAAGTCTGTAGTAATGAAACTTGTTTAAATTTATTAATCCAGAATTGCCCACGTGGCCACAGACCCCTTGTACCCTTTCAGAGCACCAATTAATATCCCAAGGAACTGCTGTTCCATGGAGCACACTATCTAAAGTGCAGATCTTGATAGTGTGATTAGATTTGCTCTTTTTTTCTTCACTTCACAGAGAAAGTTCTATCTTTCGGTATTTGCACATGCAAGTAAATTGAGGCGAGACATAGTTTCAGATCTATGGTGAGCCAAGTAATTGACAGATTAAATTACGTATCATTTTCACAGGTTCAGAGGCTTGTTTTTTGAGAGGCCAAGACCTTGCTTGGGAGTAATATGGTGCTCGATGTATTGAAACCTGGGCAGACATCCCCACAGAGCATGTTGGAAAGGCTTTTCTGGGCCATGTTGATCATGACATTTAAGTGCCAATCAAATAAAATAAAACAAAAAAGGTACAAAATTAAACTGATACAAACCAGATATTTCTGGATGCAGGTCAAACCAACCACAATGAAGGAAGCCCTCTGGCAGTTAGGAGCATGCCTTCAGAAGTGTCATCCAAAATGGGGCACTTGTTCAGTATTAATAAAGTTCTGGGCTGGCAAAGGGTAGCTGGGTTTGAAGCGAGGAATGTGCTCCAAGGGAGAACAGACAAAGAATAGCCCCTTCTAGACAGTGCTTTGCTAAGGCTAATGTAAACCGCAGAGCAGGGGCTCTGTGTGCTTTAGAGTGGTATGGTAGTTTGTTAGTGCTGTCCATCCATATTTTCAAGTTGTCTTCCTTTTGGGCAAATAGCAGCATTGAATTTCTATGCCATTTTTGAAGCCGGGCATGGTTATATGACTTGATTTAGGCAACAAAATGTGATTGAAAATGATGTGTGTCACTTCTAGACTGAGGACTATGAGAGCCGGTGAATAATTTTCTACCTTCTCTAGCCAGAGCCACAGTAATTGACAGCATTTGATTGTAATAAAATACAAACTGAAAAAAAGTGTATACTATTTGGAAGCAGAGGATGAAACTACCAGTATAAATTATGTAGATGATATGATTGTCTATCTAAAAACTCAAGACAATCCACCAGAAACTGATTAGAAATTCAACAAGATGAATGTATTAAAAATTAATGTTAAGAAATCAAGTTTTCTTTGATATCAACCATAACCAATTAGAAAATTTATTGGAACAAAACTATCCTTTTCAAAATATACCCTGTACACATTCTGGAAGGATCAAATAAAAAATTGTTTTAAAGTTTGCAGAAAGAAGTGCTAGAAGGATAAATAAGAATTAATAAAAATGGTCACCTACAGAGAATGGGGTGATGGGGTAAGGAAGGTATGGGTAGAGGCAAGACCTCTCTGTGTGTAGTGTATATCTATCTCTAGAGATTTGGCCTTTTAATCATGTAAATGTATTATCTTTTCAAAATATAAAAATTAAATCATATACCAACTTGTAGTAAGCAAATGAATATTGAATCAAATGGGGAATTAGTTTCTATGCTTAAAAACACAGGAAGAAATTGAAAAGACATGGATAGATTGATGATATAAAAATTTTAAATTCTGTTTGACAAATAACACCGTGAACCAAATCAAAATAAAATGACAAATCATGAAAATATATAACCAAGGAAATATTTTATATTCACACTTTTTTCAATAACAACAACAACAACAACAACAACAAAAAACTAGGAGTAGTCCAGAAAAAAAAAAAGACACAAAAGATAATTTATATGTAAAAAAATATGAGTGGCCATTAAACTGAAGGAAAGCAAAGACCACTCTCAACAGTAATCACATAAATGAAAATTAAGATGAGATATAATTTTTAGTTGATCAATTTGACAAGGATTAAGAAGAAATTTAATATACAGTGTTGATGAGAGTGATAAAATGAACTAATTTATAGTAAATAAGTGAAAAAGTAGATTATAAAAATGTTTATATTTTTCCAATTAAAAATATATACATATGTTTAGAATAAAAAATTTGGACAGAAATATAATGAGATATTAATGGTCATTACATTATGTTGGCCATACATAATCTATATTTTTTGCTTTAATTTTTAATACAGTTTTCAAAATTTCAATAACAAACATGCACTATTTTTCAAAAGAGAAATTTTGTTTTTTAAAAGAATGTGAGATAAGAATCTAAAGTTTTCCTCATCCTCTCTACAAAAATCTTTTCATCAGATTCTAATGAAACATTATTTCCTGAAGATGTCATTAAAAACCATTCTTTTAAATATTTTTGTTTAATTTATTTTAAAGTTAATTATAATAGTGCAGCAGAAACA
>NW_011888800.1:5685239-5698332 GCF_000151845.1 Pteropus vampyrus | reverse complement strand
AAGAAATTGAAAAGACATGGATAGATTGATGATATAAAAATTTTAAATTCTGTTTGACAAATAACACCGTGAACCAAATCAAAATAAAATGACAAATCATGAAAATATATAACCAAGGAAATATTTTATATTCACACTTTTTTCAATAACAACAACAACAACAACAACAACAAAAAACTAGGAGTAGTCCAGAAAAAAAAAAAGACACAAAAGATAATTTATATGTAAAAAAATATGAGTGGCCATTAAACTGAAGGAAAGCAAAGACCACTCTCAGCAGTAATCACATAAATGAAAATTAAGATGAGATATAATTTTTAGTTGATCAATTTGACAAGGATTAAGAAGAAATTTAATATACAGTGTTGATGAGAGTGATAAAATGAACTAATTTATAGTAAATAAGTGAAAAAGTAGATTATAAAAATGTTTATATTTTTCCAATTAAAAATATATACATATGTTTAGAATAAAAAATTTGGACAGAAATATAATGAGATATTAATGGTCATTACATTATGTTGGCCATACATAATCTATATTTTTTGCTTTAATTTTTAATACAGTTTTCAAAATTTCAATAACAAACAAGCACTATTTTTCAAAAGAGAAATTTTGTTTTTTAAAAGAATGTGAGATAAGAATCTAAAGTTTTCCTCATCCTCTCTACAAAAATCTTTTCATCAAATTCTAATGAAACATTATTTCCTGAAGATGTCATTAAAAACCATTCTTTTAAATATTTTTGTTTAATTTATTTTAAAGTTAATTATAATAGTGCAGCAGAAACAATCTCCCTGTTTTCATTGCGCATATATGATTTTAGCTGCATTGTGAGTTCATTAGGTTTGGACTATGTACCTGATGACCACTGTCCTTTTGGAGAAATGTGTTCTGACCTCTGAACAATGAATTTAAGAAACTTTAGGGATGCAATCTATTTGTAAGTAACTTGTGCTTTCCAGATCTTGTAATTTAAATTTCTGATCATGTATTGTTCTTTAAAATGCCACGAGAAACTTTAAAGGTGTGTTCTTATCTCAAGTGTGAGACTGGACGCTGCTCTGGAATACACATGCTGGGCAGAAGGGATCATTTTACCGCACTTCTCAAAGTATCCATTAGGCACTCAATAATGCTCACAGAACAGAATAGGAAAGAGTCTTGGTTTAGAAAAAGGTGGGGCACCAGGTTTCTGCAGCGAGGGGAGCCCAGTGTTGACAGACTGCATTCTGGCAGTTTCCAGGTGGAGCGCCCAGCATTGTCTTTCTGGATCCTTCACCTGGATACAGTGTGCCGATTGCATTTCACTTTAGCGGGTTGGGTACTAAACTCACCAGTTCCTTCTTAGTCCTATTTTTGGTTTCTCTCACTTGCGCACACCTGGTGAGACACTGAACTCCTGGTCCGGGTGAGGAGGGGCTGTTTCCTGAACTCTGAGTTTTGTGTGTCTCAGAGTTGAGCCTTCAAGGACACACCCTTCCTAGATCAGTCGGCTTTCCAACAGAACATCCTTCAACTCTAAAGTTTTTTTTTTTTTCTCTCTGTCAGAGTACTCAGAGGAATTTTATTCCTCCCAGAAAGACATTAGAATTAAGCCAGTAATAACATAGAAGTAAACTTTTATGATATTTTGCAGGATATTGAGCTCTCAATTTACCCATATTTTATAATAATAGAGGAGAGATTGACCCTTTCCTCTTTCTAAAACTAAACAATAAAAAACTCTACATTTTTTTCTGGAATTTTCTCTCCAAGGGACACATGCTGTTTTGCAGAAGACACTTACTTCATGTGACAGGAGTTTTAGTGGGGCATGGGCTGTGGTTCAGATATTATTTCTCTCCACTCAGCCCCCACCAGACTCTCCTCTCCTGTTGACCTGGGGCTTGTTTGCCATTACATGCCATTCCCTCTGGAACATTTCTATCTGCGTTTAGGTCTTGGAGGCTGTGGTGTTCATTAATTTTTGAGAGGCTAAAGAGTTCTTTTGGGGAAAAAGTTGGCCAGGACTCTGATCAATCTTTGAAGCTCAAAGTAAGGCTATCAGTTAAGTGAGACCAAGAGCAGTTGTTCCTTAAAGTGTGAACCACTGACAACCTGGATTGAAATCACCTGTGGAACTTGTAAGAAAAAGCAAATTCCTGGGCCCCACCCCAGAATCTTAGTTCTTGGGGAGTGGAGCTCTAGGATTTGAGAAATTCTTTCACAACCCAGTCTACAGGCTCGATGCCAAGTCTGGTTGGTTCTCTTTCTACCATCCTGGCATGCCTCTCTTTACCGCATACTTTGTCTAGCAAAATGCTTTCCCCCCATCTTCTCTGGGAGTGGGTTACAGTGGCCCAGCCACTGCCTTGCATGCATGCTTCCATTTTTTTTCATTCTACAGATATGTTTTGAGAGCATACTATGTTCTAGATATTAGAAAATCTCAAGAAATCTAGCCATGGCATTCAAAGCTGCCTTTGGGGCCAGTAGCTGTAGCAAAACAGTATGTATTATTATTGGAGTCTCCTGCCATTATCACTTCTCATGCTGGAGGCTGTGTGCTAGGAAACCCTTTCATGTGGAAAACGCCCCACCCGAGAAACTGAGCAAGCAGGGTCCTCATCCAATCCTCTTTCTTTTGTGGCAGAAACACACCCACTTTGTGTGTGTTTTGGCAGCGGGGGTGACAGCAGCAGTAGTGGTAGCTGTCACAGTACAGGGATTTTGATAGATGGTGAGATGTGGTGGGGAGAAAGACCAGCAGGCTCATTTGGACTTGTTCATCTGATTTTTGCTTGGGTTCAGACACTCTGTGTTCAGGTTTAATTTTTCCACATCTCAACAGCGTCTCAGTTTGCCCAGGAGGTCCAAAACATAAAAGACTTATCAGTTAGAAGAAGCATCTGTTATTGTTGATTGAACCTTTTGGAATCACATTTCATGATCATTTCTCCTTCATCCTAACCCACAATTCCTTCCTTCTTTCAGCCCAAAGAGGCCCAACACTGGCAGCCACCCAACTTTAGTGCATGCTTTGTTTATTTGCTATCCTTCATCTTATCTAGGATAAGTAGTTGCAAGAATGACTTCGGAGGCATATTAGTCTACACGAGACAGGAGGAACAAGGGATAGTTCTTAGAGAGGTAAACAAGAGAAGCAAGTATATGAAAAGTCTTCTAGGGAGGTTGTGAATACATTTTGAGGATGCTGGTATCTGCCTCTGCCACATTTTTGTTTGTTTAGCACCATTGAACATTTCTAAGTGCTTTGCCACGAATGCTCACTACAACCCACTTTACTGATGAGGAAACTGAGGCAGAGAGTTGCTCGAACTCACATAGAAAGTGCTGGAGTCAGGATTTACACCCAGAATCTCTAGCTCTAGCATCTGTACTCTTTGCTGCTCGGTTTTTTTTTTTTTTGCCCTTCTCAAGGGGTGCTGCTTTTCCTTGTCCTTTTAAATGCTTGGCTACCGTATGGCACTTTTCATTCCTTTCTGCCTGATTCTTGACCCATTGGGCCAGAGCTTGACTCACTAGAAGTCAGAACCACAGAGTTCTGCATGAAGTATTTCTTAGGAGTAGGGGCACTCCCAGAAGAAGAATATTTTTGCTCTCTCTGGCTCAGTAGTGACCTAGAGGGGCAAGATTGGTGGAAACCATCAATACAGACATAAAGGAGGGGCTTGCTTATTGGTGGGGACACACTGTCCAACAATGCTTTCAAGGCCGTAGAGGCAGATCTGAGGCTAGAAAGAAAATGGGGAGGAGCCCTCTTAAAGAGAACAGTGCATGTCTGTGTGACAGAGGGAAAGAGCATAGATTGTGGAGCTCAAGGGAGACAAATTTAAATACAGACAATTGTACTCACTAGATGTATATCCTCACACAATTTGCTTAACTTCTCCAGGTCCTAAGTACAACCATGGCCTCACAACTTGGCCACTGTAGTCAAATGGAACAATAGGAATCACTGGTCTAATATGGGACCAGACCCATAGCAGGCACTCAGTATCTGGTGGTTTTTGTTTTGGAAAACCAAAATCTCATGACAGAGCAACCCAGCCTCCCCTTTTATTCTTCTTAAATCAGGCTGCTGTAGAGGTATGGAAACTTTTTTAGATTTTGGCTATTTGCAGATGCTGATCAAAGCATGGCAGTGGTTAGGGAAAAGGTCTTGTAGTGGATTATTTGGCTAATAGACATTTCTTGTAACATTTATTTTTTCTGAAAAGAAACCATCTATAGCTGGTAATCCATATACTGAGCATACTCGAGCTGATACTGATCTGAAGGCTGGATGGGGCAGGGAGGGATGGGGCAGGCTTGCTGGGTCGTACACAGCCTGACCTCCCCACTGGGAGGGATGCTGTCCACATTTACCCCTGTTAGTTTGGACATTTTTTTTTTTTTTTGGTGGTCTGGGTGCTTTTGTTTCTGCAGCGTAAGAGGTTCTGATTAATATCCGTCTAATAAGCTAGTTTGCCTTTTTATCAGTACTCTCAGTTTTCTGTTTTGTCCATAGGTTAAACTTGTGGACTCATCGACCTCAATCTACTCTTCTCCTTGGGGTTTGCCAACAATCCCCTTTCGCAAGCCTTTTTCAAATTTCTTTCAGGGGGTCTTTTGTTCTTTCTTCCACTTTGCTAATTAGAATGCAAAATTAAACCCAAAGTGAGCAAGCACTGACCCCAGGGCACCATGCTAAACACCTCTTCTTCCTTGCCAGAGACTTGCCACAGAGCCTCGCCTTTCCTTCATAATCTTTTGTTAGTATTAATCCATGTGACTTACTTTCTCTGCCAATTTGAATCATGTTAGCAATTAAAATTTCATGAGATGCTGTATAAAATGCTGCGGTTCAAGTCCAAAAACGCAACATTGGCTGTGTTTCTTTTCTCCTATCATGTGGTTACTCTTTCCAAAACAAAAACCAAGATATCATGTTGTTTTGCATCTTTTTTGTCCTTAAGCAAGCCCTTTTGCTTAGTGCTTGAAAATTCCACTGTCCTAGATGTATTTACAAATCATTTTAACCACAACTATCCTTCATTTGTTAATTACAGACCTATAGGTGCTTGTTAATTTCAGGAGAAATGTCCAGACATTTTCAATTTCCACTCCCTTCCAGCCTTCTGCTCTTCAATAAATTCTGAGAAATAATGAAACCTTTCACCAGTTTCTTACCCAGGTCTTTGAACATCGCAAACTACTTATTACCTGGCCCTTTGATTTGTAAATGTTCAGGTTGTCCAACTACTGCTTTTTGTGTTATTTTCCATTACCTCTATTTGTAGAGTCTTTGAAGTAATACCATGGTCATAATTTCTATATTTAGAAAAGTCTTTATCTGAGAGCAGTGGTTTTTAGTTAGGGTGGCATATTAGAATCCAGGGTAGAACCTTTTAAAAAATACAGATGCCCAGGCGCCCCCTAGCCCCAAGGTGTTCCCAAATTTAGTAGGTTTGGGTGGGATCTGTACTCTATACATAGTTTTAAAAAAGCTGGTTGTGAGCCACATTCAGCTAGAAGGAGTCTAGGTCTGTAGTATCCAGACCACAACCCTGACTGGCCTCAGAGGCCCCGGATGTGGATCCTGGGCTCTGGCCTCTATTTCTTCTCCTTGACTGGAGAAGGGTCTATTTGAGCTGGAATGTGAGTTTGTGGGGAAGGTAAAGGGCAAACATGAAAAGAGGGCTTTCTAGGTGGAGAGAAGAGCGGAATGAATACAGAGGCAGGAAAGCAGAAGCTGGTCATGGTGTAGGGAGGACCTGGCTGAGTTGGAGCTGAGCATGGGCTGCCTGACAGAGAGCAGTGAGAGTTAAAGTTGGATGTGGGGCAGGGTTTCTACTTTATACAGGAAGTAGCAATGGAGGCCAGCCCCGAGAGATAATGCCAGGAAAGGGGCTGTGAATTCCAATAACGTCACCTGTATAAATAACACCAGTTCTATCTTTCTTCTCTTCATTATTTCCAGGACAGATTATTTAGAACCCAGAGCTTTTTGAAGCAATTAAGAATGCACTTGGCTTTTCGGTCTCTTTCTTAGGGAGATTATTAGTGCTAATGGCTTCTTCCACACATTTTGCCCAGAGGCCTGGCTCTTGCTAAGGTGATCCCTTAGATCTCTGTACTTTGCACCAGGACCCCTGTCCCATGTCCCCACCAAGGCAACTAACAACAGCAAACAGAGGTGGTGCCAATGCCTATTTTATTTTATTTTATTTTATTTTATTTTATATTTTATTTTATTTTATTTTTGCGGAGCTTTATAGGTTTCCCTTACAAGATGGGGAAAGATAGATTAAGAAGAGAGGAGCTTGTTTGTATTTTAATCTTTCTCAAAATGTATTTGAGTAGGCGTTATCATCTACATTTTATGGATAAGAACATTGAAGCTTAAAAGAGGTGAAGTAACTTGCCCGCGGTCACAAATAGTAAATGGTGAAACTCGGGTGGAGAGAACCAGATCTGTCTGGCCCCAAACCCATGCTTTTTCCATTACTCCTCTTCTGCCTGTCTCCGTGGAGGATTGGCCAGGGGCTGTTGAGACATCCTTGAGGTTAAACCTCATATACATTTTTAATCAGACACTAGTCTAACGGCATGTCTAGGCTTACAGGAGGTTTGGGGGCATATTTAAGACAGCTTAAGTGCACATAGTGTTTGGGAGATTGATTGTGAGGTAAAAATTGGGGCAGTTGCAAGGCCAACTTCGCCTGATTTGTGGTTTTGCACAGGGCTGCAGTAGCGCCCAGGGCTATTGCTTAAGCTGAGATAGCAGCACTTCTTCGGTGTTCTTAACATCTGCTCTCTCCAATTTAATATTGTCTTCCTGCTTGGCAGAGAGGCGGAGGAAACAGGTGCAACTCTGTAGATTTTCTTGAGTTGTTTCAGGTAATTCTTTCCTCAGGATGCTTCTGGCTGGCTTTCCCTTTCATAGCGCTCCTGGGAACATCTAAGGGATGGATGCGCCGACAGCACTGCTGTGTCCGACAGTGTTATTCAGCCTACCAGCTGTTGTAGGACAATCTTCCAGTAAATCTCTGAGCTGCTGGTATATGACTTCCATAAGGGCAGGGTCAAGGTCTGTATATCTCCAGCATCTAGTACAGTGCCTGACATAGAGCAAGTGCTTCAGAAATATTTGTTTAATGAACGCAGGTATTCTGGTTCCATATGGAGTTTTCTTCAATCAATGGTTCTACATCAAAGAGATTTTTCCAGTTCTACAGACAGAATGGAGAGGAACTAAATCCACTGCACTACTTTCATTTTTCAGTTAGTTTTCTTGTTTTACCACGCAGTTACTTTAGGGTCTCTTTGTTTTGTTTAGTTCTCCAACTGATTCCCCTTAGCATAGTCTTACATTTTACTCATTTATAGAGAAAATGAAGTGAAGAGGGAAGGGAAGGCTGCCAGCACACTTTAGTAACTTAGTGAGAACGCAAAATCACGGGCCCCGTTCGCTTTGAGGGACACTTCATTCATGGCCAGGCTAGGATATCCTTGGGAAGGGGCAAGGCGGGGACAGATAGGGGCTGACATTTCTCGCTGAAGGAAGGACACAAAGCAGACAAACAAAGACAGGGCTCATCTACCCTTGGAGTGTAAAGGTTGTTTCCCCCTTCTTCTGCAAACATTGCAATCGCAGGAGTGTGGAGAGTGGCTGTGGATGGTGTGTCTGCCTTAAATTTCACTCCCTAAAACCTTCAAATAATTTATTCGAGGTGTTTGAACTATTTTGAGGTAGGGGTAAGGAAATGGAAAAATGCGAATGTTTGATTTTTATTGAGACCTTGAAAATGTCAGGGGCTTGGCAATGAAATGGGGTCAGATCTTTTGAACTGCTTTGGTGTGGTTGGGCTCTGCTGCAAGTGAGAGAATTACACACGGGATTATTTAAACATGAAACATGACTTAGCATCACAATGAGTTTATCCAAATATAAAATCTTATTTTTAAAAAGCTCTCCCTCTCCCTTAATATCAAGGCTGGGTTACTCCTTTTGATTGCCTATTCCTACTCTTGGTGGTACCATTGTAAGTGAGTTTTTTAAATTTTTGAATTCTTTTTGTCTAACGCTCGTGATAAAGTTTTGAAGACTGTCGGGTTTTGTGGTGAGAATGATCAAGCGAGTTCCTTCTCACCGAATTGTCAGAGTAAACTAGAGAAATCAGAAGTCTTCAAGAGTTAAATCGTTAACTGAGAAAAACCAAGCAGAGCAAAGCAAACCAAGGGAAAGCAAAGGAAAATAGACCAAACCCGCACTTCTCTAAGACACTTACCCACTGTGGAATAGAATTCCAGAGGGCTAAAGGTAAAAATTTAAACTAATACTAAATTCACTCCACCTCAAGCTTGCCAAGGAGTCATTTATGCTATTCGTGAAATATCCAGTGCTGAGGAATTGTTTTTTATTTTATCTAAAAATCAGTCTGGCTGTGAGACAGAATTTTACTCAGTTAAAGAAATTTGGACGTTCTTTTGGATTTTCCTCACATATTTACCATTGGGTCATCTGATTTCTCTTACGATGACAGATCTTTAAGTAATATGTTTGTGAATCATTTATAATTTTATAGTTTTGTGTCCTGCTGTTTTCACTTAAATCATATTGTGAACACTTTCCTATGTCAATATATGTTCTTCAAAAACTGAAATGTAATGGCTTTAAAGAATCCTACACCCTTATTTTACTTATCCTCCTCTTGTTGAACATTTAGATTATTTACAATATTAAAATTATGTCACAACAGTAAACTCAAAACTCTGATTCCATCTTTCATTATTTCATTAGACTATTTCATATGTGGCTACTGGGTCAATGTGTATGGATATTATTTTTAGGATTTTTATGTATATCGTGTATCATATTATGCTCCAAACATGGATATTTGTGTGTAGGAAGTTTACCAGGGAGTGCCCTCAATCCCCATGGGAGAGTGAGGAAAAAGATTGGGCTGAGGAAGAAGTCGAACTATGACGTATTGCAACAAGGGCCTCAGCTAATCTGGGAACTTTGGAGTCTGGAGGCTCCTTTAGAGTTGTACCAAACTGAGGTAAATAAGGGCTGAGCCTTTGTGCCTTGTGCTGACCACTTATTGGCTGAAAATGGCCTGCAGGGAGCAGGCATGACTTTAGGGAGGCATCTCCTTTTAGCCAGGGGCAGTTCCTGGAGAAGGACTCACTTGCTAGCTGTCAGCAGCTACCAGTCCTGAAAGCTGGAGGAGTGAGTTTTAAGGACTGAATGGGCGAAGCTGGTGCTGTATCATAGCATCTATTTAAGTTACCCTTTGCACCTCTAAGACCCACTTGTTTCTTAGAAAATTTTATCTTATCTCGGAACAGATTCCTTTAGAATTCTGGCCAGCCTCTTTTCCTAGGGAAATGTACAAGAGAAAGTTTAATGCGACAAACTACAGCGCTCGTTGATGCAGCTGTTCTCAGGGACATCTGCCACTCATCAATTCTTTCCTCTACAACCCATTATATATTTCTCTCTCCCTTGGCTAGCAGTTCTGCTGGTCTAGGGGGCTTACCTGGTGGGTGACTCAGATTCTTATCATTGAAGGATCTGAACTCTTGGGTCTCATACTCTTCTCAAGCCATTCTACTACTCTTATCCATTTATTATTATAATTGGTTAGGGAATTACCAAGGGGGACCCCAGAGGTCCTCCTGGGTGCCAAACAATAGTCTTCTCTGTTCCCATTGTGTAACAACAACCCAACTTTCTTCAGATGACCATGGTAAATTACCCCTGCACAAATGGTTATGCCTTTCCTTGACTGCTGATCCCTTGGCACAAGAAGTTCAAAGTGCCTGGGTAGCAGCCATGGCTTTAAATTTAATGGGATTTTTGCAGTATCCCTGGTGGAAGGATTTATGTTCTTGGAAAAAGAATCTTTAGATCCACAGAGGCTGTAGTTGTGGGGATGGAAGGCATAGATTCCCTGGTTGGGTCATTGGCTGGGATGATGAGTGGGGCTACCCCTATTCCTATCCTGAACCATGTTTTCTACAGAGAGAAGACATAGTACAATATAATACTCCTTGACTGAGGGTGTTCACTATACCCTGAAGAATGACACCCCATCCTTAAGCAACATCTCTAATGTGGTGCTTTTAGCAGCACCTGCAAAGGCTGTTTTTTCACCCTATAAAGTCAAGAGCCTATGGGTGGTATAGTATGTGACAAGACCAATATATTCCATGGTCATGTGCTCACTATTGTTCCCCCTTTTATTTTAAGAGAATTCCTTGGAATGATGATGTTATGTGGGATTCTGTGTTAGTGAATCAAGCATGAGGTAAGCCCTCAGATAGTGATGCTGGATGAGCTTCTATGGGCAGAAAAGGCAGACCCATACCTTGAGAATGAGAATGTGTTGGTTCTTTCAAGATGGATTGCTGGCACTTTCATGGAGAAAGGGGTCCTAAGTAATTAGTGCACCACAATGTAGTTGATTGGTTTCTTTGAAGAATGCTTCTGCATCAGGAGCTTGGCAGTAACCCCTTTTCCTGGTAGTCTGAACGTTCAGCAGAAGCAATAGATAGGTCAGCTTTTTTCGTAAGGTGGATTCATGCAGAGCCTCTATCCCTGCCACCATGATTACTCTGTTCATATGCCCATCGTACTGGCACTGGGGTGGCTAATGAGACGGTCTGTCTAATATCAACTGATCAAGTCATTCTGTTTACTTGACTATAAAGTGCCTCTTTCATGGTGAAAGCTCTTTGGTGGGCATTTACATGGATACCAATATCTTCACACTTCATGCCTGGTTTCATATTCCTCTTTCTCAGACCTTCTTGTCTCTCATCTTTTAATCTCTCTCCTTTTAGGCCACTAACCAACCAGCCAACTCACTGGTTAAAGGGTTGAGGAAGACCTCTGTCCATAAGTCTGTATGGATTTCACAAAGTAGGTGATGAGGTACATCACCTGAAGTCCATTGGGAGGATTTCCCCTCATTGCTGTCACTCAGCGTCACTGCTGAGTGGAATTGAGAACTCTGAAGTTCATTTCTGGTTTGCATCCATATATCAAGCTTACCCATTTGTGAACAAAGCTTGGCTTTCTCTCTCCTCCATCAGTTGAACTATAGGTGGTGCAACAGAGTGAAATTACATGAGATTTGAATCATGGGCTTGTGCAATTTACTTGTGATTGAACCTTCTCATGCTCAACTCTATTATCTGTCTCTCATATGTCCTTACTCTAATATGGGAAGCATGATGCTTCTTCACTTCCTCAGTTATCCATGTCATTATAGACTCTATATCCACCAGTTTCAAAGTGTTGGGACATCCCCTTTTCCTCGGTTATGTTTACTTGCATAAGTGGCCATAAGACCCTTTGAAGGCCGAGGCAATCATTACCTTACATACTTGGTGTGGCATTGCAAGATCTTTCTTTCTGGGTATTTGGACTTTCCTTCAGTCAAAAGGCGGAAGATCTGAAAAGTGGTTCAGTTCTGGAAACTGGGCAAGGGATCACAAGCTTTTATTGGGTAGTTGCCCTTAGCTACTCATCAAACAGTCTTGGTTTCTTTTGACTATACAGATTGAGAAATAGTCTTGTTAACTGCCCATCTACCTTGCCCTTATGGATGCCATGTTCTATTAACCACTCCCTAGTTCCCTGAATGTCAGGCGCCTCTGGCTGCCACTCCAATTTTGCTGCTCAATACAGTTATTACGCTTATCTTGTTTCTGACAGCTAAGTGCTGCCATTTGGCCTCTATTATGTTTACTATTTCCTTTCAACTTCATTGCTCTCAGAGAGCCCAGTTCTGTAACAGCATCTGCTATGGTCAGCACAGCCTGCAGAGAACAGTCATTGCCGAGTTCCTTGCTGCTGCTGCTGCTCTCACCTGTACATTTCTCATCACTCTGCTGAATACAGTGTCCTCCTGGCCTCCTGCAGAATGTAATCCGCTGGCAGGTTTTCCAGCTTCCATCGTATGCCCCACCTCATGCCCACTTCTTTGAGCCTTTCGATTTCTTTTTCCATAATATAGCATGGTCGTCTGACTTTTCTATTTTACTTATTGCGGACCATTGCTTTTTCCCTTGTTTTCAAGAGCTATTCTAGCTGTACGTTAATACCATGTGCCTGGGTGCCCACCAGGGTTGATAAATCCCACATCAAAGAGAGTGCTTTCATAGCAATAATCTCTCCCTTATTTTAATTTATATTCTACTCCCCTCGATGCAGCCTTCTGAGGATCCAGTTCCATTTAGAGTTTATTGACCCCCTGACGGAACATGTTGTCTGGGACCTGCAGCTCCTTTGGGGTATGGTTTCTTTCCTCTAATTGCAGACCTAGCACCTTCCTGGCCAGGTTAAGTTGCAACTTGACTCTCTTGGTGGCTGGGAAGAGAGACGATGCTGTTTTGCCAGGCAGAGAACACTGCATTGCCATGAAGTAAGGAAGGAACATTAACCTTTAATGGGAATGAAGTTCAAGTCAATTGTGTTTTTCTAAGAAAACAAAAGATTTCTTTTTGTCCTTCACTTCTATGCCAGGTTCTTTCAGGCATCACTGTCCTGTCTCTGGTTTTTGATTCCCTTTGCCTTCTCAAAAGTTGGACTTCCTGTTTTCCTGATATATTATTTTATGTACTGCATATAATGATTTTCTTCTCTAAAATAAATGAGAGAGAACAGAGGCCTTCCTTAACCCTTTAATCTTCTCTTCCAACGAGACAACCTACTGTTCTTTTTCTCTCTCTCTGTCTCTTTCTCTGTCTCTCTTTCTGTCTGTCTGTCTCTCTCTACACCGGCCCCCACCCTGTACCACCCCGCCACCCCACCACTCACACACAGTCCTGGTGAAAACAAACAGCACATAACCTGGCAGGTGGCTGGGGCAGTGTCTTAGCACTACTACCCTTTGCCTAGAGTTGGCTTCTCAAGCAAAATTATCATCCTTTGTAGCTCTAATTTTGACACAACTTTTGGCTAATTTCTCTACTGCAGTAGCAGGATACATTTTAACTGTACTGTCCATTCCAACCTTAAACTGCCAAGGGTACCAATAAATCACTTTTTACTTTGCTTTCTTCTTACTCCATTCCTGGTTCCTCCCTCATTTAG
>NW_011888800.1:5680485-5685189 GCF_000151845.1 Pteropus vampyrus | reverse complement strand
CCCTCGATGCAGCCTTCTGAGGATCCAGTTCCATTTAGAGTTTATTGACCCCCCGATGGAACATGTTGTCTGGGACCTGCAGCTCCTTTGGGGTATGGTTTCTTTCTTCTAATTGCAGACCTAGCACCTTCCTGGCCAGGTTAAGTTGCAACTTGACTCTCTTGGTGGCTGGGAAGAGAGACGATGCTGTTTTGCCAGGCAGAGAACACTGCATTGCCATGAAGTAAGGAAGGAACATTAACCTTTAATGGGAATGAAGTTCAAGTCAATTGTGTTTTTCTAAGAAAACAAAAGATTTCTTTTTGTCCTTCACTTCTATGCCAGGTTCTTTCAGGCATCACTGTCCTGTCTCTGGTTTTTGATTCCCTTTGCCTTCTCAAAAGTTGGACTTCCTGTTTTCCTGATATATTATTTTATGTACTGCATATAATGATTTTCTTCTCTAAAATAAATGAGAGAGAACAGAGGCCTTCCTTAACCCTTTAATCTTCTCTTCCAACGAGACAACCTACTGTTCTTTTTCTCTCTCTCTGTCTCTTTCTCTGTCTCTCTTTCTGTCTGTCTGTCTCTCTCTACACCGGCCCCCACCCTGTACCACCCCGCCACCCCACCACTCACACACAGTCCTGGTGAAAACAAACAGCACATAACCTGGCAGGTGGCTGGGGCAGTGTCTTAGCACTACTACCCTTTGCCTAGAGTTGGCTTCTCAAGCAAAATTATCATCCTTTGTAGCTCTAATTTTGACACAACTTTTGGCTAATTTCTCTACTGCAGTAGCAAGATACATTTTAACTGTACTGTCCATTCCAACCTTAAACTGCCAAGGGTACCAATAAATCACTTTTTACTTTGCTTTCTTCTTACTCCATTCCTGGTTCCTCCCTCATTTAGGCCATGCCTATTTATTTGGAAATTCTTGGAAAATCATTGCCAGTAGGCTAGCTCCTCCAAACAGTTATTGGTTTTTTGTCTATCCAGTAAATAGAAAACTTGGAAACATTTTAGAAAATTTCTTACCTTTCCTACCTTCCAGTCTCTGTAGCAAGGCCAAACTGGGATTCTACCCCAGAATCTGAACACAGGAAATAAGCTTAGGAACCACCTTGGTCTATTGGTTCCTGGGCATTCTTGGGATTGGAGAATGTTTCTGTCTGGCCAAAAATGCTCAGCTGGCTGCAGGCCTTGGAGGGCAAGGCAAGGACAGCTCTAGAGACAGAAGCAAAACTGTACCCTATGTTCTAAGTCTGCCATTAAAACAAAACAGGAAAAGACACACATCTTTCAGGCCCTGTGTTAATTCTGCATGAAGATGAAATGCTGTAAAGGTCACACATTCATGAAGAAACTTTCTCCATGAGCTGCCAAACTTCTTGTGGTTGCCTTTCTGTTGAGAAAGTTAAAGTTCATTCTTTGGGTGGCCATTCGGCTCAACAATGCGGAGTCTTTGTTACTTTTACTCTCTGTTTGGCCTTGTGGCCTTCAACCAAAGACAAGACCACTTTCTCTTCCCTCCGAGACTGTGTCACACCTGGTTTGCCAAAACAGCAGACACTTTTCTCTCTGGGAAAAGGTGGTACTTGGTTTCCTCAAATTGTGTGTGGGACACGAAAAATTAAAGAATTGAAAGACTGGCTTTACAACTCTTTTTATTCTGTTACACTCTGAATCAACATTTTTCTGAGAGAAGTAATATGTTTCCCTAGTCACAAAAGACAACCTATCAGAGAATAATTTATCATGAAATACAATAACATTTTAGAGTGAAAATGTTGGTTCTCTTCTGCTTAGAGGGCTTTCTGTTCCCATAAGTTTTTCAATTGAGCCTTAGGAATCTGGAAGGTAATGGAGATTGGCTCAAATCCTAGACTAGCTCTGATAAAAAATGTCTCCAGGGACCTCTCGTCCTCATGTAAAGGAGACAGTGTCAAGCCCTATAACTCTCTAATCATAGTGAAGGTATGATTAGAGAGTTATAGGGCTTGACAGGTCTCTTTTAGCCTGTTTCTGTGTTTAATTTGAACTTGAATTAAAAGGCAGATGGACATCTGTGGGACTGCATTTTATGAGAGGGACCCTGGATATATTTGTACTTGGCATCCTTCCTGGGTTCTCCCATGGGTCAGATTATCAGTAGTATTGCTTATTTTAATATTGTGAATCCTACTAATTAATTCTAGATTTCGATGGGCCTGGGTACTTGCTAAGGTACCTATCTTATTTTCTTACATGTGATTTGAACTGTGCATATAGGATTTGTCTGATATGTGCCATCTGCCATACCACTGGCTTCCAGACACTCCTCTGAGGCTTGTTCATCCTAAAGATTGTTTTGGTCTTTGTATCTGTGCTTTCTTTGGGCCTCCAGACCTAACCTTCAAGCTATGATTGTGTTAGTATCTATTCCTCCAGACTCTGACCTTAAATTTTTCCTCAGGACTTTGAGTAAGCACATACCCTTTACACAAATTACTTTGGCCAATGTCTCCAGTCTGACCAAACTCGTTCTTCACAGTGACCATGTACATTAGAACCAACTGGGGAACTGGAAGAAATGCAGATTCCTGCCTGTCCCCACTGCAGGCCTGATGAATCAGAATCTCTGAGTTGAGCCCAGGAATCTGCATTTTAGCAAGCCTCGTGGTGGTTTCTCAATACCTACTAAAGGTTTGAATAACTACCTGTTAGCCCTGCCACTTTGGTATGGCCCAAAGTCTTTGTTCCTTTGGTTATCCTGTTTTTCTGCTACCTAGAGCCTGGCCTTGAAAGGCCTTCATCACAGTATATCAGACACCCTTACTTCCTACCTGTAAGCAGGGATCCTAACCCTGTGGGATGCCTCTTTAGTTTGCTTCCTTGTCTCTGGTCCTGCACTATCCTCAATAACTTTTGGGAGGGACTCATCTCATGTTGGAATGTATGTCAGCTGCTTTTAGAGGGACCAAGAGCCATACTAGAGTTGGAATGCATTAGCTATTGTTTTCCTTCCACTCAGAAAGAGATGTAACCATGTGACATACAACAGGGTGATTGAAAACGAGCTGTGGTTTCTTTAGCTTCACTCCTAAGTGCGGAACATTTCTAGTGTCCATATCTAAAGGGAGAAGTGGGGGGAACTAGAGATGCAACAACACAGTTGTTGAACAGAAGAGCAGATAAACAAAATGATTCCTTTTTTCCTGCTCAGTTTTATGATTTTAAAAGGATGATGAAATGTAGAGATTAAGAAAAAAGATAGGCAAACTTTGCCAGTCCTATTATGAAAGGGCCTTTACAATCTTTCATTCCGATGGGATCTTAACACAGGAAGCAGGAGGTGAGGAAGGCCTGGCCTCTCCTGGGACTTCAGTCGAGGCCTGGCTGAGCCTGTGGGTCAGAGGTAGGGAGCTTCCCTGTGCTGCCTGCCTGGAAAAGGGAAAACAGACCCCTGTTAGTTCCTGCTGATAACACTGCAGACTGTGTGGGCAGACATTGCTCATCCACTGGCTGGAGAAAACACATGCCTCAATGCCTGGATTATTCTTCACTTTTGTGTACAGTGTAGCTTGGCAGGCAAGAGGGCGTAAGCAGGCTGCTGATTGAGATCGTGGTAGAATTCCATGTTTCAGAAACCTACCTGGAGGTGGTAGCTTTGGGGCTTTATTGGGTGTTGTCAAATCCAAGGTTAATGTTCTTGAGAGGAGAAGCCCTACTTCAGGTTGCTGTTCCTATCTTTCTTCAGTCCTGTGAAAGCAAGGAAGAGCTAGAAACTCTTTTTTTTTTTTTCAAAAAGGGCTCTGAGAAACAGTTTCTGCACCAAACTCTTTGCTCTGTACACACTCACATACTTGTTTTTCAAAGGCTGCGAATTAAAAAGAAAAAAGTTGTATGTGTTCAAACAAGTAGAGACAAATAGGCCTGTGAGATCAGAAGACCACTGGGGGTGAAGGAGCTCAGAGGAATGAGAAGGTGGCTCAAGACAGGGGTTAGCTCTTGCGTGATAGTGATAGCCTGGCACGTGAATCCCGGAACACTTTGGCCCTCTGGCAAGGATTTTAGAGGCTCTGTGACCAACAGCCTGGGGAACATTGTGAGCTTTGCATCCCTTGCAGAACCTACTGTGATTCTTGCATATGATTGGTGCTCCAGATATAATTGCTAAAAATCTCATGGCCTCTTAATGGGCTTTTCGGTTAATTTACCAGCACAGAACTATACTGTCTTTTTTTCGTTCATTTGCTC
The DNA here is from genome assembly GCF_000151845.1 of Pteropus vampyrus. NCBI lineage: Eukaryota > Metazoa > Chordata > Mammalia > Chiroptera > Pteropodidae > Pteropus > Pteropus vampyrus. The sequence continues at coordinate 5,680,968 of NW_011888800.1, read as the reverse complement.
ACTTGGCAGACATGGTTGGTAGGTATCCTACTCCTCATGATGCTGAGTCAGAGGTACCCCGGGGGACAAGGTCTCCTGGCCTTTCCCCTCAAAGGATGATTCCTCCAGGTCCATGGGCATATTATTCCTGTGCCCAGAATGAATTAACGAACAAATGTGCCAGTTATCTTTAGAGTATTTATTGCCTTGTTCCTCATAAATTTCTGACTTATGAAAAATATGTTGCCTGTTTAGTAAGCAGCAAGTATCCATCCTCTTCTGCAAAGAAAGCTTAAAAAAACCAACTAGCCTCAAGATGGTTTCTACCCTTATTATATTAGGGAAACAAGTCCTTTCATCTAGAGCATTTCTGGCCATTCGGGCTTCCTTGGCATCCTGTAGCAGGGAGAGGTCTGTCTGGAGATGTAATGTTGAGGATCATTAGTGGTGTTAAAGTCACAAGACTGGTGAGATCACGAGGGGGGTGGATATAGAAAGGAAAGA
>NW_011888800.1:5676598-5679265 GCF_000151845.1 Pteropus vampyrus | reverse complement strand
GTTGGAATGCATTAGCTATTGTTTTCCTTCCACTCAGAAAGAGATGTAACCATGTGACATACAACAGGGTGATTGAAAACGAGCTGTGGTTTCTTTAGCTTCACTCCTAAGTGGGGAACATTTCTAGTGTCCATATCTAAAGGGAGAAGTGGGGGGAACTAGAGATGCAACAACACAGTTGTTGAACAGAAGAGCAGATAAACAAAATGATTCCTTTTTTCCTGCTCAGTTTTATGATTTTAAAAGGATGATGAAATGTAGAGATTAAGAAAAAAGATAGGCAAACTTTGCCAGTCCTATTATGAAAGGGCCTTTACAATCTTTCATTCCGATGGGATCTTAACACAGGAAGCAGGAGGTGAGGAAGGCCTGGCCTCTCCTGGGACTTCAGTCGAGGCCTGGCTGAGCCTGTGGGTCAGAGGTAGGGAGCTTCCCTGTGCTGCCTGCCTGGAAAAGGGAAAACAGACCCCTGTTAGTTCCTGCTGATAACACTGCAGACTGTGTGGGCAGACATTGCTCATCCACTGGCTGGAGAAAACACATGCCTCAATGCCTGGATTATTCTTCACTTTTGTGTACAGTGTAGCTTGGCAGGCAAGAGGGCGTAAGCAGGCTGCTGATTGAGATCGTGGTAGAATTCCATGTTTCAGAAACCTACCTGGAGGTGGTAGCTTTGGGGCTTTATTGGGTGTTGTCAAATCCAAGGTTAATGTTCTTGAGAGGAGAAGCCCTACTTCAGGTTGCTGTTCCTATCTTTCTTCAGTCCTGTGAAAGCAAGGAAGAGCTAGAAACTCTTTTTTTTTTTTTCAAAAAGGGCTCTGAGAAACAGTTTCTGCACCAAACTCTTTGCTCTGTACACACTCACATACTTGTTTTTCAAAGGCTGCGAATTAAAAAGAAAAAAGTTGTATGTGTTCAAACAAGTAGAGACAAATAGGCCTGTGAGATCAGAAGACCACTGGGGGTGAAGGAGCTCAGAGGAATGAGAAGGTGGCTCAAGACAGGGGTTAGCTCTTGCGTGATAGTGATAGCCTGGCACGTGAATCCCGGAACACTTTGGCCCTCTGGCAAGGATTTTAGAGGCTCTGTGACCAACAGCCTGGGGAACATTGTGAGCTTTGCATCCCTTGCAGAACCTACTGTGATTCTTGCATATGATTGGTGCTCCAGATATAATTGCTAAAAATCTCATGGCCTCTTAATGGGCTTTTCGGTTAATTTACCAGCACAGAACTATACTGTCTTTTTTTCGTTCATTTGCTCACTTGGCAGACATGGTTGGTAGGTATCCTACTCCTCATGATGCTGAGTCAGAGGTACCCCGGGGGACAAGGTCTCCTGGCCTTTCCCCTCAAAGGATGATTCCTCCAGGTCCATGGGCATATTATTCCTGTGCCCAGAATGAATTAACGAACAAATGTGCCAGTTATCTTTAGAGTATTTATTGCCTTGTTCCTCATAAATTTCTGACTTATGAAAAATATGTTGCCTGTTTAGTAAGCAGCAAGTATCCATCCTCTTCTGCAAAGAAAGCTTAAAAAAACCAACTAGCCTCAAGATGGTTTCTACCCTTATTATATTAGGGAAACAAGTCCTTTCATCTAGAGCATTTCTGGCCATTCGGGCTTCCTTGGCATCCTGTAGCAGGGAGAGGTCTGTCTGGAGATGTAATGTTGAGGATCATTAGTGGTGTTAAAGTCACAAGACTGGTGAGATCACGAGGGGGGTGGATATAGAAAGGAAAGAGAAGAGAACAAAAGACCAAGGGCACTATAACACTAAGTGGTTGGGGAGGGGGAAACCAGCAAAGAAGACCTAGTAGGAGCAGCGACAGAGGTAGGAGGAAAACCAGGCATGTGTGTGTGTGTGTATGTGTGTGTCTGTGTGTGTGTTTATGTGTGTGTGTGTGTGTGAGTGTGTATGTGTGTGTGTGTGTGTGAGTGTGTGTGTGTGTGAGTGTGTGTGTCCAGAGAGCCGGAGGGAGGAAGGATTTCAAGGATGAGAGAAGAATGACACTGAGAGGTGTAGTAAGATGTCGATAAGCTATGCCACTGGTTCTAACAATGTGAAATTATCGGTGACGTTGGAAAGGGCTTTTTTGGTGGAGAGGCCGAGGTGATGGCCTGATTCGAGTAGGCTCAGGGACTTCGTTCACCTTTGCTTCTTAATGAAAACAAAATAAGACTCTCACAAACCTCTGGTCAGGGCAGATAATACCCCATCTTGCCTGTATCATCTCGTTGGTACAGCCTCTCTAGAATTTTATACAAATTCACAGATGATGGGAATACAGACCAAGATCCAACCATAACTAAGCATGTCACCAAATTTTGGGATCATAGCAGTTTCTTCAAGGCTTTGAAATGAAAGTATCAGCCTTTAGATAGGACATAGAATGTTTAAATAGGAAATTAGAAATCATCTAATTGAATCTTTTTTTTTTTTTACTTATGGGGAAACCGAGGCTCAGATTAGGGAGGTGACTTATTTAAGGTCACACAGCTGCTTTTAGACATTGCCTCTCTTCTATGCAAGTGTACCTGGTGAATGAGTATTTATGGACAAGATTATTATGGACATATTCTACCGCTTCCTTTGGACCTCCATTTTGAAACTATCAAATTCTCTTTATTAACAAAGGAACTGACTTACATTGCAATGAAAGCC
>NW_011888800.1:5672904-5674658 GCF_000151845.1 Pteropus vampyrus | reverse complement strand
TTCTGTGAGGCTCTTTTGGGGGCCCCAGGATTCTCTCACAGGGTGTCAGGAGTCACATTTCTGAACTTGCTCCCTGACATGATCTGACCCTGCTCCGTCTTAACAAGTTTTATTTATTCTCTATAATTCTAAAGTAGCTTGCCCACTCTCTACATCTGTAGGACCTAATATCCCCCTGGTTACTTAATAGGAGATACAAGATATGAAGGAGATCCCCCTGGAAAACAAAGAGGGGCTTTGGTTACCACATCTCTCTTTGACAAGAGGTTCTGGGATAGTGGTTCAGAGAGGCCTCTGCACACGCAAACCTCTGAGAAGACCTGTTTCTTGTTGCAGGACTGCCTTTTCACCTCCAGTCAAGGAGAAGTGCATGACAGGAGGTGGGGGTGGAAGGACCAAGAGGGGTCATGTCTGCCATGTGGCAACAGAAGCATCAGAGCTGGCTAGCTGGATCCTGAGAGCACATTTGTCATATGAAGGGCCATATGTTGTGTCAGCTGCCCAGGGCAGTGGGGAATACTTATTAACCACACAGTGCTAGGCCTTGGAGATCCAGAGATGATTAGGTCCCACTTTCCTCCTGTAAGTTGCTCCTCTGGGCTAGAGGGGAGACAGATGAAGACAACAGCATTTACACTGAGATTCAATGGTGGAAGCTAGGCTGTCCCTGGGCACAAGTGTGAAGTCTGTGAACTGTCCTCAGGCCCCTTTCTTCTTGTGTTCCTCTCCTCTGGTCCTCTGGCTCTCTCTTGACCTTGTTTCCTCTGCTCTTCTTTCCTTCTTCCTTCCTGTTTTCATGCCTGGTGGAGGCAGGAGTGGTAGGCATTAGACAGTCACACTCAGAGGCAGACATGCTGACTCCACAAAGGCGTCTCTCTGCCCCTCGGCTCCCAATGCTGTTTACAAGAGGCCAGGTGGGCTTTGGCAGGGAGCAGAAGATTTCACAGCTGCAGACCCTCTCAGTCACTGCCACAAGGAGCCCTGCCAGCCTGACACTGAGCCCAACAGCACGACCTTGTCTGAAAGGAAAAGAAGTGTGCCCAGGAGGAAGTGGGAGTGAGAGGCAGGGACTATAGACCTGTCAGTTCGCAAGTTCTACATCTGTGATCAGAGCCCAGACACACAAGCTGTAAGCAACAACATAGACACAGAACTAGTTCAGGGTTGTTTTCAGGGAGCGAAAAGATCAGGCATAAACAAGGTAGAAAGCTGCTGCTTGTTGTGCTGAACTGCCTTAGAGATGAGTGCCCTTGGAGGTGAGTGTCCACGGAGGTGAGTGCCCTTGGGCACTGCCTTCAATGCCAGCTCTGAAACTCACAGCTGCCTCTTTGCTCTCTTGGCTCACTTGCCCACTGGCTTCCATTTGCTTTCCCATAAATGGTGCTCTATGGCTTGAGGACACCACTGCCAAAGCAAATACATAGTCGCTTCAGGCCCCGGGGGCTCTCTGCTGAAATTTGGCATGAGCTCCACCCTCGAATCCTGATGTTATCACTTCCCCAAAAGTTGTTGCCTCCTTAACTCTCTTGCTGATAGAAAGCTTCCTTCCAAGCAATGGACTGGCATTGGAGAAGGCATTTAATATGTGGCTGTTTTGAGTGCTTTAGGATTCTGCTCTTAGAAGAGTGAATACACAGATTAAAGGGGAATGGCTAAAATTCAGAGGCAGGAGGAGAGGTTAAGATGGAAACCCATAGTGGACTTGGAGCTTCATAGTAGACTTGTGAGAGGGATGGGGGTGGGGAAGACTGGCC
>NW_011888800.1:5641796-5671619 GCF_000151845.1 Pteropus vampyrus | reverse complement strand
TCAGAGGCAGGAGGAGAGGTTAAGATGGAAACCCATAGTGGACTTGGAGCTTCATAGTAGACTTGTGAGAGGGATGGGGGTGGGGAAGACTGGCCGGTATTGTCATGCAGGATACTTGAGACATTATATGGGGTAGGTTTTGGCAATCGTGAAGGCATCTTCTCATGAGCATTGAGACATAGCTTAATGCCAGTGCAGATGTCCCCAGTCCCCAAATGCCCATTCACCTATCATGGGTGTTCATCTCACTTTTTTATTTCATTCCCTCCTCCATTCAGAAGTTAGATTTTCAGCTGCTCCCCAAAAACATTCCTTCACTTGGTTTCCATAACTCCTCCTTCTGCAGTAGGAATGGGAGTTGACAATTTTATCTTATTAATTGTATACAGAAGAAAAGGTAATTTTTAATTTTCTGCCATGAATTTAATCTTGCTCCAGCATCCTCGCCCAGATGAGTAGAAAAGAAAACACTTTCTTAGTGTTTCAACTTGCCAATAAAATCATCTGTAGCTCTTCTGGTTGAAAAGTGTCTTTTAATTTAAAGCAGTCACCTTTGGGGGTAAATTCTCAGTCTTTCGGTTTTCTACTCCTACCATTTCTTCTCTCCAAGAAGATGGTGGTGGGGCCTCACAGGAGTGGGGAGTGGACCTCAGATACATGTGTGGTGCTAATTAGTAGATGGGTCTGGTCCCTGAGTCTTTGTGCAGAGCTTGCTCACTGCAGCTGGCCCTTCCAGTATTTTAGGGCTACTCACTGATAAAGCCCTTTGGTCTGGCTATTTGCTAAATCACACTCTGTTGAGAACACAGCATCTTCCTATTCCCTCAGTGGGTTACATAGGACCTTCTCCTGCAACTCCTCCAATCAGAGCCTATCCTACTCTGATTTAATCCCTTCCCTCAGCACTCTCCCCCACCTGCAGTGTGCTATATCTATGAAAAGACATTAATCCTGGTGGTCTTCACTCCCTTTGGAGCCATGAAGCTATCTTTGAAAAGGGAGGTGTTAGAATCTTAACCCCCATAGGACCTCTGAACATGACCATATTAGGAGATTGGGTTTTCACAGAGGTAATCAAGTAAAATGAAGTCATCAGCATGGGCCCTAATCCAATACGACTGGTTTCCTTAAGGGGTAAAAAAGTGGGAAATTTGGACACAAAGACATGTATAGAGGGGAGATGATGTGAGGACAGAGCTACCTATGAGTCAAGGAGAGGTTTCTGGAACAGATCCTTCCCTCTCAGTGCTCAGAAGGAATCAACCCCACTGGCAGCCTGATCTTGGACTTGTAGCTTCCAGAACTGTGAGGCGATAAGTTCTGGTTGTTTAAGCTGCTCAGTTTGTGGTGCTTTGTTATGGCGGCCCTGGTAAACGAGTATAGGAAGAATTGAGTTTTATTTTGTTGTTGTTTTTTTTTTTTATCCTGAGTGAGTAAAGTAGTCCTCCAAATTCCAGTAGTCAGCTCTCCTGTCAGTCCTGGGTGCTCTTGATACTGCATTGCGAAACCTCTTTGGCAACTTTGAGGGCTGAAATTGACTAGAGACTGATGCCTTTTATATATGCTGAACAAAGTGATTCAGAAGGGACTAGGAAGGAAATTTCCCCTTCCATTTCAAGGAGACTGTTTGGTTCTAGGCGTATCCATGAAATAAAAATTATTTACTATTATTTTGTCTTGCAATGTATTTCCACTTAATTCAGCTTCTGCCTTGATTGGATCAGGTCTCTCCCGTTTCTAAGCCAGACTGCAGGACCGCAGGCCCCAGTCCTCTGCTTGCCCTCATATCCAAAGCAATGTCTCTTCAGTTTTCTGCAGCCAACCAAAAGAATACTAAGTGACAATGTGACACACATCAGCCTACCCATTATAATGGGTGCTCAGGTCTTTATCAAAGTCAGGGCATTATTGAAATATTAACTTTGGAAATTCTCTCCCTAGGGATGGCTGACAGATGCTAGGTGCCCTCAGATGTGATGGCTCTGCAGCCACATCCAGCCATCTATGGTGGTGGCCCTTATTCTGCTGGAGCCCAGGTCCTCCACCAAGACCTGGGCTTAAGTAATTTCTCTTCACAGGATTTCTGTGGCTTTTAGGCCTTTCAAAAACATTGCTGCCAAATCTTGTTGGAGGGGAAGTAATGCTAAAACCATTGATAGAGACTCTCGAGCTAAAAGGAGAGTAAGAAAACAGAAAAATAAATTTGGCATTGGATGACACATTACCAATCATGTGGTCCCACTGCTTGATTTTACTGATGCTTGAAGTGAGGTCCTAGATATCAAGCGATCAGCCCAGGGTCGCAGAGTATGTTAGTGGCAGAACTGGGAACAGGATCCAGTCATACCTTCAAAATTGGGATCCTTCCTCTGCAGAAGAAGTGAGTTACGGCAGTTGTATTGATTGACAGGTCAATAGCTTCTTAATTTAGTGATCTTTTTCCTGAACCAAAGCTAGTCTCTTTTCCTAACATACATGAAAACCTCGAGGCTCCCTCTCTCTAATTCCTTTCCCTCCTCATTCAGAATCCTCTAGCACTTGGCTCTAACCTACATCCTTTCCCCTACCCTTCCCCACCCACCACACATCCTATATTTGTCCCAGGTTCTTTGGGTCAGCTGTACCATTCCTTGACCTGACCTCCTGCCAGTATTTCTCAGATTTTAATGCTGGCAAAAATCTTCTGGAGAGACTGTAAAGATGGAGATGCCCTACCCTGTGTTTCAGCTTCAGACATTCTGGATCAGGAAGCTGAAGTTTGAACAGGAAGCTTCTGTGATTCTGAGGCAGGGATATCACACCTTGAGAATCATTGCTTCACATTTCTCACCTCCATTGGGGCAGTTTTCTCCTAGTGTAATTGAGGGCTTTGGAATTCCCACTTTGTCAATTACTAGCTGATTTGAGCTTGGTCAAAAAGCTTGATCCTTCTAAATATGATTTCATATCTGTCAAATTTGGATACCAGTTTCTATATTCTAGAAGTGTTATGGAGGATCAAGGAAACAATGTTTAAAGTCATAAGCATTAGCTCCGACCAAGTGGTAGTCACAGAATAAGGCATAACGTTTTCTTCCGTGGGGGTAGATATAGTCTAAATGTGGACTGGAGAAAACCACAAAGCTCTCAAAGTTTAAAGAAATTCATGGCAAAATATTAAGCAATAGACTGTGTAGAAAAAAGGGTGAGATTTTGATCAAGTCCTTGCACAGTCCCCGTAGATACAGGGGTTTGAGATCCAAGTCTGACCTGAACTAGGTGACAGGATAGTTCATATGGTGTGTCTGAAGCTCAACTGCCTCATCTGTAAAATGGGGACAATAATAATGCTGGCTTCCCTACCTACCATGTGAGACAGTAGTGCTGATCCAATGGGACACATCTAAGCATTTTGTGACTTATAAAATTCTCTGGGAATATAAGTAAGCCATTTTTCACACCAAAAAGGCAGGTGACTAATCCACTAGATATTTCTCTCAGGATCAGAATAAAGTGACCAGTTAAAAAAGCAGATTGTCATGAAAAACACCAACTTAAAATAGAGCCAGCCAGAATTGGATCTGAGCCGCATGTGGTCAAGAAAAGTATTCAATTACTGTTTCTTTTATTGACCTGTTCTGGGAGTTGTGTTGCTGCTTTATCATGTGATTAAGGCTTTGAGATTCCTATTCTATTCTTCAGTAGCAGCTACAGAACCTGTAATCTCTTCAATTTTTTCCTTATGGCTGACCATATCAAGCTCAAATTTTAGGGTAAAGCTTAAGGGCAGTAAAAAACACCAAAAACAAAAACCCAAAGAAATAAAACAGTCTAGTAAGTTTTCCTGAATTAATGCTGATAAAAGGTTGATGAAAGTTTAATAAAGTGGCATCTGGTTTATACTTGTTGCTCATAAGCCTGACTTTCAAGACTTCTGCAGGCTGTGCCTTCACTTGCCTTTTTGCCTTCTCATCCCAGGTCTGTCCTTTGTAAGTTCTTTTATCTCGCTTAATGCTTGGCTTTATTTCCTCAATCCACTGTGCACATTCTAACCACTGCCTTTGTACGAATCATCAAACCACTGCCCCAACCATTCGTCTCTTCTGCTGTGCTGTCTTTTGTCGGTGCCTGCCTCTCTCTCTTCTTCAAGGGCTCAAGTCTTCCTCCAAAAAGCTTCCAGAAGGCCTCAGCTTTCCTTGGAGGATCTGCCTGTGCCTCTCGTGTGCCCTTGCCCTGGGCTGCTTTGCACTGCAGGTTGTCTATTTGGACACCTGTTCTATAGACTCTCAGGCCCTCAGGACTGTCTTTTCACCTCTGCATCCCGGGGTCTAGCACAGGTCCTGCAAACATGGGAGCACAATCATTATTTTTTGTTGTTGATAAAGATTCTGAAGTAATCATCTCCTTTGATGAGAAAAAGTACACAGGGATGGGTACTAACTTTTAAAGAGCAACGTGATGTGTGACAAGCCTGTGCTAAGTGGAATGGTTGTGTGTGTGGGCTCTGGAATCAGACCGAGAGCCCATTTTTTGCTTCCAAACTTTCGTAGGTATTAATTAAAAACATTAAAAAATTGGACACTGCGCCTCTCTAATAATATCATTTATCTCTTCCTGACTTATCATTTAAGCTGTCACATTTACTGGCACATGAACTAAAAATGTCTTTTCATTTAAACATTAGACATGGAGGTGAATATTGAACCCATTTAAAAGGATTTGGAACAGCACATATTTTGCTAAAAAATTATATTTTAACCCAGCAAGAGATGCTATTCCTTCAAAGGCATAAACTCAGATCTCCCACAAGGAGAATTTTTAAGTAGTTTTCTTTTTTCACCATTACAATCATAGTCACATTTAGATAACTTCACCAAATGAAGAAATTTTCTTATAAGACAAACTCCAAGCACTTAGGCCGTGCTAGGGTGAGTTTTCCATGGGACGCCAAGTTTCCCAGGTATTTGGGGCTCAGGGACTCAGAAATAAATGTATTGATGGCATAAACTTATAAATAGTGCTTCCATAATCCAAATGCAACTTATATTACAAAAAAGAAATTATCTTTTTTTTTTCTCAAGACATTGGAGATCTAAACTGAGGAAACACGCACGCGCGCGCACACATACACACACACACACACACACATTCATTTCTTTCTTGAGTTCATTTGCCAGACTTTATTTGATAATGCTGTCATTGTACCTTATTTTATACGAGTATTGTAAGACATCAGACACTTAGACAAAGAACAACGCTGCCAGGGAGGACACAACTGCTCATCACTGCTGCCCACTGGTAATAGGAGGACACCTGGCTAGGAATTCTGACTGCCATGGATTGGCTGGTAGCAGGTAGGACGTGCCGCAGAGAGATACCTGCTGGCTTTCCTACTTTCTAACTGGCAAAATGGTCTAGTCCAGACCCAGACATGAGGAAGCAAACTAATTAGAGTGTAATGAAATCTAATGACAGCATTTGGTCCGGCAGCTCCTCAACACTCGTGAGCCCCTGACTGCCACATTTATAAGTTGACTTACCAGGTGAGGACATATGGAGACTAGTAAAGCTGAGCTGGGGTGAGGCTGTTCTTGGCAGGATAGTCTCACTTTCTACCTAGAATACCATTTTGATATACACCTGAGCAGGGAGCAGGATTAAAATATGTGCCTTACTAAGTGTTGAATGACCAAAAATGAGTCATGGGAATAAATCATGTACAGTTTACCTCTCAAACACTGAGAAGTCCAGTATGCATATTTTCCCCTTTGATTTTTTTTTCCAGGACAGGATGATCAAGAGTTAGCCTGTCTTGGCAGCCTGGAAAGCATGGAGTCTTGTCTTGGCTCTAGAATTGACACCAGAAGGAACACCTTGGGCAGTCATTGAGCTGTATTTGTGCCTCACTTTCTCCATCTACACACTGAGTACTTTAGGCTTTGGGGAATGCAGTGCATTTGGTAAAATAAGGTTGACCTTGAACTACTTCTACCAGTGGCTAGAGGTCTTAGTGATGCATGGCCTTCAGTAAATGAAACCTGGTACAAATCACCCCTCTTCAGGGAACCATCTCCAAAGGTTCTGCATCCCAGGTTCTGTGAGAATTCCTTCAGTCTATGCCCTAGGGAAAGGGCCCCTCTCCCTTTTTTTTTTTTTTTTAAAAATCACGTTTGAGAAACAATACTGCTCTGTCTTTCTCTCTGCTCCTCCCACCTGGCCAAAGGCCACTGAGTGCTTTGCATTTCATTCCATGCCCCTTTCAGGCAGCAGGAAAACAGCTGAAAGAAATGCAATGGCAGCTTTGCACAGAGCGTGGTTGCATACACATGAGCTGAGCTACACTCAGGCCTGAAGGGTGTTTTTAAAGCCAGTGATCCTTGGTAGGAGCTGGCCGGATAAGTATTGTTGGAAAATTTCTGTGTTTAGTTCTAAGTCTTCCTCTCTTAACTTTCTTTCCTTGAAGAAAGGAACACAATAGGAGAAAGCAATTTGTTTGCTTTTCTGACATTCCTTTATCTGAAGAGCATTAGTGGCCTGTTTCTTATGGTCCTGGTTTGCTACTGGGCCAGAGGGGAGGAAATTGGAGGTATAGGTAGAATGATCCCTTGATTTGAAAAGACAATACTGCAACCAAAAAAATCCATGAATTAAGCCTCAGGCCTCGTGCCTATTGGACAAGACTTTGTAAACAAATTGCCACACCCTAATGTTACTGAATTTTCCTTCTTGCTCTGAGATGCATGTATAAGCTGACAAGGGACATTAGCATTCTCTGCTGCGCATCTCTCTTAACTATCACATCTCATCACGTTTCTGATGGATGACCTAGGAGCACTCTGATTTCCCCTGATTCTTGGAGCCTCTCCTAGGCTGCAGCTGAATCTAGTGAGAGAATGAGTAAGCATAAGCATCGTAGCCCCAAACATCGGAGCTGGTGGAAAATCTTCAGTCTTAGCGCAAGGTAATTGAGATTGCTACCATATTTGTGAAGCTATGCGTGTGAATTGGCCATGCTAAACTCCTGTGGCTTTTTAGAGGATGGAAATTCATGTAAGCAGGAAACATATTCCTATTTAAAGTATAACTCTTCAGGGCATATTCTTTTCCCCTCTAGTGTTTACCTCCTAACTGTTTGGGGTAACCAGTCTCAGTTTCTCATCTGGGTCAGACATAGGATGGTTTCTATCCAGTTGTCACACCTGGGACAGTGGCACTTGTTAAACTTGAATTTGTTTGGTGCTGAGGCTCCATCAATGAAGATTTGGGCAGTAGCCAGAATCCCTGTCACCCCTGACACTCTTTGCAAAATGATTTTTAGTGGCAACGCATGTGTTGGTTAATGGATTGGGGACAGTTTGTTTTTAGACTTTTAGATTACAAATTATTTTTAAAGGTCATTGTATTCAACCTTATGAACTCTCCATGCAAAAATGTTTTTTTTTTAAAGATCTTTAAAAGAATAGTTATTCTCCATGTTGTAGTTGAAATCCCTCAGCCCTTATTAAGAGCTGCAGCTGCAATGTGTATAGATGGCAAAATGTATATTGATGTCCAGAAGTGCCTGATACATGGTAGATTTAGATATGTACCAGACCCTTTCCTTTGCCTCTGGGCAAATTGGAGACTTGCCCAGGATGTTGGTTCCTCTGAGTTTGTGGATTCACCATTATAATTTGGCTTCATCTGTGTCCCTTCTTTGTAAAGCTTGGATAACTGACAGCTTGATTGTGAATTAAATTTTGATTATGATTGGCACATAAGAGTCACAAGGCTACCATGTTTGGCTTAATATAATTTCCTTCTTAATTAAGAGGGAAGACAATATTAAGAAAGAGCCAAGAGTTATTAGCAGAAACTTCTGCTCACATAGTGAAAATAACTTAGAATGACTGTGAGAACTCTTCTTGAGACTCAGACAAATCCAGGCTATAAGTAATGTTTTTGTCTGATAAGCAAAATGGCAATATGTGGAGGTGGTGATATGGTTCAAGGAATCTTAGACTTGCTGTTTGAAGATGTGGGTTCTTGGAATGCTAACCTTTATTAGCTGTGCAACTAGCAAGTCACAATCTTACTCAGGCTCCATTTCTTCATCTGTCAGATGTGTATAATACTTACCCCAGCCACTTCATGAGATTGTTCTAAAAATCAAAACAGATAAAGTTTCCTCTTATATAAGGGTCCTAGAGTCAGAACCTATGACAAAAATTAAGTGTGGTACAAGTATCCTTATTACAAGGGTGATTCCAATACAATTAGTATTTTCTCCAGTTCTGGGACAGGTCATTGTGTCTTCAGCTGAGTGTGAGATAAAGCAGTTGGTTTGCTTTAGAGGTTGTGTTGTACAAAAATGTGTTTTTAAACATTAGATTTTCACTTTAAACGATGCGATACTCCTAAAATGAGAGACATATGGGGAATCTGGAGGAAGAGGACAGCCCCTTCCCCCATCTCAGACTCATGAAATGGAAAGGCTGATGGAATCACTTGCATCACAGACATTGTTTCTCTCTTTTTTGTAAATACTGTAATTGCTTTTCTTTATTGCCTCATGTCTGTAGTCGAATTCTTGTAAGTTAAATGCATGCATGTGACTACATTGTAGTAAAACCTTTGGAAAAAAATCAAAGGGCTATACAAATGAAAGACCGAATGGTAAGGCAAAGAGCAAGATAAAAGGGGCTGCCCAGGATGGTGAATCCGACTAGCCATGGGAAGCCCAGAAGCTGCTATATGAGGAAGAGCAAACTGGCATACTGGTGCTGAAGCTACCATTGCTATCTAGTTCCTGAGATCAGGAGCTCAGCAGAAAAGATTTTTTTTTAAAGCAACTTTGCTGATGTATTAACAAACTGCATACATTTAGTGAGCAATTTGATGAACCTGACAAATGCATATACGGTTGACCCTTGAACAGTGCAGGAGTTAGGGGTGCCAACTCTTTGCAAGCTGAAAATCCATAATAAATTTTGACCTTTCCAAAACTTAACTGCTAATAGTCTACAGCTGATTGGAAGCCTTATCGATAACATAAACAATGGATTAATACATATTTTTTATGCTACATGTATTTTATATGTATGTACATACATATTATGTGCATTCTTATAGTAAAATAAAATGTTAAGAAAATCATAAGAGAAAATACATTTACTGGATTTATTGAAAAAAATCTGTGTATTAGTGGACCTGTACAGTTTAAACTCATGTCATTCAAGGGTCAGCTATACTCACGAAACCATCACCATAGTGAAGATAGTAAACATTTCCATCACTCACAAAAGCTCCCTCACACCCCTTTGAACACATCCCTCCCTCCATCCTCATAAAGCTGCTATAAACATTCATGGATAAATCTTTATGTGGACATATGTTTTAATTTATCTTGGGTAAATATCTACGTGTGGATTAGCTAGGTTGTATGATAGGTTTATGTTTAAACTTTGAAGAAACTGCCAAACTTTTTTCCAAAAAATTGTATCATTTTATATCTCCACCAGTAGTTTATGAGAGTTCCAGTCACTCTGCAACTTCACCAATACTTGGTATGGTTGGTCTTTTTAATTTAAGTCATTCTAGTTTATGTGTGGTGATTTTTTTTGTAGTTTTAATTCACAATTCCAAGATGGTATGTGAATAATGTTAAGCATCTTTATATGTGTTTTTGGCCCTACGTAGTTCCTCTTTTTTGATGTATCTGTTTAGTTTTTTTGCCTATTAAGGAAATTAGGTTGTCTTTTTCTTATTGAATTGTAAGAATTCTTTCTACGTTCTGGGTATAAGTGCTTTGAATATGATTTTCTCTCAGGTAGTGGCTTGCCTGTATAGTTTCTCAATATTTTTCAAAGAATGAAAGTTTTTAATTGTGATGAAGTGGTACTGATTCAAAAACATTTTTTTAAATGGTCTCTATTCTTTTCATTTTCTATCTGAGAAAACTTTGCCAACTCTAAAGTCACAAAGCTTATCTCTTTTATCTTCTTTTAAAAGTTTTACAATTTCAGGTATTACATGGGTGTCTATGATCCATTTCAAGTTAGTGGTGAGAGCTAAGGGTTAATCTTTATTCCTTCTCCCTTTCCCCGCCACAGTGGATATCCAGTTGATCCAGTACCATTTGTTGGAAAAGCTATTCTTCCTGCATTGAATAGCCTTAGTACATTTGTTGAAGATCAATTGATCATATATGTGTGGGTCTTTATTTGGTCTCTATTTTGAGCAGTGTTTGCAGTAATAGCCTGAGGGAGGAATGGGCACAGGGTGCTCATCTTTCCATTATGGGACTGGCCCCCTTATATGGCTTTTGACATAAAGTTTATATTTTTCATTATGAAATTAATATACTATTGATTCTTAAATGGAATCAGGAAGAGAGCAAAAAAATAAAGGAAAAAATCTACTCATCTCACTCTCTGAAGAAAGTCACTCTTAATTTGAAAAGTGCATATTCTTCCTTTCTGTTCCCTCTGTGAATACGTAAGGGATATAATCAAAGGCAGAATTGCCCGATGGTTAAAAGTACAGTCTGGAGTTAGATTATTTAGGTTCCAATCTCAGCCACTCACTAGCTTTGCTATCTTGGGCAAGTAACAATATCATGTGTGTTTGTTTCTTACATCTATAAAATAAAATCTACAATGCAAGCTTATTTGGGGGGTTGAGGTAACTTATCTGAAGCACAAAATCAATGCTGCATAATTCTTAGTTATCTTCATCATTACCTTCATTGCCACCATCCATTTCTAAATGCTGTTATTTTCTTAGGGCCAGGTAACTAGATTGAAGCAGGGTCTATGATGTCTTACTGTGGGTGTGATTCCATTTTAATATGGTTATCGTCTTACTTTAGTCATTTTTGCATGTACTTAACAGACGAAGCTGACCCCGAGGAGGGCTAGCGTGTGTTTACTTACTGTGCTCCATGTCTAGTGAAGGTCTTGGGCCTCCTGGGAGCTGTTGGTTAGTGGGCCTGGATGCCAGTTAGCAGGATGTCCACCCATCTACCTATAAATATTGGGAAAGGGAACATTGCCAGCCTTCAAAGACTGGGTGGTCTCTGCAGGGTTGGCTTCTGATTGCTTGCACAGCTTATCCCCTGCCACAGATATACCAGCACTTCAGAAGTGAACTATTTTTTTTCTTCAAATCTAGGATATATTTAAGTCTTGTTATAAATATAGTATGCACTACAAAGATGATATGCAAATGTGGGGACATTTGAAATATTACATATATTAATGGAGTTACTTTTATTTAAAAAATTATCCAAGCATTGCAAAACTTTAAAACTTTAAAAAACTTTACCTGTATGTCATTCATACTTGAATTCACCTTTCACATTTTTCAAAGCACAGTAAGTACATGTATCCATTGCTAGATTTTACATGTAGAAATTTATAGTACAAGGAAGGGCAGCCAAGCTGTGATATAGCTGTGGAATCAGCTCCACAGAACAGGTAGGCCACAGATCTTAGACCTCCTTTCCAGCAGGAAGAAATACAAGGTACAATTTCAAACTCTCCTGTTGGCCTCAGTTTTTCTTTTTCTTTTTTTTTCAAAGATCTCATCTTTTGTAGTATAAATCTGCTGAAGAACCTACGTAGATTAGGAACAATGGATATGGACATAAACCCTTTGGAGATATCATGGCTGTCCTGAATTCTCTCCATTTACACCACCAGATGCAGCCCACCCTTCTCCACTTTGCTTTGGGGATGCTGACCCGAATGGAACTCATCAGCCATCAGCAAGCAGAGTTTGGCCACTTGGAGGCATCAGCAGGAGGTCAGAGGTTGGGAGGAGAGAATGGGTGGAGTTCACATTCTCTCTTCTTCCTCTGTGCTCTCTCCTCCACT
The DNA here is from genome assembly GCF_000151845.1 of Pteropus vampyrus. Taxonomy (NCBI): domain Eukaryota; kingdom Metazoa; phylum Chordata; class Mammalia; order Chiroptera; family Pteropodidae; genus Pteropus; species Pteropus vampyrus. The sequence goes on along the minus strand of NW_011888800.1, from coordinate 5,659,785 downwards.
GAAAGATTTAGCTTCTCTGCAACTGCCCTCTCAGATATGGCTTTCTTTTAGGGTTCTGGTAGCAGCTCTCTTCCTTGATCCTTTTGGTCTAGGAGAGGTGACATCTTTCTGTTGTTGTTAGTTCAAAAGTGTTTAACCATTTCCTGCTGGCTCCCTTAATCCTGCCCCTATTATTCCAAATGATTCCTTCATGAAACTTTCCTCCTTTGGAGTGCACCATCTGTTTCCTGCCAGGACCCTGACTGGTATACCAGCCAAAATAAGCTCCTCCATATGAGGAGAGGCAGAAAATAATGATAAGGAAGATAATACTATCCATTTATTGCAGCTTTCTATGTGATAAACACTGTGCAAAGCATTTCGCATGTATTCAATTAATATTTACTCGGTGCTTAACTGCAGGCTAAATATTGTAGGATAAAATAGATTCTGCTCTCAAAGAGAAGATACAATTCAATCTTCATGACAACAATATTATTCTAATCACTACCTCAAATATGGGGAGGCTGAGCCTCAGAGAGGTTAAATTACTTCAACAAGATCACCAGCAAATAAGTGCAGACTCTGGCCATCTGACTACAAAGCTTATGGCCTACTCATTCCATTGCATCAAGGACTGCTCAAGGTCCCTCTCAAGTCAACAGCTGTATAAATTTCTTGGAGTGGAACTGTTTTGTTCTGCTTGGGGATGAGAAAAATGTAGGGGAAACCTGGAGCCTTCACGAGAGAAGGCCATAGGCTGAATTTGCTTAGGGACAACTGTACCATGGGTGAGCTGGGGGAGGCTGACTGTGGTGAGGACTGACAGCTGGCCCCATTTAAGCTGAGGATGAAGCATTCAGATTCTCACCTTGGCCCTTCCCAGTTCTGCCATGAGCCAGCTGTTGATAGCAGATAGCATTTTTGTTCAGGTCCAGGCATATTCCTCTGCCCTGGCACAGGCATTTGTGTACCATGAACTGTCCCTTGCATGCAGGAACCTTCACAAGGAGGTCACTTTCCTTTGCAGTTTCTTGAAGGACGTGCTAAGCCCAAAGAGGAAAAAGAAATTGCTAGCATATAGTTTTTGAAGTCAGGATACAAACCTTGGGTCTCTCTCCATTCTTCTGAGGATTGGTCATTAAATTATAAAGAGAATGACCTTGGAGTGAACCAAATTCTTAAGGGTCATTCCTGACCAGCAGTAGGAATGGTCTGAACACCCACAGCAGACCCTGCAGGAAAGCCTTTTTTATTCTCTTTTAATTTTCAGAAGAACCAGATTTCATTATTTCCATAACTTATTTATAAAACCCAATTGGCTCCTGACTAGCCCAAGTGTTCTCTCTTCTTTTTCCTTTTCCTTTTCTCTCTCCTTCCCATTCTTCCGCTCTCCCTGTTTCTACTCTGCCTCTTCCTGTCTTCCTTGTCTCCTTCCTTTCCTTAACAAGCCATCTCAGTCATTTGATTAGGCGCTGGTATTCAAAGTTTGAAGGGACTTCTTCATATTAAGGGTATATTTTTTTATGGTACCCACGTGGGATTCCCTGAGACCTCAGTCTCATCAGGCAGATAAACACATACTTTTTGACATAGAAAAGGCTTACCTGTCAAAACATACAAATGAGAAAATTACAGCTAATTAAAACATGGGCATCAAACTAGAACTTTTTCTTCTGAAGGGTTCGAAGAAATACATTGGTTTTATTTATGCCTATTTCCTCTCTGTGAACAGAAAGCAGGGTACAGTCAGGCCAATTGGATCAGCAGTGGAACAACAGTAGCAAGAGAAAAACTCACTTTTTATGGAAATAAAATATAGGCTGAGTTTGAGCTTTTTTTTTGCCTCTTGGCTTTGGAAAAAGCAGGGTAGGGAATGAGGGAGCCCAGATTAGGTGTTACTTTGTTCAAATCATCACAGGGGCTTCTCTTCTCTTCTATATAGCTCTGCTTATCTTTCAGTGAGACAATCAGCTTGGCTTTCCTTTAACTCTTCCTACTATATCCCCGTATATGACCAACAATGCAGGATTTTCCATGACCCAGAGAATAACAGTGATGATAGAAGTGAGAGGCAATTGCCAAGAATTTTTATTTGTAGAGAACTCTCTAGAGAAGCTCTTCTCCATCCCCACCCTACTCCAGTATGTATCCCATTCTTACTGGCCCATCATCCATACAACCCCATCCAAAAAAATGGGCAAGTCTGTCTCCCCTAGGCCTTATAATTTAGAGAAAGGGAAGGTCTAGAGCTGGAAGTTCATCTCCCACACCACCATCTGGTACAGACTGGGTGGTGTCCCATGAATAAAGCACCTGCAGCTTCAGAAGCACCAGGACAATAATTTTGATATTACCTGGCACACACATAGACCTAAGCTTCCTGGAGTTGTGAGCTCATTTTCCAGAGTGGAAAGAGGTAGATTATTTGCTTGTTTTCTGTCTCAAGATGGCTGCTCCTGGCCTGACCTTGTGGAAGCTTCTTGGCTTAGAGGGAGGTGATGTCACTCACTGCTTCCTGCAGCTGTTGGAGCTTGAGGAGTTGTCCCCACAACCGGGCCCCAGGGAGACGCTGCAGTTGAGAGCCAGTGTGTGTGGGCTTCATGACTGAACTGTTACTCTGCATGGGAAGGAATGGTAAAGCGATATTCAACATAGCAAACGGGCTAACAGCAGTGGCCTGATTGATAGAGAACTCATATGACCCTGAAGTACAGCCATGTCTCTTCCCCATTCTCCAGGGTGTGGTCCACACCAGGCCAAGCCCATAGTCTCTTTTGCATCCAAGTGGTCTGCATAGATCTACTGAGTTGTTCTTAGAAGAGGTCAAAAGTTCCTGAATACTACCGATGGGTTAGGTTTGAGATTGTTTTTAAAATCATTTCCTTATAAGTAGTGGCAAGTCAAAGATCTGATGTTCTAGGCAGGGGTCCCCAAACCCTGGGCCATGAATGGGTACCAGTTAGTGGCCTGTTAGGAACCAGGCTGCACAGCAGGAGGTGAGAGGCAAATATGTGTGTATGTAGGGGGAAGTTTTATCTGTATTTGCAGCCACTCCCCAGCATTAGCATCACCACCTCAGCTCCACCTCAGATCATCAGGCATTAGAGTCTCATAGGAACACTGGTCCCTGGTGCCAAAAAGGTTGGGGATCGCTACTCTAGAGCATCATTTCCCCAATTGATTACTTACAGAATCTCAATCTGCAGAATTACTAGTGTGCATGAAATAAACAAGCCAAAACAGAAATGTACTCAACTACATTTAACAAATGCTGAAAAGTATATACTTTTGGACATTGAACTGTACGTTAATATTAGAGGATCAACTAATCCACGACAAATGAAGTAAGAATATACAATCAAGTAATGACAGTCTCTTCAATAAATGGTGTTGGGAAAGCTGGACAGATTCATAAAAAAAAAAAAAAAAAGAAAGAAAAGAAAAGAAACTGGACTACTCTCTTACACCGTATACAAAAATAAACTCAAAATAGGTTAAAGATGTAAATGTAAAGCCTGAAACCATAAAACTCTTAGAAGAAAACATAGGTAGTAAACTATTTGATATCAGTCCGAGTAATATCTTTTTGTATATGTTTACATGGGCAAGGGAACTAAAAGCAAAATAAACAAAAAAGACTTCTCAGGGTTGTCTCACGAGCACAGGTTGACCCCTTGTTGCAGCAATCGTGCATTTGCTGTTCCATTAGAGCAGCTGGTCTACTACTCAGCTGGCCCAGATCCCAGTCCACATTACCCCATGAACACTAGGGTACTCAGATGAAGCTTTCCCAGTTTCCTTGGGAAAGCTCTTTTCCTTAGGTTTGAGGGGAGGACAAAGTCCCCATGCTTCCCCTCATGGAGTGAGGTAGGGCTCACAGCATACCAGCAGCTCTCTCCAAAATTCCTCATCTCGTTCGTGTCCAATGATTTTTGACCTGTTTATATTCACTATATGGGTGAAGGGTTAAAAAGAGATTATGCAACTGGTTTCAGAACCCTTCCTTAGGTCATTTTGCACCACGTTTGGAATGTTCTATTCGTTGCTTCAGTACTTTATTCAAAACTTTCAATAATAATAGTGACATCATCCTGATTTCACTGCTCCTCTCTAGCTCTTGCTTTATATCTCTCCCTTATATCCCTCCTCTTCCTCACCACTGAAATCATTGGCCTGGAATTCTCTTCCTTCCCCTTTCTTAACTGGAGTCCATCTTTCAGATCTCAAGCCAAGTATCTCTTCCTCCATGCCTCCGTGACGCCTCACTATTGTAAAATCTTGGGAGGTCAGTAATCTTCCCTTTGTGCACTCATCACAGTTTCATTCTTAACATTTATTTATATGGTTAATAGATTAATATTTGCCTATTCATCACTGTGTCCCTGGCAAACAGTGGTGCTCAACAAATACTTATTGAATGAATGGATGTCTGTAACACCCACTAGACTGTGGTATCTGTTGAAATCCTTCCCCTAAGACTTCAAGAGATCCTAGCAGTTGCTGAATAATCTTTGTCAGTCTTAATCTGCCCTCAGTGGTTTTAGATAAGATAAGAACATTTCTTTCCTAGCTTCATTTCAGCATTTATTGAATGTTTACTGCACCTTTGGCAATATTTTAGGTATCTTCTTTACATTAATATTTCATTGGTCCTCAGAGCACCCTACACGGTTGGCATTATACCTATAGCTTATAGGTGAGGAAGCCGAAGCTCAGAGAAGTTAAATGACTTGTTCAAGGCATCTAAGTAATAATTGTGATTTGAATTTGATCCCAGATGTGTCTGACACCAAATTTCTTGTACTTTTTATTATTGTACTTCTGGTATTTAATACCTCTATAGTTAGGTATGAAATAATGTGTTTCAAATAGATAGAGGAGCACTCATAAAGAGTAAGCAATTGATACTCATGTTAGAAAACCCAGCAAATATCCAGAATACTGCTTTTTCTTGTTGGTGCATGCATGTTGCATGTTTGTGTTCAAGCAACCAACTCACCAGTGAACTCTAATTTTTCTGCACTAGATTGGTGAACTTCATTATCTGCATATCTCTCAGAGCTCATTTTATTTTCCACATAAGCATCATGTTCTGATTTCAAAAAGGGGACCATTTTTGGCCATTGTACCTGCAGATAATATGGTTCTTAGAATACAGTTTTTTTGTTCTATATATAGACCTTTTGAAGAGCTAATGCAAATTGTGTGCCTGCTCTCCAGTAAAAGGTACACTGATTTTGTGTATTATTTTAGAGTCTCAATACTCTGAATTGTGTAGAACCCAAGTTAAGCCCCTCAGTCTGTTTGGAAAGTCCCAGAATTCATTGGTTTGATATCGACTAAACATCAAACATATAGCAGAATGGGTGACTGAGCACTGAAAATGTGTGTAAGTAAAAAACATGCTTTATTAAAGAATTGTAGAATAGTAAAGTGAAAGGATCCTCAACTCTCATTTCCTCTAACCATGTCAAGCATTAGGTAGGTAGTTGGATTAGGTGATCTTCAGGACTTCCATATAGTTCTATAGAGTTGTTCCTAGTTCTAAAGTTCTGTGAAAATGGTAAGTAATAATGTTTCTTGCTGTAGGCACACATGCACACACCACTGGTCCAGTGTGAATCCTTATTTACCTTTATGGTGTTTAGCCATTGTTTGAACTAAGATGAGACTTTTGCTCCAAATGAGAGTGCCTAGTCATCCTACACGGTCCATAGCTCCTCAAATTATAAGTGTAGTGACACAGGATGCTAGTTTCCTTGGTTAAAATGAGTGAATAACTGCAATTTCTAGTATTTCAAAGTAAACCATTATAAATTTAGGAGAAGCTCCGGAAAATTAAGAAACTCCCCCCCCTTTTTTTTTTTTTTTTTGCCTGTGACCTTCAATAAGTCACTTTAGGCACCCTTTTTTTTTTTTTTTTTTACCACAGAGTATGAATGAATCAGACCTGCTAACGTGTGAATCTTCACTGCTTTGACATCTTGACAATATACAACTTCTTGGATAAACTTTATCGAAACTCATTGGTATGGAACATACACCACAGTCAGGTGAAACTGCTCTCCCTTAAGCATGGAATTCTGTATGGGTTTTATTTTTATCTCACTTAATCCTCATATTCTCCTAAAAATCTTAAAAGAGATTACTAGTGCCTTTTGACTTATGAGGATCCTGTGACTTGAGAAGTTAAGTAACTTACCAAAAAATTACACATGTGTGAATGGCAGTATCAGGATTCAAGCTCAGGCTGTCGGGTCAAGCTCCTGCTATATTACTAGGGTATGCTGCCAAGAAGCACAGACACCCAATTTTAGAGCTGTAAGGAAAGCTAGGCTACCAGGGTCCACAGCACAGTCTCAGTTCAATTTAAGGCTCTGCCTTTGACCAGCTGTGACCTTGGGCATGTTACCTAGCCTTTCTGTGCCTGTTTCCTCTGCTACAAAATGAGGCTAATAACAGAACCCACTTTATAGGGTAGTTGTGAGGATTAAATGCATTATATACACAAACTACTCAGAATAATACCAGGCACATAAGCTCCTAGTAAATATTAGCTATTTATTACCTAAAGTTTTCAGCCAGCTTCTTCTGAGCTCCCACTCTTCTATAGCACCAGGCCCATTTTTTTTTCCTAGGGTGAGAACATAAGAGAAACATTTTGTTCTTTAGTACAATCAACTATCAAAGGATCTGTGGCCTAGGTAATCACAGACTCTTTGTTTTTTGAAAGCAGGATTTCCGAATGCTATTTTGGTAAATATTCTTCTCTACTTGTGTTCCATTTTAGCAATAAAAAAAGCAAAATTAGCCTTCTTTTCTTTATTCTTGACAGCTGATAGGGACTGGTGACTAGTAGGCAGATTGAGGGCCATCTTTTTATTTATTTTTTTAAATAATTAATTTTGAAAAACCTAGTGGCTACTTTTCAGCTTCTAATGGAGGTGGTCTACATTTATTTCAGGCCTACTGAGGGGTCTGTCATTGCTTCTAGTCCCTGGACTCTGAGTTCCTGAGGACAAAGATGATGTTAGCTTGTCTCTATAACCCCTCTGCCTGGACAAAACAAGCAAGTAGTGGCCAAAGAATGCTTGTGGAGTGAATTAATGACTTGAGTGAACCCATATTCAGGGCATTCCAAACCTATTTCTCTTGAGGGGACACGAACTGTTCTGGACCAGAGTGGAGACAGGTTCTGTGCTTGCTTGCCTTTTGGGTTCCTTACCAAAAGCAAGGCAATGACAGAAAATTAATAACTCAGTCTCATAGCTTCCTCAGTTAATTGCCAGTAAGTTATGAAAGAAGCCTAGTGGGTCGGTCTGGGGTCAGTATGGAATTTTTGCTGGGTGGGCTCTAGAACTGTCCTTTCCATCCACCTACCACGTGTCTCGTGTCACTACATAGTGACCCCAATGGCTGGCTACATTACATTCTCTCTTGTTACATCAGCATGATTCATTTTTTTTTTCTTGAAAATGTTGCTTGCCGTAAGCAAGTGCTAACTGATTTGGATTTAGAAAGGCCGTATACTGATTAAGCTAATGATGTTACTATCTTATTTATGTTACTCTCTTGTGTGTGGTTAGTTTAGGCTTTCTTGGGGGAAAGAATGGCTAAATTGTCTAAAGGAACGTTCTGTTTTCCAAATAGGAATTTTATGACCAAAATTTTCAGGACCACAGCTTAGCTCAACAAGAAACATATATTTGTGACAACATGAGCCAGATTCTCATACTATGTAATTTTATTGGAATTCTCCACAGTTCCTGCAGTAATTTAATGCTGACCTTATGTTCTTTCAATGGTGATGCCCTACAGTCTCCTCTCTGAGCTCAGATGCTGACAAGAGAAGGTCAAGCTGGCTGAACAATCTGGGATGAAAGTTTGTAAGTGGGGAAGGCCCCACCCAGATTGGAAAAACTCAGAATGTGCTTTTAGAATGGGATGGCAAAATTTCCCAAATTATTATAAATCAAATCCACTTAGACTGCATTTATTTATATCGCGAATGGTAATCAATAGGAGTTTGGAACCCCATTTCTGGGGGCTCATGGGACCACTTTGTTGGTCCACATGCACTACATTAGGAACCTCTGATCTGTCGGATATTCGTTTTACAGATAAATAAGCTGAGAGGAATCACATGGTCAATAAATGTCAGAGCCAGAATTTGGATCCAACTCTTATAATTCTAAGGTCCTTTTGACCAAACCCTGCCCTGGGAGGCCAGCAGGCCCTTCCACCTCCACTGGCTCCATTACCACTAACTGCTCTAAAGTACACTGGAATATAGGGATCAGATAGAAACCACCTACATCGGGCTGGAAGAAGCCAAGTCTGTTATGATCCCTCCTTTTCCATTAGTCATCTCCTTGACCTCTCTCCTTTTCCCAGGACCTGGTCCTCAGGGCTATCCACATCGATTCGTGTGAGCAGCCGATTCCAGCTGACTTCGGTGCTGGTCACGAACTCAGGCCTGAGCCACAAAGAGGCAAAAGAGAACTTGGTTGGAGGAGAAGTGGGGATGTGAATACAGTGGGAACTGAGGAGACCGCTTTGGACCGTCCAAACACCAGCAAACTGCACCAGAGCAGGTACAGCCAGCGGCAAGACTCCCTACTGCATCTTTCCCTACTGAGCTGCCAGGCAGCATCGCCGGAGACTTGGGCTTAAACACCCAGATATGACACTCTGGCACCTATGAGTGGTGTTGGGCAAGTGGCTGGAGTATGGAAGCCAGAAAGACCAGTCTTGGGATGGGATAAGTGATGTCAAGTATGATGTCTGGGTTCCTACCCAGCCCATGGGCCCAGAGAGGACAGTCCTGGGCTACCTACAGCCTGAGGTGAGAGGTCTGCCACTTTGGTCCGTGGGATGGGATTTCTCATGTCTAATCAGTGTTTCCAGGCACAGAAACTGACTTAGGTAGCAGGGCTTTTGCTTTGTAAAGAAAAAAGATGACCCTAACTTAAAAGAAAAGAAAAGAAAAGAAAAAAGGAAAGAAAAGAAAAGTTTTAGTTTTGGTTTTGTTTAAAAAAGAAAGCTAAGTTAAAAAAGCCACCCAAGTATAGACAAAATTGGTGTTTTTCTAGAAATTCTGACTGCTTGTTATAAGTTTCAGATTTGTCTGTCAGTCTGAATGTTTGAATAGTAATAGTGATGAAAAGAATTTTAGCGCTGATTGTGGTAGGTATTTTATGATAATCCTCACAAAAATCAAAGAAAAAAGCTCATAATCCTCACAAATATGTAATGTTACTGCTGAAGACACTCAAGTCAGAGTAGGTAAGGGATTCCCCAGGTTAAAGAATGGCAGAACTGGAAACCGAAACCTGTTAGACAGGATGGCTCTTTTCAAGACTCTTAAAGTGTCCCTCTGCCGGCCACCCACTATTTGCCTCAAATGTTTTTTAGGAGGAAAGGTATAAATAAAACAATACAGGGTTGATATCTAGATTTGAAATTGTTAGAATTGCATGTTTTTATTTCATTTATCTCATTTATTCTTTCCAACTAAGTCACTGCATCCCCGTTTTATAGGAAAAGACAGTACCTTGTTTTAGGAAGCTCAGGAGGTGACTTGCCCGAGGCCGCTTGCTAATACTAGGAGGTGGAGAGTGGGCTCAGATCTCACCGCCAGCTCTGGATTTCAGGTCTCTCTTCATTAGGTCAGATTGTTCTTCCCTGTGAGGAACACTATGGAGCAAATTGTAAAAATTAGCCCCCAAGGGGCCATTCCTTAAGGCCCTTACCTTTAACGATGTGACTCTGTTGATCTCTCAATAAAAGGTGAAGCCTCTCCTTGAATCCAGTTGGCCTTGTGACTTGCTTTAACCGATAGAATGCGAAGGAAGTGATTGATATTTGGGGGTTTCTGAGCCCAGAACTTAAAGAGGCCTTGCAGCTTCCACTTTCTCTCTTGGAATCCAGCCATCACGTAAAAAAGTCTAGGCTATCCCGCCAGAGAGAGAGAGGCCACATAGGAGAGAAATGAGCACCTCAGCTCACAGCCAGCACCAAGGCCCCAGACATGTGAGTGAGACCATCTTAGACCCTCCAGCCTGGCTGCTGAGCTGCCTCAGCCAATACCACATTGGGCACGGATGAGCTGCACTTGCTGAGCCTTGCCCAAGCGCGTGCATTCATATGGCCATTATTTTAAGCATTTTGAAAGAGTTCGTGACACAGCAATAGATAACAGATACACACTGGCTTTGGTACTATGAAACTGCAGAGTGACTAAGACATAAGCTCTTCCTTTAGTGACTAAGACATAGGCTCTTTCTTTAGAACGTGTCAACTTAGGTTCCAATCTGCTAATTTTGTTCATATTATTAATATGCAAGGAATAATGGTCCCAGGACAGGCCACGTGAAAACAGAAATTGAGCTACATTGGGGGAAGATGTTAATCTATTTTCTTGGATTACTCGCCTCATTCTCATCCAAACCATAGCCCTTGCTGTGACCCTGGCCATAACCCCGACACTACTCTCCAGCACCCTATCCAACTAATTTCTCTTGACTGGTTGGACTTAGAGCAGACATGCCAAAAAACAAGAATATCCAGGCACTAATCTCTGGATGCTTTGTTAGATATCTGCAGTGTGGGGTGGGGAGAAAGCCCGGGCCTGAGGTGAGAGAGTGGGGCATGCCAGATGCACTTCTCACTGTTAACTCACCGTGTGTTTTCAGGCAAGTCCTGTCACCACACTGATCCCTGGGTGCCTCGTTTGGAAAATAAGCTGGGTGGATTAGATATATTTATTTGTAAGTACAAGGCACGGGCTCTGGAAGACCCAGCCTATCTTGCACTAAAGCTTGTGATTCTGAAAACGTCCGGGAATCCTAAAAGACAGGCTCCCCAGGTATACTGAGTACCGCGGGTCTTAACAGCTCTCTGGTGGCAGCACCTGGAGAAAGCATGTCCTGAGTGATGAGGGACAGTTTTCAGGCAGGATATTTGGGAAACATTCATTTGGAAAAGATTGGAAGCACCTCAAAAATGTTGATAGGAAACTGCTGGGGCCCAGCCTAGCCCCGCCTGGAACACAGCTATCCATACTGAGCTGAAACACGCTCTTTTCTCTCTGCCAATCACATAGCCAAACAGGAGGCCCCTTGTTTTCTTCCTCGAGGGAAATTCCTGGACATGCGAGCCACGACTTTATTTCAGAATGTCATCATTTTCCAGTTATTCTGGTCCTTGGACTCTTTACCCAGTGATGGTGGCTTACTGCTACCTCATACTTGGCCTGAAATGGCTTCCCACTCAGGGGCCCCAGTGCTGCCGCCTCCCAGGCCTGTCCTTGGCACATCCTGGGAATGGAAATATGAAACCCTCAGGGCTTTCTCTTCATAATCCCTCTTTCAGTTTTTTTCTGAGCTGTGGCATACACCATCACCTCCTCTAGGAGATGGGGCAGAAAAATACCTTGAGGGGTTATCAACTGGGTGAAGCTGAGCCATCGGAATACGCCTTATTTGAAAAGGAAGTCTTTGCAGCTGTTCCAAGATGTTATCACACCTATTATGATCCTTACACAATTGTGAACATTTTTCTTTATGTCTAATTCAAATTCCTTAGTTGCAAGGTAAGTTGATGTCCTGTTACTTTGTGTTTGGGGATGATGGTATAAAGCTGCCTTTACTCACCTTCTGTTTCCTACAATGGCTATTAAGGACCGTCTGGTGGGGAGGTGGGAGTCAGAGAGTAGATTTAATTTTTGCTGCCCCTTTTTTGCCAATGCTCTTCTGAGTCTATGATTAAAAGAGGCACTGCTTACACAGCTCCAGGTTTGGGCGAATCCTGTGAAAGGACAGCTGGTGACTCAAATTGGTGTGGAAGCTTTCCCTGAGTGTGTGTGAGCTTAGCAGGGAGAAAGTCTCACAGATCCTGCTGTGTAGAGCAGAAAGTTCCAGCTTCCAGTAGCGTTTGGTCCATTTTCCAAACCATCTGCAGTCCCCAAGTTCAGACCATGAGCCCAGTTCACGAGTTCAGATGAAATATCGGTTGTTGTGCTCATTACTCCCTCTCCATTTTCTACTTACTCTGGCAAATGACTCTGTAGGAGAAGTAATGATGATTACTAGGCCTCTGTGACAGTTATCGATTTATTACCACCCAGTTCCAAAACCATTCTTCATGGTCTTGCTTATGATATAAGAACATTTCTTCATTTCCAGCTGCCAGAGAGCACTGGAGGGACCTCAGAAACTTTTTCCGCTGGTTCTGGCATGCTATTTGTGTCTTGCTCCTGAAAGTATGCAGTGGACACAGCGGCATCTGGACACCCAGTGGTGCTTGTCTTGCAGCTGTAGCTCCCTGACTGGCAGTATCTCTGCAGGAGGAAACCTTTATTCTTGAGGTTTGCTGCCCTGCTGCCAATGGCTTCTCTGCTGTCCATAGGCCTACAGTCATGTCCTCTCAAATGAGTTCTGAGTCTCAGCGTTGGGATCCTCCTCCAAGATTGTCTCTTCCTTGGGTTCTACAGTGTTGTGATTTATAAGAAATACATATTTTGTTTTTCAGGTGACCAAAATGTATTTCTCATTTATATTTGTTCTTGGCCAACAGTCCTGGCTCACAGCTCCCCAAACCCTTGGAATTTCTGAGCAATAAGGACAATGAAACCAACTTTTGTCATAATATTTGGTCTCTTTTTTTTCAGTTCCTGAAATGGCTTTAATGCCTAAAAGGTGTAATGGATGTCTTGTTATTCATAATGAGCCCTTTTCCACCCCACCTGGGTTTATGTTAATGAGGTGACTTTTTTTGGAAGCACCTAAGGATGTGGGCTGGTCGTCAGGGGAACCAACGTTGAGTAGAGGGGTGGAACTTTCAGTCCTATCACTTGATTTCCAGGGAGAGGAGAGGTACTAGAAGTTGCATCAGTCACCAATGGCCAATTATATAATCAATCATGCCTCTGCAATAAAGCCTCCATAAAAACCCAAAGGACGGTGTTCAGAGAGCTTCTGGGTTGGTGAACATGTGGCATTTCAGGGAGAGTGGTCGCTTGAAGAGGACATGGAAGCTCCACGTCCTTTGCCCACACTTTACTCTATGCATTTCTTCCATCTGGCTTTTCCTAGATTATAAACTTTTACGATAAACTGGTGATCTAGTAAGTAAATGTTTTATTTTCTGAGTTCTGGGAGCTGCTCTAGCAGCTCAATCAAACTCAAGGAGGGGATCGTGAGAACCTCTGATTTATAATTGGTTGGTCGATCAGAAGCACGGATGATAACCTGTACTTTAGATTGGCGTCTGAAATGGTGGGAGATGGGGGGTGCCTTGTAGGACTAAGCCCTGAAACTATGGAATCTAATGCTATCTCCAGGAAGATAGTATCAGAATTTAGTTGAATTGTAGGACAACCAGTTGGTGTCTAAGAACTAATTACTTGATGTGGAGGAAACGGACCCCTACCCGCAACTCCAACCACATTGGAATTGCGTCTCAGAACGCTTTTGAGTGCTCTCATTCAGACGAGGGTGCCCTTTAGAGTTCTCTTTTATTCTCTTTAGTAGCTCTCTATAAATAGTTAGTAATCCTTTATGTTAAACTTTCTGTGTTCATATAACAATATTGTCTGGTTTCTGTCTCCTGATGGGATCCTAACTGCTATACCCTCTTACCAAATCATCTCATTTAATTCTAACGATGTCTTTATGAGGTAGGTGTTCTCATTAATCCTACTTTACAGGTGAGTAAACTTGTCTAAGTAGTAGTCCTCAGATTTCAATCTTGACTCCAGAGCGAATGACTTGGTTCAACAAAAGATTTTTAAAAAATTTCCTGAGAAAATTTCCAAGAAGACCTGAGTCTATCACTTTCATGTCAGCCTCAGTTTCTTTATTTATAAAATTGACATGATATTAGTTCCAGATAACACCAAGGACCCTTGAGAAGCCTTGAAGAAGAGTTGCAAATGGTATTTATAACTCTGTCATGAGCCTAAGTGCGAATAAAACCCTCTAGGTGGAGATATCAAGCCTTGCCCAGCTTATTGTGTATTCCTTTGTTTTTCTAATTTGTAATGGGTCTTAGCCTTCTAGGTCTCTTCTGGTGGCTACTACATCTAGCCAAATGGACAGTTAAGCCTGTGAGAGGGACTTTTGAGTAAAAGTCTCACACTATGGGTTTGGAGTCCTTCTGTCTCCTGTCCTCTTTTCATCCAGCCTCAAGTGAGATTGTAGGAGCTGCTGGTTTGTCCTTTCCATTGGGTGACAGATCTCTGACTCACCTGCACCAGAGCACGTCTGCCAAATGGGGCTGCATAGACCCCATTTGGGAGGGTAGAATTTGGGGGTCTACTGATGGTGCTTTGAGAAAGGCCTCGTTTCCCAGCTTTCACTTGGGAGGGAGCCTAATTAAATGGAGACTTGGAAAGGACAAAGGATATTGGTTAAATCCAAGCTTTTGATGAAAGAAATTGATTTTTTTTTTCCCCCAAAAGGAAATTGAATTTCTTTTGGAAGAAACAAGAGCAAGAGGTTTATTTTTTCTCTAGGGAGACATTTGGAAGCTCAGTGTCTATGTTTTCTGGAAAGGAAGGGAGAGCTTGAAATATTGTAGGCTAACGTCATTAAAATTCTTTTTACCATGTAATGCGAAATTTGAAAATATGCTGGGTTTGTCTTTGGATCACACCAGGATGGACAGCCTTTTCCCTCTCCCTGTGTGGTCTCTGGCAGCCAGGCTTCCTGGTGAGAATCCTGCCAGTGCACATGCGTGAGGCTGGTGTGTTGGGATCCTCTCTGATTGGGCCATGGCCCACGACTGGCTTTCAGGGCACTGACGTGGAGCACAGAAGAGGCCTGGCCTCAAATTCCTGCCTTGTCACCTACTGATTGCATGATTTCAGATGAATTATTTCATGTCTTTTGGTGCTGGCTTCCAAAAGTGATGGTGATGGTAATACTACCTGCTTTTGAAAGTTGTTGTGGATGATAAGCAAGAAGATAGAGATCATGGAGCAGAACATCGTGGGTGCTCAACCAGCGTTAGTTCCCTTCTCTGGAATCTTGAAGAATGGGGTTCGGTGTAGGGTTTTATGAGTTGTTTCTTAATTAAACAAGTATAAAGTGTGAATAACTTTATGTCATCAAAAAAGAGATGTTGGATTTAGCTATCAAGCATAAGATAAAAAGCACAAACTTTAGTCACAGAGATTTCTGTTCCCATTCTGGCCCTATTACTCAAAGTTCTGCAATAAAGAGTAGCTATTATTTCTCTCTCAAAAAAAATCCCTTTGCCACTGTAGTAACACTCTGTAATTAAGTGTTAGGAATAGACAAAAATAGTACCCAGATTTCTGCTGCTCAGTCTACTCATCACTATGATGTGTGTTTGCTCATTTGCTTAACAAATGCACAAATGTCTATCAAACATTTAGGATATTAATATTTTATACCATAGTACCAATAACATTTTGTTTTTTAAAAGTTGGTGTTGAATGTTTACTATGTGCCAAGCACTATATTAAGAATTTTACATGTATTACTTTTATTATATAATGACCACCATCATTTATTAAGGGCCTACTCTCTGCTGGGAGCTATATCTGATGATTTATAGATATTGGCTCTGACTTTCAAAAGAATGTTTATGATATTGCCATTTATTAAACACTTATGTGTATGGACACTGTGTCAAGCCCTTTTCATACATTCTAGTGATATTGGACCACACACTCCAACAACTTTCCTCCATTTTCCAGCATGTTCTGACCATATTGGAATACTTTCCAATTCTTTAAATTGTCACTTCTGATCTCCGGGCCTTTGCACTTGCTGTTCTGCCTGCCCATGTGTTTGCGCTGCTGCCTCCTTCACACCATACAGACCTCAGCACCACTGTCACTTTTCCAGTGAGCTGTTCTCTGACCACATCGAGTAACTGTCACTCCCATAGCAAGTCATTCCCTACCTTGTCACCTTGTGTTTAAACAATATTTTTAGTCTGTTTTTTTAAAATAGATTTCATTTACAAACCGCAAAAGTTTTCAAAGAGAACCTATCAGTAGTTTGCTATCCCTGACATATAAAGCTGAGAAAATCCTTAAAAAACATTCTGCAAAAATATGACAAGCTCTAATCAATTCCTGGGGAGTATCTTAAAAGAATGTAATTCTGATTCAATTCCTTTTGGAATTACAGTGTTGTCAAACAAATACAACTGAATGGTTTTCTTAGAACACTAAGTGGATAGCCTAAGATGGGATTCTTTCTCAAATTCTGCCAATATGTAGTTGGCAAATTATTATCCTAGCCACCTCAGTTTCTTTGGCTGCGCAATGAGAGGGCAAGGTTGATTGATCACATTGCTCTCTGGCACAATCTCCTAATTTTGTGTATAGCTGCATTTATTGAGGTTTGATATGTGTCAGGTACTATGTTAAGTGCTGTCCCTATATTATTTGATCTAATTCTCCCAGCACTTCTAAAAGGTATCTGATTTTAGTCCCGTTTTATAGATTAGAAATCACCCGGAGAAAACAGAACTTGCCCACCAATGACACACAACTAACAAGATTTCAGTCCATCTATAACCATCTGATTCAAGCTTTAAGCTCCTAATCACGTTGGAACACTGCCTATCTCAGGGCCTCTGGGAGTTGCAGGCCTATCTTCTAAGCAGGAGATTAGGTTACATTCAGAAGAGAGATATCTCTCCAAGAAATAGCCATGGAATTCTTTGTAGCTCCTATTAGAACTAAAGGCTGAGCAAAGAGGGAAATCAACCTGAAGCTTCTGTCTGTTCTTCCAAAGCCCCTCAAGGCATTTCTTGTGGCTGTGGATCACACTATCTCTGGAATGTGGATTTAGTACTCGCACAGCAACTTTGTAGAATTCAAATTAAACCATTAAGATCTGTACTACTCTTTTAGAACCTTGATTTTCAAATTCATTAACTGACTATATTTGCATTGTTTTCTTCTTGGTCTTCAAATAAACTAGGCTTCTCGCTGCAACAGATAACTGTGTAATGTTCAGCTCCGTGTGTTGAGAAGGTAAAACCCGTAGAGTCACCAAGTTATATGGATTTAATTATGTAATGCAGACATAGTTCAAATGCTTTTTGAGAGAATTTGCTCTAATCTCTAAAATTAGATCAAAGTGCACGCACACACAAAGGCATGCACACACATATTTTGGCTTTGTTCCTTTGTTTCTAAAGCCTTCCTTTATTGATTCACTTAGGCTAGTGTGTTCCAGAGAAGGGTTTTTTTTTTTCTTCTTAAGGACAAAGAGAATGTCTTTAATTCTATATCTGTGCACATAAGCAACCGCTATGTATGGAGGAGTGGTGAGTTCATATTTATTGACATTGTGATCTCAGAATCCACTTAATCTAGTGTCACCCAAACTCGTCTGATCATAAGAATCATCTACATATTCTTGGGCCTAAATCAGAACTTTGGAGTCAGACTCTGTATGAAAGATGTCAAGTAATATGTATTTTTAACATGCCCAGTGATTTTTATCATCATACAGGTTTGGAAAACTGATCTCCATTTTTACAAAGGGTGTACAAATCTTTCTTTAGTTTCACCAATAATTTTGGGTTTCAGCTCTTTGGCTTTCAGAAACAGAGACCTGCTCATTTTAATCCATGGAAAGGAGGATTTATTATAAGGATGAAGAGGATTCTTTTGGGAATCCAGGAGTAGGCAATGAAGTACAGCCAGGCCTCATGGAATGAAGGCTCTGTGGTCTTTCATTTATGATGTCTTTGCTATTCTCTGTGCATCATGTTCATTTCCATCTTTCTACTGGCCAGGTTTCCCATGACCACAGCTTGTCCATGGCCCATAGTAGCCCCTTGACCTTGAGTCAACTCACCCTCAGATCTTTCCCTGGAGCCCACTGATTCAATGTTTCAGTTTTCCAATTCAATATTTCTAAGAGATAACTTACAGGCTCAACTCAGAGTTTTAAACCAGGTTATCAGAGATATTATTACAGATAACCCATTGATGCAATTAAAAATAATACTCCAG
>NW_011888800.1:5631925-5640556 GCF_000151845.1 Pteropus vampyrus | reverse complement strand
TGAGGGCTATGAGAGAAACACAAGGCAAAGCTGTGTATGTCTTTTTGGAGTATAAGTGTCCAGGGGGCAAAAGCTATCACACACAAAAGAATATAACTAAGCACTGCACTTCCTAATACTAAGGACCATAGATATTTAAAGAAGGAAAATTCTGTAACGGATGAATCTTTGAAATAGATTTGTTTTATAAAGCCTCATGGGGGCAGGTGATGAGACTATAAAGAAATTTTCTTCTGTTATTTATTTATGTTACCTATTATTGAAAATCTATTTTCAATCAGATTAGAAAAATACACATTAAATTTATAATATTTTCATTGTTTTAAAAATACTTAAAAATATCTTTTCTCTACCAAGTTTTTTTTAAAGAGATAAAGCATAAGAAGAGGATCAAACTTTTTCTCAGGAGGTTAGCTAATTGTTGCAACAGTATATGTAAGACTCAAGAGAGGAAGAAATGTGCCAGTTATGTTCTCTGCTGTTTCATAGTGTCCAGCATAGTGTGTATTACACAGCAGTATTTGGCATATACTTGATTAAATGAATCATGTCCATAGATGATGGCTGTGATTTGGTGAGATGGAGGATGGTTTGAACAAAGGCATCAAGATGGGAACTAGCCTGGTTAGAATAGAGATCCAGGGATATGGGATGGTTGGAAATAACATGGTGTAACTAGGGAAAGATTGTATTATAGAAAGTTTTTAAAGTATGGATGTTTGACAAGACAGGCTAAAGAGAGCCACTGAGTTTTATAAACAGGAAACTAATAATAAATGATTTTAGAAAAAATATCTTACAAGGTTATACAAAAATGAGTTGAAAGGAGCAGAGAGGCCAGTTACTTTATTTGTGAGCTAATGAGGAATAGACCTAGGTGATGAAAGATGAAATAGACCTAAAAGCCTAGTGACAGTATAGCAAGAAAGGGCTGAAGAAGAATTAGGAAGTAAAGTCTGGAAGACTAACAGAGTGGAGCTAGTATTGAAGGGAAGGTGTAATTAGGAAGGGGAGCCAGTTTGCATGGGTGGACAATTTGAGAAAGAAAGGTGCCTGGGCCAGTTTATAATGGAGCAATGATAGGACATCTATCTGCAGGTGGTTGGGTTTATACAAGCTGAGGGAGATTAGAAGTCGGGGTTGGATTTATAAATCCAAGAAGCATTAATATGACAGTGACGGATCAAGCAACAGAAAGATAGAGAAAGATGAGCAGAAGGCAGGAATCCTAGGGTCCAAAATGAGGGTATAGCTGGTCAACCTGGATGAAATTCACCTAATGACTCTCTTCAGAGTAGAGGGCATTTCCTATTCATGTTCACACTCCCAACAAGAAGTAACATGACTATCTCACAGTAGAAATCTTCAATTACTATTTGCTAAAATAATGTAATTCCTGCTTGTATTAATCCATGGCGATCTGAGAACTTGGGAGTGCAAACATCTAAAGTGCTCACTTGGGATGTGATGATGATAGAGCAGGGTATACAATTTTCCTTTTAACAGCATTGAGGCTCCATTTGACCTCTTTTTTTTCTGTATGCCACTTTTTCTTGTTAAATGAAAAAGAATAAGCAAGATGTTAGCACATCTGATTTGTAGTGTGTTTTGGGTGTAAAAGAACAAGTTAAGCATTCTTTTTCCTAAGCAACAAAAAAGAAACAGACTCGACAGCAAACTTAAGTATTTACAGTGTGCTTGGTATTGCGTGGGTCCTAAAGAAACTCAGTCCTGTACCAGGTAGTTTATAATTAAAGTGGTGACAAGTTTTCTGAAAGCCAGCTCTGACCCTATTCCTCAGGCTGCATCATTCTGTGTCCTCATTGGCTGGCATCTTTCTTCCATCGTGGAGCAACAAAATTGCTTTAAACAGGCCAGCCTGCTAATTCATGGTCCTTAGGGGCAGCCATTTCAAATGCACAGGTATGAGAATAGCCTCAGACTCTATAATGTCAATCTCCAACAGATCATGATCATTATACATTCAAATTACATGGAATTTTAAAAACCATGAGATGGTTTTTAACAATATAGAATTTCTATAAACACATGCTTTATTAACTCTTGGCAATGTCTTTGCTTATGGAATTCCTAAAGTCCAGAAGACCTGCTAGAATATTTCCTTTGCTTTTTCCTCTTTTCTTCTTCCTCATTAGGCATCGAGGGGAGCCTGTGAGTGTGGAATTTATATGATAGTCATGCTGGGTGGATGTGAAGTTTTAAATGGTGTCTTTCTTTGCAGGTAGGTTGACAGGCAGAATACCGCTGGCAAACTAGATGATTTCAGAATCATAGCCCAGGGCAGGAAAGCCCATGCTGAATTGCTTATTCATTCTTCCTTTAAGGGGTGGCATCTCAACATTCTACTTAGTATCCAGTTAGTTGGGAGAATCTTATTTGCTGCTTCTTGCAGAGAGTTTTTTGTGAAAAGGCAAAATCAAGAAGTTTATTTTTTATCTTCTACTTTTTTTTTTCTTTGACAGCGAATAGATTTACAGCCCAAAGTCTTTGACTTCCTTGGGCTTGGCATCTCTCCTTAGGGCCTGCTTGTCCTATCTGTCTTTATATTTATATTGCTGTGGACATTTTGGCTTCTTTTTCCCAAGCAGCATGTGATGCTTTCAGCTCAGACTTGGCTGCTGCCTCTGGAAGGCTCAAATGCTCTGAGGTTATATTAAATGGTATGTTAGGGAGTTGAAAGAGAAATGTTTCTTTGGGCCAGGCTTCTTCCTGGACATTACACATTACTTCTTCTCTGCCTTCTCGATGGCCAAATGAACATCACAAGCTTCCTTTGGAGGACCTACATAATTACATGATACACGATTGTGGTATCCCTAAATTGAGGCATGATTACATCATATATCGTACCCCATGAGTTGGATGCATTTGAGAAGTCAAACTTCCTATGTAAATTCTAGTTTGGAGAATGGTATATGGAAGATAGTACAAGGTACCTACAAGTTGTCATTCATTCATTCATTCATTCATTCATCCACTAGGGGTTCAGAATTAAAGCATGATTCCATTGGTAGTATGGAATAGCAGAAAGACCTTAGGATTTGGAGTCAGAAGATATGGTTTTAGTCCTAGCTCTGCCACCTATTGACTTGGGAAAATTTGTATGAATGCAACATACAGGGGCTGAGAGGAAAGACTGGCTAATTTGTCCTGGGATAGTTGGTAAAAGCATCAGAGGGGTGAGTTACGTTTGAGCTGCTTCTCAAAGAATCAATGGGAGTTTGTCAGGTGGGCAAGGTGAGATGGGGATGGATTCTAGATAAATTGAATAGTAAAAGGAAAATCATATGTAATAAAAATGTACAACATCTTAAGGGGACAATAAGCTTTTTGGGGAGGCCAAAGCATCTAGTGTATGGGAAAAAACTATTGAGTATTTTGCTGAAAAGGTAGATTGGCACCAGATTATAAAGGCCCTTGAATGTCTTGAGAAGGAGTTTGGACTCAATCTGCTACCAAGGCTAATTTAACCTCAGTTTTTAATAAGATGGGTCAAATGGTCAAGGTGTCATTCCATATGCTCTTGGTAGCAGCACTGAGGTGAATTGGAGAGACTACATCCAGAGGGGAGGAAGGAAGATAAGGGGATTTTTTCTAGTTTAGGTGAGAGCTGAGATATTATTATTTTCCATGTCTGTTTCAATAAAGCGCCATTGATGCTTCTGCAACAAGGCAAGTCCAGTGAGCATGTGTGGATGAGTAGTAGAAGAACGTCCTAGACAGTAAAAGACAACCAGCTAGTTATCTAATTATAGAGTGGTGACTGAGAAGTCCCAGGAAAGCAGGCTGGAGAGGCCCTGAGGTTCTCTGGTGCCAAGTTTCAAAGGCCTCAATGGTGAGGGCTGCCACCTTTCCAAGGGCAGCGTGCTAGCTCTTTGGGGCAGTCTCTTGACCCAAATAGCATGACTGAACACTCAGTTTTCTCTGTGTGAGCCTTTGAACCTCTTTGAAGTCAAGAGGATTTTCCCTCTGTCACAACCAGAATGTCAGTTCTCTTTTATGTAGTTTTGTCATTGGACTCCATGGGGATTCTCTTCTTGGCAAAAATCTTCCTTGTGCACTTGGCTGGAAGCCACTGTTGTTACATGTGTTGGACACAGCTGGTGCTCCATTAAGCCCAGATAATAAGAGCAGTGATGACTGTGATGTCAATCAGAGCTAACTGATAGATAAATTAAATAACATTATTTAATATATTCTATGTATAGTAAAGGAAAGGACCGTTGGTCTGGTCATTGTGATGTATGCGGTGAAGTGAGAGGTTGTTGCAGGGTCAGGCAGAGATCGAATGGTGTCATTAGGATGAATGAAAGGTTCTATTGTGGTAACTAGATGGGAAAAGGAACAAAGTAAATATGGTCCCCTACAAATTTGTGACTTTGCTTTATGTGAAGTTTAGACTGAAATAGAAATGTTTAAAATTTAAAGATATACTTATGTAAGAAGTAGCAGAGAATGCACTGGCTGTGACTGGAAATAATCCTGATTCTAGTCTGGCACTCTCATCTACAAGATATTATATCTTTGATTTGATTCCTTACCCACTTTGAATCACAATTTCATCTTTGTAAAATAAATAGTGAGGGGTTGAACCAGATGAGGTACAGTCTCTTTCAGTTCTAACATTTTGCATCTATGATCATAATCTGCAAACCCACCAAAACCTATAATACAAGCAAAAAAGGCACACTGACCAATTCCAGAAAAGCCTTCATAAAAGCAACCCCTGTGTTCAAAAACATAAAATGGCTAATTCACACAATAGGATATTACGCTATTGATGACTATGTAAAAGAATGGGAAAATGTTTGTGGCATATTGTTAAGTGAAAAAGCAGATCACAAACATTATTACAGTATGGCCTAATTTTAAAAATGTACATATATGTGTCACACACACAGGCACACACAATTCTAAAATAAAAGACAAAATCTAATTATCTCTGAATCATGGGTTAATAAAATATTTTCAGTTTTTCTACCTATATTTTAACAAGAAATGTAAACATATTATGTGATAAGGAAAACAAGATTATTTTTTAATATGAAAAGATCAGTAAGGAAAGTTTTGGGTTAATCTCCTTGATTTAGCGTCCACTTGGGTTTGAGTACCATATTGGTGTGAGAGGTAAAAACGAAGCTTCAATATATGCAAAGTACTTAGAAGATGGAAAAGGTGTGGGAATGGACTGCCCACATGATTCATTTGATTTGAGTCATAGGGCTTATTGAGAACCTGAGGGAACGGCTTATTTCCTCCAGCTGGGTGCAGCTAACGGCATTTGCTTTAGAGTAGGATTCCAGGGCTCTTCATCTCCTTGCCCTGTGGGCAGTGCCACTCTGCCGCCACTGTGGGGATCTCTCCAGGCCTACCCAGAAGGGAAAGCATTATGGAAATGGAGACCTGTGCCAAACACTTTTATCATGGGTACAGAACCGAGCTGATCATCTAAACCTGGCTCCTTATTTTACAAGTTAGAAAACTAATGCTCAAAATGACTAAGTTGTTAGCTTCAAGTTTCACAGCTAGTTAATGGTAGAGCTGGGATTAGAATCCAGGTCTCTTTATTCTCTGGGCAATGACTGCTCCTCCCCAAACCCCCCTCCCTGCCCCATGTCCTGCTTCCTTGTTTTCACACCTAGTGTCTTACAGATCCTCAGCACAGCCAAGAAATATACCTGGAAGTGTAAAAGGAGACCAAAAGCTATGACCATGTTCTGGAAAGCCCTTAAGAACACACATTTATATGACAACATAGTTTAAATGAGAAGAGAGACACCCCGAACTTCCTTCTCATAGAACCTTGTTATAAGACATATTTTTTTCCATTACTCTTAATTGTTACTTTCCTTTAAAAGGCCTACTGTTGCCATGGAATCATAAATCATCATAAGCCTGTTGTAAACAACCGTCAGTACATGGGGAGAGCTTGCTTAATAGGAATTCTTGCGATAAAAGGCCAGAAGAATTCATTACATTTCCTCAGCATCAGTTAGCATTGAAACTCAGCTAGTTATCTTATTCCTTTCCTGAGGTATAGATATATACGCAAAGTGGTGTTGTCTGAATCGTGAGATAAAACAGTTCCTCTGTACTCTGTACTTTAAGACCATATCCAAAGTATTTTCCCCAGTCATGGGCATCACTTAAGATATTGACAACTTAGAGAACTCCCAGAGAGTACCAACCAAAGGAGCTGACGCATCTGCAAATTTAACACTGAGCAGTGGATCATTGGTGAAAATGCAATGCATATGTTCAGATAGTGGAACTGAGGGGTATAGAATGGAGAAGAGAAGGAAGGTTGCTGGTAAATGGATGAAATTTTCAGAGAGGAGATTTTACTCAACCCTAGGAAGATATTCATAGTAACCAACAGTGCTCAGCATCTCCATCATGGTAGGCTTTATATAGGGATATATGACCAGTGGTCAAAGATACTGGAGAGGGACTTCCTGCACTGGGAAGGTGGTGGGGACATGAAATATGTCACCTTTAATTCTCCCTCCAAACCATGAGAGACTATAACTCTGAGGTCATGGACTGAGCAGAGATTTCTAAGACAAGGTCAGAAACACTAGAACTTAGAGTCAGGAGAAAGAGGTAAACACCACAGCTTGGGTTACTGAAAATAGTAAGAGGCCACCAAGAGGAATAGAGTTTTAGTATTTTTAAATTAATTTTTAAATTAACTAGTTAATTAATTTAAAATTGAGGTGAAATTAACAGAGCATTATATTAGTCTCAGACATACAACATGATTTGATGTTTGCATGTATTACAAAATGATCACCACAATGAGTTTAGTTAACATTGATCACCACACATAGTTACAACATTTCTTTTTCTTGTGATGAGAAGTTTTAAGATCTCCTCTCATCAGTTTTCAAATATGCAATATAGTATTATTAACTATAGTCACTATGCTATACATTACATCCCCATGACTTTTTACTATTTATTTATTTATTTATTTATTTATTATTTTATATTTATTTCAGGTATACAGTACAAGGGTTAGACATTTATATAATTCATGAAGTGCTCTCCCGGATTATTCTAGTACCCACCTGGCACTACATACAGCCATTATAATACTATTGACTATATTCCCTATGCTGTACTCTACATCTCCATGACTGTTTTATAACTACTAATTTGTACTTCATCCCTTCATCTTTTTCACCCAGCCCTTCAACCAACCTCCCCTCTGGCAATCACCAGTTTGTTCTCTGTATCTGTGCATTTGTTTTCATTTAGCTTGCTCATTTCTTTTGTTCCTTAGATTCTGCATATAAGTGAAATCATATGGTATTTATCTTTCTCTGTCTGACTTATTTCACTCAGCATAATATCCTTTAGGTCCATCCATGTCATTGCAAATGGCAAGATTTCATTTTTTATGGCTGAATAATATTCCATAAATAGTATGTACCATAACTTCTTTATTCAATCATCTATCAATGGGCTATTAGGTTGCTTTCATATCTTGGCTATTGTGAAGAGTGCTACAGTGAACATAGGAGTGCTTAGATCTTTACGAAGTAGTGTTTTGGTTTTCTTTGAATAAATATCCAGAAGTGCATTGCTGGGTCAAAAGGTAGTTCTATTTTTAATTTTTTGAGGAAACTCCAAACTGTTTTACAGAGTGGTTGTACCAATTTGCAATAGTGTACAAGGGTTCCCTTTTCTCTACATCCTTGCCAATGCTTATTTTTTGATTTATTGATGATAGCCAGTCTGACAGGTATGAGCTGATATCTCATTGTAGTTTTAATTTGCATTTCTCTGATAATTAGTGACCTGGAGCATCTTTTCATATGTCTATTGTCCATCTGTATTTCCTCTTTGGAGAAATACCTATTTAGGTCTTCTGCCCGTGTTTTAATTGAATTGTTTGTTTTTTGGTTGTTGAGTTGTAAGAGTTTTTTTAGAATAAATTTTGGATATTAACTTCTTGTCAGATGCATTATAAGCAAATATCTTCTCCCATTCAGTAGATTGTCTTTTCATTTTGTTGATGCTTTCTTTTGCTGCACAAAAACTTTTTAGTTTGACGTAGTCCCATTCGTTTATTTTTTCTTTTGTTTCCCTTGACCAAGGAGATATATCAGAAGAAAAATTACTAATAGCTATATCAGAGAGTTTACTACCTATGTTTTCTTCTAGAAGTTTAATAGTTTCAGGTCTTACATTTAAGTTTTTAATCCATTTTGAGTTTGTTCTTGATTATGATATAAGAAGGTGGTCCAGTTTAATTTTTTTTTGCAGCTACCTGTTCAGTTTTCTCAACACCATTTGTTGAAGAGACTGTCTTTAACCCATTGTATATTCTTGCCTCCTTTTCCATAGATTAAATGATCATATAGGTGTGGATTTATTTCTGGGCTCTCTATTCTGTTCCATTGATCTATGTGTCTGTTTTTATGCTGGTACAATGCTGTTCTGATTACTACAGACTGGTAGCATATAAGTGTGATACCTCCAACTTTGTTCTTCTTTCTCAAGATTGCGATGGCTATTTGGCTTCTTTTATGGTTCCATATAAATTTTTAGATTACGTGTTCTAGTTCTCCAAAAATGCCATTGGTATTTTGATAGGGATTGCAT
>NW_011888800.1:5629444-5631875 GCF_000151845.1 Pteropus vampyrus | reverse complement strand
AGCTACCTGTTCAGTTTTCTCAACA
The DNA here is from genome assembly GCF_000151845.1 of Pteropus vampyrus. Lineage (NCBI taxonomy): Eukaryota > Metazoa > Chordata > Mammalia > Chiroptera > Pteropodidae > Pteropus > Pteropus vampyrus. The sequence continues at coordinate 5,631,850 of NW_011888800.1, read as the reverse complement.
CCATTTGTTGAAGAGACTGTCTTTAACCCATTGTATATTCTTGCCTCCTTTTCCATAGATTAAATGATCATATAGGTGTGGATTTATTTCTGGGCTCTCTATTCTGTTCCATTGATCTATGTGTCTGTTTTTATGCTGGTACAATGCTGTTCTGATTACTACAGACTGGTAGCATATAAGTGTGATACCTCCAACTTTGTTCTTCTTTCTCAAGATTGCGATGGCTATTTGGCTTCTTTTATGGTTCCATATAAATTTTTAGATTACGTGTTCTAGTTCTCCAAAAATGCCATTGGTATTTTGATAGGGATTGCATTAAATCTAGAGATTACTTTGGGCAGTATGGTCATTTTAACAATGTTAATTCTTCCTATCCATGAGCATGGTACATCCTTCCATTTATTTGTATCTTCTTCAATTTCTTTTTTTTAATGACCTAATTTTCCAAGAACAGGTCTTTTGTCTCCTCAGTTAATTTGATTCCTAGGTATTTTACAGTTTTTGATGAAACTGTAAAGGGGATTGTTTTCTTAATTTTTCTTTCTGATAGTTCATCATCGGTGTATAAAAACACAATTAATTTATGAATATTATTTTTGTATCCTGCTACTTTACTGAATTAATTTATCAGTTCTAACAGTTTTTTGGTGGAATCTCTAGAGTTCTGTATATAATCATGTCATTTGCACATAATGACAGCTTTACTTCTTCCTTTACAATTTGGATGACTTTTATTTCTCTTTCTTGTCTAATTGCTGTAGCTAGGACTTCTAATACTGTGTTGAATAGAAGTGGTGAAAGTGGACATCCTTGTCTTGTTTCTGATCTTACGGAAAATTACTTAATTTGTGGATATTAAAGCAAACGCATTACTTAATTTGTGGATATTAAACCAAACGCATCTCAGGAATAAATCCAACTTAATCATGCTATATACTTTTAATATATTGCTGAATTTGGTTTGCTAATATTTTGTTGAGGATTTTTGCATTGCTGTGCATCAGGAATATTGGCCTATAGTTTTCTTTTTTCGTAATGTCTGTATTTGGTTTTGGAATCAGGGTAATGGTAGCCTCATAAAAAGAATTAGGAAGACTTCCCTCCTCTTGATTTTTTTGGAATAGTTTGAGAATAGATGTTACTTCTTTAAATGTTTGGTAAAATTCACCTATGAAGCCATCCAGTCTAGGACCTGTTTGTTGGGAGTTTTTGATTACTAATTGGATTTCTTTGGTAGTAATTGGTCAGTTCAGATTTTCTGTTTCTTCTTTACTCAGTCTTGAGAGAGTGTGTGTTTCTAGGAATGTATCCATTTCTTCCAGATTGTCCAATTTGTTGGCATATAATTGCTTGTAGTATTTTCTTATAATCCTTTGTATTTCTGTGGGGGTTCGCAGTTACCTCTCCTCTTTCATTTCTGATTTTATTTATACGAGTCCTCTCTCTTTTTTTCTTGATGAGTCTTGTTAAGGTTTATCAATTTTGCTTATTCTTTCAAAGAACCAGCTCTAGGTTTCATTGATCTTTTGTATTATTTTTCTAGAATCTATTTTGTTTATTTCCACTCTGATCCTCATTATTTCCTTCCTTCTACTCACTTTGGGTTTTGTTTGCTGTTCTTTTTCTAGTTCTTTTAAGTGTAAGTTTAGGTTGTTTGAGATTTTTCTTGTTTCTTGAGGTAGGCCTGTATTGCTATATTGTTGTGTTTTTATTTTTATTTGTTTCTAGGTATTTTTCGATTTCTTTTTTGATCTTATTGTTAACCCAGTCATTGTTTCGTAGCATGTTATTTAGTCTCCATGTATTTGTGTGTTTCTCAGTTTTTTTCTTGTAGTTGATTTCTAGTTTCATACCATTGTTGGTGGAGAAGATACTTGATATGATTTCAGTTTTCTTAAATTTATTGGGACTCATTTTGTGGCCTAACATGTGGTCTATCCTGGAAAATGTTCCATGTGCACTTGAGAAGAATGTGTATTCTGTTGCTTTGGGGTGAAACGCTCTGAAAATATCAATTATATCCATCTGGTCTAGTGTGTCACTTACGGCTGTTGTTTCCTTTGTTGATTTTTTGTCTGGAAGATCTATCCTTTGGTGTCAGTGGGCGTTAAAGTCTCCTATGAGTATATTACTGTCAATCTTTCCCTTTATGTCAGTCGATCATTGCTTTATATATGTAGGTGCTCCTATGTTGAGTGTGTATATGTTTACTAGGGTTATGTCCTCTTGTTGTACTGACCTCTTTATTATTATACAATGCCCTTCTTTGTCTCTTATTATAGCCTTTGTTTTAAGGTCTATTTTGTCTGATATAAATATTGTTACTCCAGCTTTTTATTTCATTTCTGTTTACATGAAATATCTTTTTCCATCCCTTTACCTTCAGTCTTGGTATGTCATTTGATC
>NW_011888800.1:5614105-5628344 GCF_000151845.1 Pteropus vampyrus | reverse complement strand
CGCATCTCAGGAATAAATCCAACTTAATCATGCTATATACTTTTAATATATTGCTGAATTTGGTTTGCTAATATTTTGTTGAGGATTTTTGCATTGCTGTGCATTAGGAATATTGGCCTATAGTTTTCTTTTTTCGTAATGTCTGTATTTGGTTTTGGAATCAGGGTAATGGTAGCCTCATAAAAAGAATTAGGAAGACTTCCCTCCTCTTGATTTTTTTGGAATAGTTTGAGAATAGATGTTACTTCTTTAAATGTTTGGTAAAATTCACCTATGAAGCCATCCAGTCTAGGACCTGTTTGTTGGGAGTTTTTGATTACTAATTGGATTTCTTTGGTAGTAATTGGTCAGTTCAGATTTTCTGTTTCTTCTTTACTCAGTCTTGAGAGAGTGTGTGTTTCTAGGAATGTATCCATTTCTTCCAGATTGTCCAATTTGTTGGCATATAATTGCTTGTAGTATTTTCTTATAATCCTTTGTATTTCTGTGGGGGTTCGCAGTTACCTCTCCTCTTTCATTTCTGATTTTATTTATACGAGTCCTCTCTCTTTTTTTCTTGATGAGTCTTGTTAAGGTTTATCAATTTTGCTTATTCTTTCAAAGAACCAGCTCTAGGTTTCATTGATCTTTTGTATTATTTTTCTAGAATCTATTTTGTTTATTTCCACTCTGATCCTCATTATTTCCTTCCTTCTACTCACTTTGGGTTTTGTTTGCTGTTCTTTTTCTAGTTCTTTTAAGTGTAAGTTTAGGTTGTTTGAGATTTTTCTTGTTTCTTGAGGTAGGCCTGTATTGCTATATTGTTGTGTTTTTATTTTTATTTGTTTCTAGGTATTTTTCGATTTCTTTTTTGATCTTATTGTTAACCCAGTCATTGTTTCGTAGCATGTTATTTAGTCTCCATGTATTTGTGTGTTTCTCAGTTTTTTTCTTGTAGTTGATTTCTAGTTTCATACCATTGTTGGTGGAGAAGATACTTGATATGATTTCAGTTTTCTTAAATTTATTGGGACTCATTTTGTGGCCTAACATGTGGTCTATCCTGGAAAATGTTCCATGTGCACTTGAGAAGAATGTGTATTCTGTTGCTTTGGGGTGAAACGCTCTGAAAATATCAATTATATCCATCTGGTCTAGTGTGTCACTTACGGCTGTTGTTTCCTTTGTTGATTTTTTGTCTGGAAGATCTATCCTTTGGTGTCAGTGGGCGTTAAAGTCTCCTATGAGTATATTACTGTCAATCTTTCCCTTTATGTCAGTCAATCATTGCTTTATATATGTAGGTGCTCCTATGTTGAGTGTGTATATGTTTACTAGGGTTATGTCCTCTTGTTGTACTGACCTCTTTATTATTATACAATGCCCTTCTTTGTCTCTTATTATAGCCTTTGTTTTAAGGTCTATTTTGTCTGATATAAATATTGTTACTCCAGCTTTTTATTTCATTTCTGTTTACATGAAATATCTTTTTCCATCCCTTTACCTTCAGTCTTGGTATGTCATTTGATCTGAAGTGCATCTCTTGTATGGGTCTTGTTTTCTTATCCATTCAGCTATCCTATGTCTTTTGATTAGTGCATTTAATCCATTTATATTTAAAGTGATTATTGATAGGTACATAGTTATTGCCATTTTATTTGTATTTATGGGTTTTTTCCTTCTTCTTTTTACAGAAGTCCCCTTAACATTTCTTGTAATTCCAGATCATTAGTGATGAATTCTTTTAGTTTTTTCCTGTCTGGGAATCTCTATCTCACCTTCAATTTTAATTGAAAGCCTCGTTAGGTAGAGTAGTCTTTGTTATAGGTTCTTGTTTTTTATCACTTGTTATATTTTGTGCCAATCCCTTCTGGCCTGCAAAGTCTCTTTTGAAAAATTAGCTGACATTCTTATGGGAGTACACTTGTAAGTAACTAGCTTCCTTTCTCTTGCTGATTTTAAGATTCTCTCTTTGTCTTTAACCTTCGGTATTTTAAATACGATGTGTCTTGGTGTGGGTCTGTTTAGATTCCTCTTGTTTGGGAAACTTTGTGTTTCCTGGACTTGTATGTCTATTTCCTTCACCAGGTTAGGGAATTTTTTTGTCATGATATCTTCAAATAAGTTCTTAATCCCTTGCTCTCTCTCTTCTCCTTCTGGTACCCCTATGATGGGAATGTTGGTATGTTGATGTTTTCCCAGAGATCTCTTAAACTTTCCTCATTTTTTTTTTTTTGATTGTTTTTGCTCCTCTAATTGAGTGTTTTCTGCTTCCTTATCTTCCAATTTGCTGATTGGGTTCTCTGCTTCATCTAATCTACTGTTGATTTCTTCCAGTGTATTCTTCATTTCAGTTATTGTATTCTTCATTCCTGACTGGTTCTTTTTTATGGTTTTTTATGTCCTTTTTTATGCTTATTCTCTCTGTCCTCACTGAGTCCTCACTTAGTTCATCTATTCTCCCCCTAAATTCATTGAGCATCCTTATAACCCCTGTTTTGAACTCTGTCTCTTGTAGGTTGCTTGCCTCCATTTCATTTAGTTTTTTTCCTGGATTTTTTTTCCTGTTGTTTTATTTGTGGCTTGTTTCTTTGTTTTCTAGTTTTAGTTTCTTCTCTGTGTTTGTTTCAATGTGTTAAAAAGATTTGTTATATCTCTCAGCCTTGGCCAGGTAGTCTTATGTAGTAGGTATCCTGTGTAGCCCGGTGATACAGTCTCTCTACTCATCTGCGCTGGGGGCTCTGGGAGTGTTCCTTGTGTGGGTTGTGTGTGTTCTCCTGTTGTAACTAAGCCTTGTGGATGGGACTGACTCTCAGGCTGACTGGCTATGGGAATTGGCCATACCCACAGGATAGGAGCTGCTGTGTGGGGATTGACTCCATGGAGTGGGATTTGCCCTAGCAGCCTCATGTACCTGTTGGGACATGTGGTCTGAAGCCAGCCTCTGGGTGTGTTGATTCTGGGGCCATTGGGAGGGGTTCCCACGTACCCCAAGGTCAGATATTGCCTTTGATTGCTCAAAGCTACCTGGTGGGAGCTTCAAAGTGATCTGTGGGTTGTTGCTGCCTGTGCTGGATCTGGAGGCAAGTGGGAGAGACCACACTGTGAGCTAAGGTTGGTTACTCACAGTACTGGGCCTGGGTAGTTGAGCAAAAAGACCAGTGCACCTCAAGGCCTGAGGCTGCTTGCCAGCTAGCTGCCTGTAAGACTCCATGGCTAAAAGAGCCTTTGGGTTGTATGGAAGTTGGGTGGGGCGGGGAACCAAGGAATTGCCAGGGTAAAGTGAGCAGATTTCACCTGGCCAATGTAGAATCAGGTTTCGTGCCAGTGCTGAATCTGAGGCTTCCTGTAAAAGTCTCAGATTGCAGCAATGCCAGCTGCTACCCACTACAGGTGTGCAGACACCTGAGATCTGTTCATGAAATACTGAGCTCGGGGTGGGGCTCGTGGCCCACCACTGAACGTCTCTCTTTAGTTGCCTGGGCCACGCAAGGTGAAGGCTGTTTGCTTTCAAATTTGCAGCTCAGAGAAAGCACAGGATGACACTGAAAAAGTCTCAGATCACAGCGAGGCCAGCCATTGTCTGCCTTGGGCCTGCAGACCCCAAGTATCCACCCAAGAGACGCTGCAGCGCAGGCTGGCACCAGTGGGCCGCCACCAATTGTCTCTCCCAAAATATGCGGGCCACATGGGCCCCCGCGAGCTGAGGAAGACTGTTATTTCTTTATTAGATGCTTTAATTTGCATTTCTTTGAGGGCCACTGCCTGCCCACAAATATGTGGCCCAGGAAAGGTTCAGGGCAGGGCCAGCTGCCTGGCAGTGGGTCCCCTGTGGGCAATTTATGGGTTGGTAGGACGGGGTGCCAGGGAGACTCAGGGTGGAGTGGACCGATCTTACCTGGCCACTGTATCTTCAGAATTAGCCCTATGGTGGGGAGGGCTCAACTCAGGCAAGATGGCGCCCGGCTGTAGACTGCTATGGAGGAGAGTTTGACAAAGGAGGAATGGTGACTGTCTCTCCAGCCCTCGGTTTAGCACCACACAACTCAGTCTTTCCCCATATGATTCTTGAGCCTCTCGAGCTACTGAACCATCACCAGAGCCTAGGGTGAGTGTCTGCGAGTGAGTGAGTCTGTGTGCGGGCCCTTTAAAGGGGATGTCTGGATTTTCAGGTTTTTTCTGTCTCACCCAGATGGCCAGAATCTCCAGACTTTTACAGTCAGATTTTGTGGGAACTCCTTTTCCTAGGACTGGAACCCTGGGCTAAGGAGCTCCTGTGTAGGGCTGGGGCCCCTCTTTCCTTCAGGGGGGCCTCTGCAGCTGTGCTCTCCCTCCCCATGTTCAACTGCCAAGTGTAGTTGTGGGGCCAGTCTGTTTTTCATCTCCACCCTTCTTACCAGCTCAATGTGGCTTTTTCTTTATGTCCTCAAATGTATGTGTTATGATCAGTTAGACCTCAAGTGGTTCTCCAAGTTGATTGTCTTATAATTTGGTTGTAATTTTAATGCAGTCCGAGGAGGAGGCAAACCTTGCTTTTACTTTGCCCATTATCTTGACTGGAAGCTCCCGTGACTTATAACTAGAAGATTGTACCTTTGACCCCTTTTATCCATTTTGCTCACCCCTACCCACTACCTCTGGCAATCTGTTCTCCGTATCTATGAGCTTGTTTTTTTTTTTTCTTTTTTTTTTAGATCCCACATATAAGTGAGATCATATGATATTTGTCTTTCTCTGTGTGACTTACTTCATTTAGCATAATACCCTCCAAGTTCATCCATGTTGTTGAAAATGGGAGGAAAGAATCTTGAGGTCTTAGTGACCTGGTTACTTTTTGTGAATTTCTCCTTATGTTCCTGCATGTCCAGCTTATCTAAATTTTTCCACAAATATGGGAAAAAATGCAATAGAATGAAACAAAGCACATTTTGAAAATAGCTTATTGTATCTAGCCTAATAAATCAGTATTTTACTTTATTAAATGTATTTACTTATTACTATAATAACAAATAATTATAAGTAATATAATAATTATTAAAATATTAACAGTTATTATATAGTACTTATATTTGTATTTACTTACTAAATGTATTCCATCTTCTAAAATCTAGGAGGATTTCTGATCAGTGCTTGGTCACTCTGTAAGCCCTTATCAAACACATAGTGAGTATACCCCTAAGAGGACTTGGTCAATCAGAATCCACAAGTGTGAAAGCAGGAGGAATGGATCTATTTGTAGGGAAGGGTATTGTAGTTTCCTCAAACTTCTCTCGGAGATGGCAGGGATTGAGACTTTAAGGACAGTTTTCCATTATTGGATTAGATGAAGTGCCAACATTCATGTGTGATAATGGTCAATGTTTCTCAGGCTTTGATCACAGTTTTCTATCAGCACCAGAAAATCAGGGAGAATAAAGCTGTCAAGATATATAAGATCTTTATCAGATGTGAATTCCAACTTGTTTATAAAAATTACCCCATTTGTTGAGAGGAAAAATAGATAGAAATATTAGAAACCACAGTGAGCTAGTAATTACAAATTGTCACAATAAAATTTGTAAGCTTTTTAAAAGGATGGTGCTATGTGAAATTCGATATGGACAGAGTTAATTAAGACTACCTCTGCTCTCAGGAGGTTATGTCAACTCTCAACTTAGAAGACTATTAAGCAAAAATGTCTGTTGCCCAGTAGACAGCACTCTGTAGACAGCCATCTTGTTATTATAAAGCTCAGAGAAACAGATATTTAGATAATGTGGAAGAAATGAAGCTGGTGAAACAAAGTGTCTGCTCATAAAGAAAACAAACAAAAAACTCTCCTGGTAACAGAGCAAGAGGATCCTGGTTACTCAGGACTTAGGAAACCATGAATGTATTCGTGTGGATCTTTTATTATCATATGGGCCTCTGGGTTAAATTGAGATTCAAATAAAACAAGAGATGAGAAAAAGGCAAAATTCAAATGACCCCATAGATATAATGGTGTGTCTTATTATGATGTTGTGAAAGTACTACCAATCCTATCAGTTTTTTTTGGTGAATGAGTAGAAGCTTAGAATCTATTCACAGACTTAGTTATTACCCAGGAGGGAAGAATGCTATTTGTAGCAGGAGCAACATAAATATTACCGGTTTAATGAGTCACAAGTTTTCTTGTTGAAGGCTGATTTTAGAACCTCCCCACACGGACCTCTGCCCAGCCTGGTTAACCATTGTGGGGAAATGCAACTTCATGAGGTCCTTGTTATTGCCCCTTTTCATAGCCACCAGGACTTTGGAATATGAAAAGGATTTATACTGACAATAACAAAGATGATGCTGGTGATGATGACAATGATGATAACTTCCATTTTGAGGGCTTACAATGTGTCAAAGGCTGTTAAGAAAAAAACAATTTGTAAAAATAAGAGCACTTAGCAGTTAATTGGTCATTCATATCTTATGACTGTGGCAGCTATTCATGGCTCATCTTTCCCTTATGAGCTTTAATCAGATTATTTTTACACACGATACTGACAACTTCAAAAGTTTTCATGTTTAAGCTCAAGCAAAACTCCACTATTTGCTCAGCCTGAATATTTCCTCACCCATTTAACGCAGGGAATACTTTTGAGAAGAGTCAAGACCTGGCCAATTACTTCAAGGTCTTGGCATTAAGGCCCCCAGGCAGTGCCAGCCTCCTGCTGGGAAGAGGCAGAGAGACTTCACATTTCTTCAAAGGTTACCTCCAGGTCTTGTTGGAGACCTAGTGTGTTGTGCACACTATGGGCATGGACTGCCCAAGCACCTCTAGCTCTTTGTTAATTTTTTAGGTGGCTCCTCTGCACCCCAACAATTAGAATGGAAAGGTTACAAAGGATGCCAGCGAAGATGGGCTAGACATAAAGCCTGAGCTATCTTTTTGATTTTAGAATGTAAGTGGAAGGATTCTGGAATCCACCTTGATGGCAATTGCATAATGGTTAATGACAAAGGCTGGCTTTGGAGTGATATCCAGTTGAGTATATAACCTCTCTCAGGTTTTACTTCTGTAATAGGGGAATGGATAATGCCTTCTGCTTCATGGGTTTGTGGTGTACATTAAAGAAGATTAAATAGACTTCATTGCTTAGTGATTTACCCAGCTAACTCTCTCAGTTAAGTCTCAGCTATATCATTGCTTTCTCAGAAGTGCTTACCCTGCTACACTGTGTAAAATACGTTCTACTCCTCTGCTCATAACTTTTTAGCACCTTACTCTGCTTTAGTTTTCTTTAATAATATTTATCATTACTCAAAATATATGTCTATGTGTGCTTTTTTTTCTTTTTGTTTCTTTCTTTTTCTTTTTCACTATTTCTCTCTCCCTCACTAGAACATACATTTTATGAAGGCTGGGACTTTTTAGCCTTGTTCTCTGCTCTGTCCTTATCTCCTTGGCGAGTGATGGCACATAGTAGGTGCTCAATAAATGTGTTGAATGACTAAGTGGATGAATGTGATGAATTGATGGAAAATGCTTTGCACAGTAGCTGGCACATAATGAGTCCCGAATGGACTGAAATTTCTGCTATCAACTGTATGTGGATTGGCTTTCGGTGGAAAGCTGCTCTTGGGTGGGCTCAAGGGCTGGAGATTGATAGATGTATCATATTTAGATCAGTGGTCCCCAACCTTTTAGGCGCTAGGAATCGGTGCTCCTGTGACAATCTAACGCCTGCTGACCTGAGGTGGAGCTGAGGTGGTGATGTGAGCACTGGGTAGCGGTTGCAAATACAAATGAAGCTTCAGCTTGCTCAAAACTTGCTGGCTGCTCACCTCCTGCTGTGTGGCCCAGTTCCTAACAGGTCACAGACCAGTGCCGGTCCATGGCTCGGGGGTTGGGGATCCTTGATTTAGAGAACTTTATCAAGCATTTGATAGTGTGGGATCTAGCCAACAGGATCTAGAGTAAATTCCTTAACTCTTTCCACACATGGAAACCAGGCAGTGCTTGTAGGTCACAATGGGACACTATGAATGCTTACCACGGCCAAGGCAACATTGTCCTGCTCCCAGGTACACAGATTCTGCTCTTCTTTTTTTCTTTATGGGAATAGGGAATGGCCTTTTGCTTGATGCTTACCTCTGGCCTCAACTTGCATAATGAATATTTATTTCTTTTAAAGTATTCCATACAAAATAAAGTCACAGACACTATTAATCAACTTGAGCCTCTATATTTTGTTCCCTGGTTTCTACACTTATGATAATCTTAAGGTATTTTCAGGATGCTACTTTATATCTAGGGGGCAATCCTAGCCTCTTCTACTTTGTTCCTGAAGGAACAGTTAAAATGTCCATCCTTGTGTTATTTAGGGTCCTCTCAGGAGCAGACCTCAGGATAGTGTTAAATGTTGCAAGAATTTTCTTGGGGAAAGTGCCTTTGTAAAAGGACTTATTGAAGGACCAGGAGAAGACTGGATTAGCAGTCAAATCATGAGGTGAGCCTGACTGAATGAAGGGGAGTAGGAGAGAAGGCTGGGTGGAAGCAGGCCAGACTTCCAGGCTAGCCTAAGGAAGCTGCAGCAAAACCACTGGGAGTTCTTGTGCCTGGGTCAGCAAACTAAGGAGTCCTGTGTCTCCCAGGATGGAATACTTCCATTACACCCTATCACTGGCAGGGAGCAGCCATTAGAAAGTGGGATCATGGTGCAAACACATCAATAGACTTAAAAATATAGTATTTGGGGTTCTGGGTCAATTCCATTCCCCACAGAAGGAGGTTTGTGAGGCACATTCTCAGCTTCCACCCTCCATGAAGCTATATAATGCCATAACCATCCCCTAATGCTGGTTGCTTTGCCATGAGTTACCTGGCTGCCAAATGGGAGAGCTGGTATCAAAACTTTCATCCAGGAAAACACAAATTAAATGAGATAACACAGAAATGATAATGGAGTTCCTTTTCCCAGCAGCTACTGTAGCCACAGTGATTCTCTGATATTCCTTGGCCCCAAAAAAGTACCACTCAAAAGTTGGTCTGTCTTCTTAGGTTCCCCTATATCCTCTTCCCTAGAACACAGATTGTTCTCAGTAGAGCTGGGTCAGTACAAGTTCTGAGAGTTACAGCTTCCAAGAACCAGAACTACCACTTACTCTCAGAGGCCCATGTCAGTGTACAGGCCTGCCCACTGGTCCAATCTCTTCCTATGATGATGTTTTCTCTTGGGATGGTGGCTCCTTCTTGTCCTGGGCCTTGGTTAGGGTCACCCAACTCTATGATGAATTTCCACTAAAGAACCTCAAAGAGGTTCTTTTCTCTCAGAAAGCCATTTGGGTCCCTTATGAAAATTTCCTCATCCTTCTCCTAGCACCTTAACATTTTTCTATCAATAATTTACTTCTGAGGGGAAATTATGGACACATGCTTCATTGTAGCTCTACCATACTTGCTAGCTTAGAGTGAGAACAGTTGAAATAACATCTCAAATATTTTCCATTATCTGTACAGAATAATCAATAGGAAAGTTACTTGGAGACAGTGCCAACATTCCATTTTCTGAAGCATTCTTGTGTGCTGGACTTTGTGGTCTCATACCTTTTTATTATTTCTTAACCACTGGTTAATGTGACTTGTCAGAACCAAGAGGTACTCCTTGTGCAGATTTGTGTAGATGATTTCCGCCAAGTTCCCTTTATTTTCCTAGAGTTTTGGTATAATGGGACAAAGTCTAATAAAGTGAGTCAAATAATAAATAGCTGATTTCATTCCCTGGAGCCCTCTCCTTCTGTGGAACATTTACTGTCTAATTTGTCTGTGGGAAGACGCAGCTGTTAGCAGGCAGCTTGTATGCCCCAAAGCAAATGAGGAGAAGACTTCCTGTGAACTTCAGAGCACATGCTGGGGGTGGAAGGACTTTGTTTTTCACTCTTAGAGCTTGTTGCTCCCAAATAAATGGCTTTAAATGGAGATGAAGGGATAAGACTTGTGACTAATTTCTCTGGGGAGCCTAAATATTTCTACTGTTGACCCCAGTGTGTCGCCTCCCCTGTCTTCTCACTGCAAGACTCATAGCAGCTTTATGACAAGGTGGGTGTTTGTGATCCAGTTCAGGATGGGGACTAATCCAGTCCTCCCGGAGGTGGTGTTCTTTCCATGACGCAGCTGATGCTCAGCCAGTGGAATCCCAGTGAGCTAAGGGAACAGGCAGTGTGTATCAGGTTAATTCAGCTGAGGAAGTCATGGCCTTGCTTTAGCCTTATAAGGCCATAGTTCCGGAAGCAAGACTGTTTCAGCTCGAAAACGCAAAGCTCTGAGCATTCCCAGATGACATCTGTAGTTTTTCCAACACACATTTGGCATCCTTGGTTTCTTGCAGTGCTTTGATTGTGCAATCACAACTTGGCAGGTTCTTCATTCCGTGAAATCTGTATATTTTCTGCTCTGACATCTCAAAAATAATCTTTGAAGCATTTTTATCAGGGTAGTTTATCGTAAAGCAGAACCACTCCCATTGACATTTCTTATAACCGGTACTAGGAGAGTGATGACATAGGAGGGAGAAAGGTGTAGTGGTAGGAAGACTGACCTTGGAATTAGCTAGACCAGATTTTAGGACTTGACTTCCTTTCTTTTACTTATTGAGGAACTTAGGCCCTCAGATTAATTCTGTAAAATAGAGAAAATAATATCAACCTTGCAGGGCTATTGTGAGCATTAGATATAAGGTAAGCTAAGAGTTAAGTAAATATATGGAATCAGTAAGTTTTGTATAAATGGATGTGTGTGTGTGTAGTGATGGGAGTGGTTATAAGTTTACCGTATATGTAAAAAATCTCAGCTCTCAAATACATACTTGTATGCTAACACACATCCTCACATGCACACATACATATATACCACATGCATGCACACATTCCTTGTAAACCTCAACTTTACTTTTGATAAATAATTTGCTTCTGAGGCTAATCGAAGGCTAAGTGTCTGTGAGTTAGTCCTCAAACCTCCATACTGTCTGGGAATGTCAGGCTGGGTTCTGTGCTAATACTACAGAGGTACTGCTAGGCCTACCTTTTCTAGCCATTGACTGGTAGCAGGCACAATAAAAATATGACCATTTGCTTTCAACTCTCACTTGTGTCTAAGACGTGAAGACAGAAATCATTCTGAATTCTAGTCTGAGACATCTGGGAAAGAGAGACTATTTTTCTTCAATTCTTGGAATGCTTCCCTTGTCACTGCAGCATTCATGCTGTTTTCAAATAGAGTTTATGACGGACCTTTTCTGGCACAGTAAGAAAAGATATAATCTCTTCCTTTATGAGGTCTCTATGCCAAAATATTGATCTCTAGCTCCTTAGCACATTTAGTAAAAGACTTGATATCTCAAAATTCTGAAATGGAGTTCCAAACGATATATTGGGAAAAACTCCTGCCTGGAACAAACTTTGTAAATTTAACCTGTCATTTCTTTTAGTTAATTGGTATGCTGACCTTTATTTTCATTATTTAATTATTCAGCAACTGATTAAGCAAAATATTTATAACATTTTAAATTAATATTTAAAATTAATAAACTGCTGAAGTGCTGGGAATACAATGATGAACAAGACAAAGAAAAGTTGTTTTTTTATGGAGGCTGTAGCCCGTGAGTTAAAAGCAAGGTGCAAAGTGCTGGGAGGAAAGAAGTTTAGGGGAAAGAGGGAATTTCATTTGGGACATATTGAGCTTGAGACATCTGTGATCAAGTGAAGATTTGAATACACAGTGAGATATTCATATCTGAAATTCTGCAGAAATATCAAGTCTGTAAATGTGCATTTGGAAGTTATCAACTTGCAGGTGGTGACTTAAGGCATGAGGATTCATCCACTAAGAGGATGTGGAATGAGAAATGAACCAAGGGCAGACCTCTGAGGTTAAAGATGGGTAAGGGAAGAGAAAAAGACAAAGGAGACAAGAAAGAACAACCAGAGTAGTAGGAGAAGAAGGGAAAGTGGGGTGCAGAAGAGTGGAAGAGTAGGTTTCAAGAGAGTAGTGGTCCAATGTGTCCAGTGCAAGTTAGAGATCAAGGTCAATAGAGTTTGAAAGTTTTCTTTGGATTTTATAATAGGGGAGTGTTGTTTATCTTGGCAGTAGCAGTTTAAGTGGAGTAGTAGTGAAGGAAGCCAGATTTCAGTGGACTGATGAGTGAGTGGGAGGTAAACAGGTGGACAAATATGTGAGAGTAGTGAGATAGGGCGGTAGCTAGAAGGGCACAGGGTAAAGAGCAGATTTTAAGTTATTTTTCTTCATATATATATGTTTAAATTTACATGAGGCTTGGGAGTGTTTAGATGCTACCAAGAAGGAGCTGTTAGGGAGGAGTTAAGCTATTGACAGAAGAAGTCCCCTAGGATGAAGAGGAGGAAGTTCTAGATCACCTGTAAAGGAATTAGCTTCATAAGGGGCACATCTTTTCTACTGTAAAAATGTGAAGGAAGAATGTATATAAGCTGATATTTTTGGTGGCCGAAAATATAATTTTTCCTGTCCCATCTTTTTCAAATCATTTTTATCCTCAGTTTTATCCTTGCATTTGTGTATTATTTTAAAATAGAAGGATTTATCTACTTGGGCATTTGCTTTGTGTTTTAGGTTATCAGTTGGTATCTTTAATGATTTAACTGTAAGTTCTGCGGGGACTGAGCATCTATTTGTTTACTTTGTCCTGCAAAGATGTGTCCTCTCTTTGCTGAATGCGTAGCCAGGAGTTAGGGCACAGCCTGTGGCTCCAAAACAGAGCAAAAGAAGATTAAGGCCTGACCCTCATTTATCTAATGCTCTGACTAGTTGCAAATCAGCCTCAGACACTAAATCTGCACTTTATGCAGATTGGTGCTTCATCTTTAATTCTTAAAAAATACTTCGAGAGCAATATTCAGCTCATTAAAGGACAGGAGTTTCCCAAGGAGCTGGTAGTGAAAGCAGGACCCATGTAAACCTAAAATATGCAGAGCTATATGTCTGAATTCCATACTTCTCAATTCTAGTACGCCTATGAAAATGAACGAAGTAATTCTGCAATAGCCCATGGTTTTATGTTAACATGATCTTAGTCTTTAAATCTGTATGAATTCTACAAAAAAGAACATAGTAGTCATTCCTACTGGAGCCAGATCTGAATTTTTTTTTTTTTAGGTGAAATATATAAGACCCAAACACATGTTCTTGCTTAATTCTCAGTACTCCAATAGGTTAATCTAGTGATAGCATGGTTCCTGGAGAGGCTATCAGAGGAGACTTGAGGTCTGAGACAACTTCTTTGTGACTTGAACAAGTGTTATCATAAACATGATACCTAAGACTCTTCCTTTGGCTACATCCTGGCCCTATATTTCTTCATGATCTTTTAAAATTTACTAAAATACTACTGAGAAAGAGTCTTAGTCTTTTCATAGACAAGAAGAACTTCAGAACTGGTAACTCCTCAGAAGAAAGTCTTCATGTATAGAAGGCAAGGACTTTTTCCTGGTAGAAAACTCTTTCTGTTGCTTTAAGTTCCAGATTGTTTATCTGGTAACTGAGTTATTTATTTTTTCATTTTCTTCTCTGACATGTTCATGATTGGTTTTTAATTTTCTTAGCCTTGATTATTCAGAGCCACATTAGCATTTTTTAAAAGTTGTAAGGTCATTTTAAAGCTCTTCTCAGCCTTGCCTTCTAGGAGTTACATTACTCTGTCATTCAAATACTCTTTGAGAAGGAAGACATGGCTGTCAACATCTCTTCTTCCTATAGCTTCAGTAGCCTTGGGAGCTTTGTGCTGAACATGGTAAGGGAATGTTCTTTGTGAATGTGGTCAATGAGAAAGCTCTTCATGATGTAAAAGATATTGGGATTTTGCACAGGAAGAGTTGGCTATCATTTTGTGATTCCACCCATAATGCTTCATGAACTATTTTCTGGAAGCCATTCAGTATTCAAGCTTTCAATAGAAGAAAACATGGTCGAAACACAAGACTCTCAATTCATTAAGCTGGAAACATTGGCTATTAGAATTTACAGGAGGCCTTTTACATTCATGGCAGGGGCTCAGTGGTTGGGGTACAAGACAAGGTTTGAGTCACTGAGGTACTATGGGACTGGGCAGCAATCTAGTTACAGGAAATCCATAATTCAAGACAAAAACAGAACTTGTAACAAGATTGATTTGTGCTTAACTGATGAATTCTTGAGCTTCTCATTTTCTTTTTAGAATGTGTTTGAACTGAGAAGATTTGACCCTACCAGTGAAGACTGAGTGGTCCATTGGTGAGA